>NC_059161.1:114307385-114615690 GCF_019923935.1 Bubalus bubalis | reverse complement strand
TCTGAGGGAGGGTCAGCTCTGTGCCACCTGCCAGCATGGGTGGGCACCTGTGCTCCGCCGTGTTTCAAGGCCCAGTGATGTTAATTGACATTAGCCTTCCATGGATTTGGTCCACACTCGACCCTTGGACGATCAGGGACTCAGAACCGAGACCACACACCTCCTTTTTCACCCCAATTCCTTTATTCTCTAATTTTCTACCCCTTCTCCTTTTATAGCACTTGGATATTTCTGTCTGTAGGAACACATGACGGACCTTTGTGTAAGAGCAGTGTTGTTGTGCATTTCCAGAGGTGAGATGTACACTCCTGTGTGTGTGTGTGTGAGAGAGAGAGGGCGAGAGAGAGGGCGAGGGAGGGAGAAAGAGAGGGGGAGAGAGAGGGGGCAGAGAGAGAGAGAGAGAGACTTTTGCTCAGGGACTACAGAAGTATTCCCAACGTCCACACCATCTCTTCCTAGTAGCTCAGTGATCCAAGAATAAACTGTTAAGAATGGATACTTATTAATTATATTTAAGCACATTTGATCTAGATTTCCCCTATGGATCTCTTCTGTGAATCCCATCTTTTATTTAACCTTTTAATTTTTTTCTTCCAAGTTCCATTATGTTATAAGCTTCATTTCAGGAGACGGGCATTCCCCTGGCCCTTAGGGGAAGGGACCGCTGATGGTTACTCTGTATCATTTGGGTCTTTGGGTCTGTTGTGTCATAGACCTCGGAATGTCTAGGCATCCAGTGGGCTGGCTGTGACCAGATGACCTAATTCTGTCTCATGGGATATGCCGCTTCCAGGGAGACTTCTTACAATGAGACTCCAGCCCCCTACTTTACCTTGTACTTCTTTCCTTCTGTCTGGACTGTGAACTCCGTGGACAGGGGGAGATTAGCCATTTGGGATCCTAAAGTGGCAGCAGGTGGAGATGCCGGAGCAGGACCTTGAGACAGGCTTTCTGACTCTGGCTCATCGTAAGAGCCCGAATGAGCTACTTCTTTATTTTTAAATGAGCAACAAAATTCTGTCTGGCTTAATCATTGGCACTTTCTTGTCAAAGACTCGTCCTGTTTGAATGAATGAACTCTTGCGTAAGTTTTGGTGCAGCATGCTGCTGAAAGCTGCCTCTGACTGGTGAGCCTCATTGGCCAGAACTGTGGGAAACAAAGACACGCCCGCCGTCTGGAGGGTGGCGGAGGCCCTTCTCCCATCACTCCGTCTTCTAGCATCATCCCTGTACCTCTGTGCACCATGCGGTGTGAAAGTCTCTGTGTTGGCCTGACAGCACCACCTGGTCCCACACGTGCCTCCCCCGGTCCTTCCTTTGACCCAGGGATGGGCAGAGCCCCGCAGGTGGCCAGGCACAAAACAGGGTCGAGCAACGTGCCAGAGAGCAGCAACCATCGCTGGATGGGGCAGAGGACCCTAGGCGCCCACATACACCTGTCAAGGTGTAAAGGGCCCAGGGTGGGGTAATGCCTGCAGGCTGAGCAGGAGACCTACCTAATAATTGCCTGCAAAAGAGCTCAGCTATTAATCTTTCACTCTAAAAAGCAATCATAGTCACTTAATTTCAAACGGGAGGAGGGCAAGGCAGGGGAAGAGAGCTCCTTCACTTCCGTGACTTTCGGATCAGATGTCAAACCAGTTGAAGAGCAGGCATTTCTCCAAACTTACCAGGTGCCTCTAAGGGTGTAGCCCCACAGGTGGGGCCTTTGGGGACTTTGCCAGGTGAAGCACAACTTAGAAGTTTGGGTCTGCCTGCCCTGCACGCCTCCTTCTCTTTTCACACATCCCTGTTATCATCTTCACAACGTCTGCATCCTTCCAGCCGCTGCAGCGCGCAGCCTCAGCTGTAAATGACCTCCGCAGAACTCTGGATTGATTTCACCTCCTTTATCTGCATGATTAGCTCAGCCACAGAGCAGATAGTGGGTGCTTATCGGCCCATTAAAGAGTCAAAGAATGCTGTTACCAGTTTTTTATCTCTAAAATGCACACAAAGCCCTGCTGATTATTCTATTAATTTGTTAATGAATCTGTCCAGGAGACAGATTCTCTGTGCCTTTGGAAGGCAAAGTGGGAAACTGAGCACTTCAAGGAAGGAGTGTGAGCCCTGGTATTGCTGGAACTGGAAACACTGGAAGTGCTGGAGAAGCCTCAGTGCACGTGCTTGTTTTCATTCTCTTTTCATCTTTCACTGACATGGCGGGCATACAGAGAGACACAGACATTAGGCTGAGATGTAATTCAGTGTTTGATAGAAACACACCCACACGCGTGCCGACAGAAGCAAAGGTGTAGGCATGGACATTTTAGTCCGTGTAGCATGTCTTTTGGGGCCCAGGTCTTCTCTCAAATTTTACCCGTTAGTACACAGATGGCAATTCCACCCAAGAACAAAGGATTCTGGGGGAAATGGGTTGCAGTTTTTTGCATATGGTGTTCTGTACTCAGGAGCTAGTTCAATTTTGTGCTTTTCTGATGTAATATTGCTGAAGCTGAAACTCCAATACTTTGGCCACCTGGTGCGAAGAACTCACTCCTTAGAAAAGACCTTGATGCTGGGAAAGATTGAAAGCAGGAGAAGGGGACGACAGAGGATAAGATGGTTGGATGGCATCACCAACTCGATGGACATGAGTTTGAGCAAGTTGCGGGAGTTGGTGATGCACAGGGAAGCCTGGCATGCTGCGGTCCATGGGATTGCAAAGAGTTGGACACGACTGAGCAATTGAACTGACTGACCTTCTAGAAATGAAGAGCATTCCAAGAGGGCAGACACATGTCCACATGTACTTCAAGTGCACAGGTTATCCCGTCAGTGGGATTCTGTGTATGGCTACATGCTCTCTGGTCCTGCAAAAGGTTCACCAACTACTGAGCCTCTTCAGTTTCCCAGTCTCTTAGAAGGAAGAGAGCTCAAAAACAGCATGAGTGTCCAAGGAAGCCCTGGCAGTACTACTGGCTACAGAATTAAGGCGGGATTATAAATCAGCCATTTGTAACTCAAGGTAAGAGAGTCAGTGCATCAGAGGAAGTTGACGATTCATTACCCTACATCTCTGCTGAACTGGTGAACAATTAAGATGGAAACAGGAAATGAGTGATTTTAAAAGTTCCCATCCAAAGCAGAGCAGAATTTCAGAAGAGATCCATGAGCTCTTGCACTGAAGACATTACCTTCCTGATTCTTATTACTGGTGGGGACCCATCGAGTATTAATCCCCACAGGACAGAGGCACTCATTTCCCAGATGCCAGAAGTTCTGCTGTGGAGGGTCCCACCTGCTGCCCCTTGGCTGGGAACTGCCCCAGAGGAATGCAGCCACCTCCCTCCATGCAAGGTCAACAGTTTGCTTCATCCAAGGTCACCTCCCTTCAAGGAGGTGTCCCACCCTCCCAGGGCCTGGGCTGTATGGGATCGTGAATATCTGTCACCCCCCACCCCTTCCTTTAGGGGTGAATCTAAAGGGCCATCAGAGTTCCAGGGTCTCCTGCAGGGTTGATGGTCACCTCTGTACAAATGCAACCAAATCTACCCTTCTCTACAGCCAGTGTTAACTCCCTTCCTTACAGATTTTCTTCCCAAGAGTTCTCTGGAATAAACTTTCTGCAGATCCCCACAGAGTCCACCCTAAGATATCTGCAATGTGAATGATCTGTACACAAACATGCCCGATTAAGGAGTCACAGCAAGACCAGATGAATTTGCCACACTGCCAAGGACACGGGTATGGATCATGCACTGACATGGATTAATGGCTATTTGGCTATCTTCATCTAAATTTTGGTTAGTTAACAAAAGTCAGCATGTCTGGAAGTTTCTAGGGGGTAAAAGCATTCTCGGATGTATTTAATATAGAACAATAACAGATTACCATTTATTTCCTTTTATCCTTGGAAGAAAAAATGTACATTGTGTCTACCACATATAGATAAAATTCTTGATCTCACAAAACTTCAAACTGTGTAAGTAAACCGATATAAAAACTTGCTTGTCAGGAATGTAACAGTACATACATATTTGGAAGAGTGCTTAATGCACAAAACAACAGAATCTGGAGTAAAAAAGATGCTCATAGTTTACCCCAATATAAGCATTTGTTATTTCCAGCAGCACGTGGAGGAAGCCTGGGATTTAACTCTTAGTAAGTCAACTGTACTGACACAAGATTGGTGAATGTGGTTCAACAAAGTGCAAAAGCCCATCAGCCAAGTAATGTCCCACCGCAGAATGTATCAGCCCACTGTGTTTTGAGCCAGGTGGACAGTACCAAGTGCTGGCTTAGGGCCAGATGCTGGCACCCCAGAGCACTGAGAGGAGGATGTCCAGGAGGGCGAAAGGGCCAGAAACTCAGGGGCTTCAGGAGTCATGCCCTTTGGTCCCTTTTCCTATCCTGTGAGGCAAACCAGGGCTTCCCATGGCCCTGCTCCTATTTCAGGTCCTTGTGTATTTATTCCCCCCTTCCCACCTGGAAAAGTCATTTTCACTCTTCAAGAGACACTTTGAAAAGTCACCTCCTCGGTGGCCCCTAACTCCCACAGCTGGGGCTTAGCAGGTTCCCCGCTCCAGGCCCCCATCACAGCTTTCCTCACACCTCTTTGACCCACTGTACCGGTAATTGACAGGAGGACTGCCAGTGCCGTGTTTCAGGTCCAGCATCTGGGGGAGCATCTGATCCATGGAGAATATTCTTGGATATCTACTAAATGAATTGGATGGGTGACTGAATCCCCAGTCAGAGCAGGAGCAGATTTTAAGCAATTTCATAAGAGCTGGAAGAGTCTTCAAATATTTAAAGAGTCATTAAAGTACCCTTGTAACACAATAAAGAAATATGGATTGGATTATAATTTAATGGCATGAATCTGTTATTCATTTAATAAACTGTGACCAAAAGTTTCTGATGAATGAATTACTGGCAATCTGGAAAGAGGCCTCCAGTGACGACTCTGATTCTAGTCTTCACCTTATTCAATATTTTCATCAATGCCTTGAACAAAGATACAAAAAGCACACTTGTCAAAATCTGTGGATGACACAAAGCTGGGTGGAATAGTAAATACACTGGGAGACAAAATAGGATTCAAAATATCTCAAGAGGCTAGAATTATGAGCTGAGTTTACCAAGCAGATGTGACAGAGAAACAAAAAGCCATGCCATCGGATCTGAAACAACTGTAAAACAGAAGATGAGAAAAGAGTAGCTGAGGGGCAGCGTTTATACAAATCCACAGGGAGTTTAGTGGAGTGTAAGTTCATAACAAGTTCACACCATGAACTGACTTAAAAAAAAAAAGACAAACTTAGGAAATGTGATTGTTTAGCAATGTATCTGGACAATTTTGACAATTTAGAAAAATCTAAATTTTAGATAAATGGCTACAGGTTGTGTTTAAAGCAGAGCAATCAAACATGGCAAGAGTTTTTGAAATCATACTATTTAAGGAAACTGGAAACTGGCAGAGTAAACGTGGAGATAAACGGAAGGAGAACAGCCTCCTCCCCACTCCTTAAGAACATGCCATTTTGGTATGTTCATAATTCTCAATTAAAGTTACTTAAACAACAGTCAGAGAAAGAAAGATACTCTGATCAGCCTCTGTCCCCTAGAGAGCAGAAGTGAGCCTCTCATGTGAATGCTACCCTCTCCAGCATAAGATACAGGGATGTATTGTACTGTACCACACACAGGATACCACTAATATTCCATAATAACTATGAATGGAGTATAACTTTCAATATTTTGAATCATTATGTCATATACCAGAGACATATAATATTGGATTTCAACTACACCCAGTACAAAACAATAAATAAATAAGATTTTAAAAAATAGCACACCCTGAAAGCGTCTAAAGAAGTTGAGCAAGTTTCATACAAGACTGACGTGTCCTTGGTACCCTTGTTAGTGCTGCCAGAAATCTTCCTGCTCCTCACTCACCTCTATTCCCTGCCTCCCTTGCTGCCCACCTTTGGTTATTACAACTGGGAGTAGAGATGTGATTTCTCTAGCATCTGCAGAGCTGTTGTTGTTGTTGTTATCTACAGAGTAAGGTAGAGATTAGGGATGCTGTTAAACATCCCACCCTACCCAGGACAGCCCTCCACAATAAAGAATTGCCTGCATCAAAATATCAATAGTGTCCAGCTTGAGAACCCCCGGTCTAGACAGCGTCATCGTTACCATGTTGTCATCACCATCATCAGTATCCTTTGTGTTACCCCAGGCCTTCAGCCTCAATCTCAACCTCCTGCCTGGCTTTGAGAGCCCACACGGCTCCAGAACCCTAGAAGATTTGGGGTGGAAGCACTTGATAAAACAAAGATAGGAAATGTGAATCTGTCTGTTAATTGGGATCGATGTAAAGCAATTCAACATAAACATCTCTCACAGAAGAGCTTTCTTTAATAAAGCTGCATGTTGCTCATGGCGGAAACAAACTCCCAATTCAAACTAGTTAAAAATAAAGACAGAAATGAGAGATCTTCCCATCTTGAAATTTTGCAGTCAGGCTTTTCCATCACGTCCCAGGCATCTCAGCAGCCTGCCCAGGACTCCCAGATGTGGCTCACCTCCTGGGGGCTGGGGCGTTTACCTGCACCTGCGCTGGGCTAGCCGCTCCCACAGGAATCCGCACCAGTGTTATCCAACCCACCCCTCCCTGTGCAGACAAGGACACAGGCAAGAGAGGGTAGGCGGTGGTTCTCGTCACAGAGCTATTCTAGTTAGAGGTAGGCCTGATACTAGAACCATTTTTCTGAGAAAAGCCGACTGCTTCCCCAAACTGTTTGGGGAACACACACACACACACAAAGGCAGCTAATTAAGCAAGATAAAACCTCTCTAGGACTTGGGGAAAAAATACAAGAACTTTCCCTTTTTTATGACCTAAATCACTTTTTCGGTGAGTGAACAATACCTCAAAAATGAATTTTTTAAAATAATTCAATGGTTAGGAAAACCTAGTTTAAAGGAGGTACACATCCAATTTATGCCTGCCCCACCAAAAGGCCAAATTTCATTAACATGAAACTCCATATGGCATATCATATTTAAGCATTCTAACAAAGCTTTAAACATTTTCTTTGAAGATGAAGTATTTTAGGATGATAAAGATAATTACTCATTGTAAGCATAATGGTCCACTTGACAGAAGAAATTAAATGTAAGGATAACTTCTAATAAAAATTAAAAATTTAAAACCTCTCTTCTATCACCCTGCTTTGTGACATATTTTTAAAGAGAGCTGATCAAAAACGCCCCTTGTTCCACCTCCTCGTAAGTCAGGGGGCCACACGTAGGCGGGCTCTGGACCATCCCTTGGGAGTCAGGGAGGGGCCCATGCCCTCCTGGATCCACAAGATGTATCTGTACCTGCAGCAGGTGATCTCAGTAGGACAGGGTCAGGAAAACCTGGTGCAGAATTCAGCTCCCATTCTTGCCCGTTAGGCTGCGAGGTTTCTGATCCTGCTGCTCCTCCATCTCAAGACAGTTAGCCCATTAGTAGCCCTTTCCTATAAAGAAGAACGGTCTGCATGGGGGCTCACAGTTCATCCAGATGCATCCAGCAGCAGGTTGCAGAGGGTGTCTGTCTGTATGTCCATACAGGAGACGATTATGGCTTTACTTCTGTGATGCACAGAATATACTGGCATTTTGAGGTATCGGCTCTGCTCTGTTCTCTTGGGCCCCAGGGCTCAGCTAAAAGGGCTTCCTTCTATACAGTTCCAGTGGGAGATGTGGGAGGAAAAAGTCTAATATCAAAATCTGAGTTGAATGAAACTATCTTTCACCAGCCATTCTGATCACGGCCAATTTACCTGTACGTTTCCAGCCTGACCTCTCCTTCCCAACCTGGTACTGATGCCATATTTTCTATTAAGAGAACTCTCACCTAAACCTCTCCAGTCCCCAGAGACCATAGAATAAAAGGATGGATCAATCCATCTCAGTGTGTTCACTTAATGGAATAACATGCAGCGATCAAAACCAATGAGGTATAGCCACAGGCAACATATAGGAAGAAACTTAACACGGCAATTCCAAACACAAAACAGTACACACGGCAGGAAGCCACCTTTTCAATTAGGGAAAAATCTGAACATACAGTTGAAAAATATGAATAGGTATGACAAAACTGGTAGGCCATTTGCAAGATAGATCGATGCGTAGACTGGTAGATTGATGGATTAATCCATCAGTAGATAGGAGCTGGGAGACAGGAGAGGATGCACTGAAAGACCAAGGTCAATGTCTGGCTTCTGTGCTGGGGGGTGCTCCAAAGTTTCATTATGTTAGAGGCGGGAAAGAAAGAGGGAAGGAGGGAGGGAAAATGAGGACAAAGCCATGCGCCTAACAATTGGAAGAGTGTGACAGGGGCCATGATTATAATTAATTCGGGTGCCTGAGTTCCAAGTAGACAAAAAAGCCTGATCAATCATTCTGTGCTTCCCAACTTCCAGCTCCCCATAGCAAATTCAAGGCACTGCCTGATCTCTCTGGAGGGATGTGAAAAACCTCTATACTGACCTCTGCCTTACTTCCAAGGACACCTGTGTGATGTCCACGTTTCCAGGCTCCCAGGTAGGAGACCCTGACCTTCCTCCCCACCCATGAGAGGTATGTTCAGAACCCTCTGCCTTTGGTCCTGAATCTCCTCCGCCCGTGTCCTCCCTGACTCTGTGTCCTCAGGACACAGGCCACTCACCACCTTCTCTGTGACACTGTGCCCTCCTCTCCTACCACACCGAGGACCCCACCCTGGTTTTCATGATTCCTTGCGCTCATTCTTTAATAAAAGCTCAGCACATCACGTCTCAGTTGGCTGTGTGTTGCTGGCCTCCAGGGTTTTATGAGATCCTGAAGCACAAGCCCATATTTTCTTCATTTCGTGTTCCCTGATTACCTTTCTGTTGCTGGCAGATTATCAAGACTGTGGTGGCTTAAAGCTGTCATCTCACAGTCGTGAGGCTCAGAAGTCCAGGTGGACTGGGGAGTTTCTCTGCTCAGGGTCTCGCAAGCTTCAAATCAAGCTTTTCAGCAGCCTGGGTTCTTACCTGGAGGCTCTACGCTCACCTAGGTGGTAGTCTGAATTCAGGTCCAGCTGAGCCAAGGGCCCCTATTCGTCGGCTCCCAGCTCCAGAGCATCGCTTGCCCTTCTTGACACATGATCCCCTGTGTCCTCAAAGGTGGTCCTCCTGGTGCTTCTAAGCTCCCTGACTTCTTCTGTCACCAGCTGGAGGACTATTTTCTGCTTTCAGGGTCTCTGCAATAACAGTGGACCTGTCTCTAAAACCCAGGACACTCACCCTGCCTTAGGTCAACTGAGCCGTGTAACATAACACAATACTGGGGCGGCAGGTGCGACATCTTCACAGGCACCTGGAATCCAGATCAAGCCTCTCGAGAGGCCATTCTCAAGATCTTCCTCGCTACGGCATATCCACCACAGTGAATAAAATAGAAAGTGATAGTCGTTGAGTCATGTCTGACTCTCTGCGACCCCATGGACTATAGCCCACCACGATCCTCTGTCCATGGGATTCTCCAGGCAAGAATACCAGAGTAGTCAGCCGTTCCCTTCTTCAGGGGATCTTCCCAACCCACAGATCGAACCTGGATTTCCTGTAGGTGGATTCCTTACCATCTGAGCCACCAGGAAAGCCTATGGAGAACAGTATAAAGGTTTCTTAAAAAACTAAAACTAGAACTACCATATGACCCAGCAAATCCACTACTGGGCATATACCCTGAGAATACCATAATTCAAAAAAATGCATGCACCCCAATGATCAGTGCAGCACTATTTACAATAGCCAGGACATGGAAGCAACCTAGATGTCCATCGACAGATGAAGGCAATAGACGTTTTTAACAAGCTCCCGAGGCAATTCTCGGGGAATTCAACATCTAAGAATCGCCACACTGGGTCCCTCCCCTCTTAGAGGATACTGTTTTTCTTGAGTCCTTACTTATGATGCCAGTCAATGCTCACTCGGGCAGTTGTTCCCCCACTTTTCTTTGTCCCTGGAGCCCCTCAGATGGCTCCTCCCATCACAGTCTCAGCGCTGCCAGCAGGAGGAAGGATAATATAAATGCTCTCGGAGCAATGGATGAATTACAGACTAGGAGTCAACTGGATGATGGTCTTTGGTTTCCCAGAAACCATAAAACTGGCCCAAAGAAAAGGAGAGAAGTCTGGCAGACCCTTTACAACTATAGCTGTGATACGCTGTCCCATGGAGCTGGGATCTAGCTTCCTTGGGGCCCACTGTATTCCTGCTAAAACTGCCTTTGCTAAAACTAACGACTCTTATTGAAGAGTCTAGTAACCGGGGTTGTTAGTTTTGCTTTAGAAAAAATCCTAAAAGGGATAGAACATGCTGGAAATAAGAGGGGAAAAAATGTGAATAATCTTATTCTTTCTTTTCTTGCCTTGTTTTTCCTCCTTTTTATCTCTCTCTTTTCTTTTCTTGTTTTGAAATGCGGCCAGGGCAGACACAGCATAGCTGGAAACACTGCGTCCAACCTTCAAAACCCATGTTGGCTCAGACAGGCCCTTCTGCAGGTCAGAAAAGTCTGACCCTCTTTTGAAGCCAGATTACCAGTGAGATGGGAGAAAAAGAGACAGAAATCGTGCTCTGGGCTGTAACTCGAGGTCAGACCGTCTATTGTGCTGCCGCTGGTTCCACACTCTCCTGAGAGGCAGACAGTTTTAAAGCGAACCGGCTGGGCTGTGCGGGGAACAGCCCCAGCGGATCCCAGATGGCGGGAGCAACGGGGACGCGGAGCATCACCCAGCCCTGTATGCCCCAGGCACACTTTGTGCTGTCCCTCAGCCACAAGCCTCAAAGACAGGGCAGCTGAGGTGACGCCGCTGGGGCCAGCCCCTTCAGAGGACCCGCAGAGCCAGACTGCGTCCGGCTCCCGCGAGGGCCTCGGCCTCCGCGGTTTGCAGAGTGAGTGTGACTGGCATCCTGACCCCTGTGCCCGCCCGCAGGCCTCGCATTCGCTGGGCTTTGTTCTCAAAGGCGATGCTCTTCTGAGCGATGATGACAAATAGGCATGTGAGACAGAGGGGCCAGAGAGGACTGGCAGGCCTTCGCTGTCTGCACAGGGGCGTCTGGCCTGTGCCTCTGGCTGTCCTCTGAAAGCATGGCTAAGAAACCCTGCAGATGGACTGCCATGGACAAGCGTTAGGACTCCGCGCTTCAGAGCAGACTGCAAGGGCACTACCCCACCCTGGATGCTCCGGTAACCTTGAGGATCCGCGTAGAATCTCTAGGTGCCCGAGCAGTGTTTGGGTGTGAATGGGGATGGCCCAGCCCCAAGGTGACCTCTGAACCCTCCCTTTGGCGAGCAGAGACGAGTGTGGTCAGACGGCGGCTGCCCCAGCCTCCCCACACAGACACCACTTGATATTTGAATCTAAAGGTTAATTAAGTGCAGCTGCCAGGCAGAAAGGCCACAATCAATTATCATGTCTTCTCGTCCATTTCAGCCTATTCTTAATTATGTTCCTTGGGTTTGGGGAAGGAGGTCTCCAGCCACGTTTTAGAAAAGGGGAGCTGTTTACTCTGGAAGGGAGGTCTGTCCTCCTGAACCGCGGCATCCATCCTCATCCCAGGGGACTCACGCTGTTTGTCACAGCCAACGGGCACTGGGCCGGCTCTGGACAGCGTGTCCTGGGGAGCAGGCCTGCGGGCACATCCTTGAGTGCTTCCCTTAAGGCATTTCCTTGAGAGCAGGGCCTCCCTCATTCCAGCCCCCAGCGGTTCAGCCCTGTCCTCCCAGACGTGCGGCAAGGCTTGGGCCCAGCCCTGGCCGAGTGCCCACCCGCCATCTGTGTGGTAGCGTCCTCACACACACACGTGCCCCCCAGTGCACACGTGGGCACGTGCTGAACTCTCTGTCATCATTAACTGTTTAAAATTCCAGTGCTGCTCATTGAAGCGGCACGGGCTGTGTTCTCATTAAGGAGATCAATTCCTGTTGAATATTCACCTCCAGGGGCGGATGTGGTCGGAATGAGCTGATGCTTTCTGTCCGGCCCGCCTGAGCTAATGAGTGGCTGCTGCCATTGCAACACAGTCACTGGCCTGCAATCAGTCAACATAACAAGCAGCTGCGCCTTGCAGGGACACTGGGGGTTACCCATAAGTGTACATAGGAAGAGAGTCTCACAAACGGCCTGGGACTGGAGACGGAGGGATGGCCCGTCCACCTGGGTTGAACTTTGCCTGCACCTCCTTCTTCCTCACAAGCCTCCTTATCTCCTTATCCACAAACTCGGCGCGTGGCTGCCTGGTTAAGTCCTTATAACCCATCAGCTGCCTCTGACACCACCAGTTCCTATGCTTTAGTCCTACTTCAAGAGCAGAGTTCCCCTGGAGTCTCCCAAGAAGAAGACTGCACCCCACCCACCCTGAGGGGCTGGGGGGTCAGAGCCCTGGGAATGCCCCAGAGAGTGTTTCCTCTGCCTAAAGCTGTTGGCCTGCAGACAAAGCAACTGGGGTTCATTCTCCTCCTCTCCTTGGGAACTCAGAGTTATAGGGTAGGCAGAGGGTGGCCTTTAAGATCCAAACAAATAAACCAGCTTCTGAAGCCCTTGGCTGGCCCCTGGGAATGTTAGACAGTGGTTTATCTGAGCTAAGGGAATGAGACCAAACAACCTCAGGGTTAAAAAAAAAAAAAATGAATTAACTGTATGGAGAGGCAAGGCTCTCCTTTTAAGATCTGGGCTCATGCATGCCAACTTCAAGAAATCCCATTAAGAAATGGTCTTTTTCTTTTTTTGTTTCTATGTCTTTTGGAAAATCTTGCATTAGTGACCTGAGCAAGGAATGCATTTTAATCTTTTTTGTTCCAATCCCTCCCCTCACCCCCTTCTCATGCTTCTTGTATGGCCTGTTCTAACCAACATCACAGACATTCACCCTAGGATACAACCACCTTCACTGGGGGAATTGGGTCTCTGTCTGTTGTGGAACTCACCCACTCCTTACTTCCCTTCTCCAAGCTTTCTACAAACATCCATCAGGCACCTACCAGGGACCAGATGTTGGGCGTTGAGAGTACACGGTCCTCACAGTCCAGTAAGAGGACACGTCCATATGTATAGGAATGTGTGCAAAAGAGTAAGGAGGCCATTGACGTCTGATGTGGCAACACATTATCTTTCTGAATTTTTAGGCCAGAATATTTTCTTAGAAATCATCGAGCAGGCACACCTCACTTTGCTGTGCATCCACTGATTACTCTTCACAGATGTTTCAGCTTTTACAAATTGAAGGTTTGTGATGACCCTGCATCCAGCAAGTCTCCGGACACTCTTTTTCCAATAGCTTTTTCTCACTTGAGGGCTCTATGTCAAAATTCTAGTAATTCTTGCAATATTTCAAATGTTTTCATTATTGTTAATATTATAATTGTTCCAGTGATCAGTGGTCTTTGATGTTTCTACAACAAAAACATTACAACTCACTGAAGTCTCAGAAGACGGTTGGCATTTGTTGGCATCTAAGTATTTTTAATTAAGGCATGCACATTTTTCCTTAGACATATGCCATGGTCACACACTGCACTACAGTGAGCTGTAAGCATATAATTTTCACACACACTGGGAAACCAAAGAGCTCACAAGACTCTTGTGCTATTGGCCTCATGGAGGAGGTTAGAAATCAAACCTACAATACCTTTGAGTCTGATTGTGATTCTGGGAGGATGAGACTGTCTTTGTTAATGACCTCAAGGGGCAAAAGGGGACTCCAAGTGAGAGCCCCCACTGTGCCCCTCTGTTAGCCCTTAGTCTAGAATTCTGTAATAGATTCTGGTTCACAAGCTGAAGACACCGATGCAGGTAAGACTCCTTCAATAGCAGTCAGGTCCCTGCATCCCAGGTGGATGGATGGTCATCAGGGCCGCTGGAGGGAGGGTCAGCAGGGGAGCAGGGAGCACAGAACTCTCTCCCTTTATCACATGAAGGAAGCAAAGACTCTTGTTCACTTTCAGGTATGAGCCACATGTCTCTGGAGAAAAGTGGCGATAACCGGATGTCATTTCTAATCTAGCCTCCCGTGGACAAGGCTGGGGACAGTGAGGAAATGGGAAATGGCAGCTGGTGCCACTCAGCGTTCCAGCTCACCCATCCTCTGATACTCATCAGCATCAAGAGAGGTAATTAAGCTGGCATCCTGCTTGCACAGCCGAGCTGAGCGGGTGCGGCTTGAGCTGCATCTAATTCACACAGCAAAATTTCACCCTTGCACCCCTGGTATCAGGGGATGTGTGAGCACCCACTTGCCCATGACATGAAGTATGCCGGGCCTGGGGCGCGGGAACAAAGAGAGAGAATGCTCACGCCTCAAAGAGTCTGCTTTCTCAGCACAGCCGGGGAACTGAAACACTCGGGTAGGTCAAAGCACGGTGAAGTGTGTGTGCCAAGTCGCTTCAGCCACGTCTGACTCCTTGCCACCCTGTGGACTGCAGCCCACCAGGCTCCTCTGTCCATGGGATTCTCCAGGCAAGGAATACTGCCTTTTCCAGTATTCCTCCTCCAAGGAGGCATTCAGTAATACAAGTTGCCATTTCCTCCTCCAAGGGATCTTTCTGACCCAGGGATGGAACCCACATCTCTCTGTCTCCTGCATTGGCAGGTAGGTTATTTACCACTAGCGCCACCTGGCAAGCCACAGGGAAGTAAAACTTCTAAAAACAAAGCCATAAACAAGAGGAAGGCATGGACACTCTCACGGAACTCCATGGATGGGCTGCTTGGGGTGGGGGGATGTGGGCTGCTAGTTAGCAGAGGGACTTGAGGGGTTTATCATGGGACCTCAACACACAGTTTGGAAGGGCCAGCAGTTTCCTTGTTGATGGAGACAGTAAGCTTTCCTGGAGAACATGGATTTCAGATGATGCCCCAGTGATCATAAAAATAACATCAACACTTGCAAAAAAATCACCTGTAAATCCTGACGGCAAACGCCCGGGAAGGAAACTGAAGGATGAGCTTACCTTTCTTTCCCTCTCACCTCTTTCCTCTGTTCTCTTGCTTTTTAACCAACCGACATGTCATTAATCTTTATAATGTGTTATCTACCAAGGTGGAGGAAAGAGCCTGGTAAAAATGAATCATAAGGGGTTTAAAGATGGTTCGGATTTCGGAATGGGTTGTGACCTCATCTGTGGAATAATAATGGTGATGCTGGCATTCAGGGCTTCCTGTTGGCAGGTGCCATGAGAAGCATGGCTTGTACTATCTCACTCAGTCCTCCAGCAGCCCTGAGAGATGGGTTCCATTGTCTTCTCATACAGCTGAGGGAACTGAGGCTCAGAGGTGAAGCCACCAGCCCAAGGTCACATAATCAGTAAGTGACAAGTGACCGTCTGACCTCAGTCTCCTCTTGGAGGTTGACCAACCTACTAAGCCCAAAGAGTTACTCTTCCACATTCACCCTTTTACAATGGAGAGAAACAAAGCAAAAGCTTTGCAGGGGAGATGCTTACAAGCCTGGATGATCCAGCCCAGTGTAAAATGCTATTACTGCCCCTGCTGCCCCGGGATGCAGGCGAGCACACACAGGCACACTCAGTGCAACCCAGCACACTTGCCTCATTAATGTTTTACCCCCTATTTTTCAGAGCAGAAGGATGCTCTTAGATGGAGCGTTTCTTTGGGAAAATTGCTGTCCTGACCTGGTGCAGTGGTCAGTGCCCATCATGATACAGGTGGATGTTAGGTCAAAGGGCTTAGCCCCACTCCAGGCTCAGCCCCTGTAACTGTCTCCCCAAAAACAGCTGTGGGGTCCTGAGCTGCAGTCCAGCCAAGCGGTGGAGCCAGACGACGGCTGTGTTCCCCCACAGGGCTTGGTGATAGATCTCTGCACACAGCATTATTACGTCTGCAGAGCACTTCACGATGCTCGAGGATGAAAGGAGTTATAAATGAAAGATATTATTATTAATAAGAATGTAGATGAACAAAGGGAAAATGTACTTGCCCTCACTATCCATCACCTTCCACACTTCACCTAAAGACTGCGATCTGCCCAAGCCTCCAGGAAAGCCTATTTGCAAAAATCAATAACTAGTTTTAAAAAATAGATCTAGGCTCCACTGGAGCTGACTGTTCAGGGGTTTCTCATAATTCTATGCAATAGTCAATATTAGCCATCACCACCTCAAATAAAGATTGAATTCAAATTTAGTTAAGACTGCTTTTGTATGCTAATCTACCAGCCTGATTATTAAATGTATTTACTGAGGGTTTTGAAAAATAAGCTGTGAGGGGAGGAAAAAAAGGAAAATGGTAAGCCTGCATGAATTTGTGAGGGGAGAGCGAGGGTCTGGCTCACACTGATGCCTCACACCCATCTGGTTGTCCTGGGTTTATACGATTAACACTTGGGGAAACCGAGCTTCATTCTACAGGTGGCAGGAAGCACTTCTCATTTACCCATCAGGAGAGGGAGGAGCAGGATCACAGAGCCAGGCCGAGGGCGGCACTGATGGGTGCCGGCTCTGAGCAGAGGCTGGGAGCTAAGTATGCAGAATGCTGGGTGGATGGCATCAGAAAGGAAATAGTTCATGTCTCCATGTCATGGGAGCTTGTGGTCCGTGGGAAGTGAAGACAAACACCAACTCAACATGACCATGCATTACAGAAACTTGCATACATAAGCCACGGGCATCCCAGGCTGTGTCCCAGGGTACAGAGGTGGGGAGGATCAGAAGACCCACCAGAGAACCCCAGCGTCTGGTGGGGAGGAGGAGGGATAAAGAGAAGGCTGCTGGAGCAAAGTGGGTGAGAAATGTTGGTGGAAGTTAGGAATTGTTCTGAGAGAGTGAAGCAATACACCCACCCTGGTCTTAAGTCCTTTGTGGTTGAGGTTTCTGGAGATGTGCAAATATGGGGTCAGTGCGGGGCCCCTACATGCTCAAGAAGATGAACAGCTTACGAAACGCTATTTGCCAACAATCAGACCTTTTGCGCGTAATTCATGTTTGACAAGGAGCTACATATGAATTTCTGCTCTGTGAATATTTAATTGCAACTTGAAAAACATGTCAAGCAAGCCACCTGCTTTCCCTGGACAATTCTGGCAATGGTAAAGACATACCATCCATAAAAGATATGGGGGGACAATGCTTATATTGTGTCGGCCAAAAAGATAGCTCTGGTTTTTCCATAAGATGATGCAGAAAAACCTGGATGGACTTTTCTGGCCAATACAATACTAGGAGTTTTTGCCAGCCCTCTTGCATTTGAATTGGTGTTGGCAAGGCCATATTGTCAAAGACCTAGAGTACAGGTTGAGTTTTCCAGTAGTCAGTTCTCGCACTGCCATGGGTGAGCTGCCGGGCAAAAGGACCCGCCTTCTTGTACCTGTACACAACTGATCCTCCAAACCAGAGCATGTAAAGACCCCTGGAGAAGAGATCTGACATGTTGACTTCCTGGACCCATGGGCTGTTCAGGTCCTATGAGTCTGCATTTTAACACACAACTCTGATGAGTCTGAAGAAGGAAGTCCTCCAACGATAAGACACACTCGTAGGCTGAAGAATTGAGGTCTCTCTGAACAGTATGCATAGACAAGCCTCTCCACGGAGAGGAAAATGGGATTGATTTCGGAGTAATTAGAATATCAGACTACAGTGTTCAGCCCAGTGGTAAACATAAATCTACAAATGCGGAACAACTCCTTCCATAGTCCACAGAGATGCAAATGATTTTTCTTTGTGCAAATGTATGCCGTCTTCTCACATGTGCATTGCACCTCCAAGTTTCAGGACTGCCTGTTTTCAATGCTGGCATTTCCGTGGGTGATTACAGCTGTGATTAAGTCTTTGATTATACAGCTCGGAGTCTCTTGGCCTCGAACGCTGCTGGGCCAAAGCCCTCCCACCAGCAGAGGCTCAAGTGGAGTCTGGACAACTATATTTAAGAAGCTCACACTTTATAGGCCTTGCCTGTTTGGTGTATTAGTCATGTCTCTCAGGAACATGGATTCTCAGTTGAAAGCAACACTGGGAATCAGAAAAGAAGAGGTACTGTTGTGCTACCTTCATTTGATATGTAATGTATTATTATTTCCCTCATCATGACTTGAGTGGATTGGGCAAATGGATTCAAGTATTCTGTTATACACAGTAACTTACAGGAAATGCCACCTATCTGAATATATTTGGTAGTCTTTATAATGGTGAAAAATTGTAATTATAAAGCTTTTGAACCAGAGTATAGGAGCAGATTGTATGGACTCTCCCCATACACTCAAGTGCACACACGTGAAAAACGATCAAAATGGACGTGGAATTCCGGTGTGTCCGAGGGGTCACCTGTGCCCTGTGGTTTGGGCATCTGGTAGGCAGCATGCACAGGTGCCCCCACCCCACTCTCATCCCCTTTCTCTGCTTTTCCCCAGGCTTCCCTGGAACACTTGGGTCAGTAGGTCTGGTCCTGTCCTGCCCGCCCTGCTTTTCCTCCCATTGCTTTTCCACCAGACATCTCTCTCCCCCAGATTTCTAAATCTGATCTGGGTAAAACTGAGGCTCCCTCCAGTCCAGGCCCCTCACTGATGGTGCACTCTCTCTAAACTGCCGCTAGATGCCTGTCTGTCTAGTGGTCATTAATCTTAAATAGTCTGGGGTGTACAGTATGTGTGCGAGCCTGTGAGTCTCCCTTCCAGCCCCATGAGAACTTTCCTGTGGGAAGGAGGCTGACTCAGAACTCACCCTAGTGTCAACATGCTTTTACAAATCCTACACACAGTGCATGAATTAAAAAGAGGAAGAAGAAGAAGAAAAAGCTATCCTCAAGCACCTGAGGATCTAGTCCCTCCATCAGGTACATACATGAAGTTTGGAGAATTGATCTTTGAGCTGCAAAATCTCCCACATCTTTCCTCAACCATTAATATTTTGCAGCTTGCCTCTCTTTGAATTTTGGCACCATTCACTGTGATACTGGGAGAGAATTTGCTTTCTCAGAAGCTTGCACGTCAAGTGTCCTTCAGAGAAAATAGTTCTAAGACTCCAGGCATACTTGACCGGGGTCAAAGCTGGGAAAGACGAATGTGAGAGGATGCATTGCCACACTGCCCACTCCTCGGGGTCCCTGCCCAGAGCTGGCGCTCTTCTCTGCTCACATGAAACTTCCCGAGATGATTATCCAGATTCCATCATCTGATTCATTCTGACAAGCACGCCTGTCACTTCTTGTGTGGCACACACGTTTACAGCCCATTTGTAATGTGTATACACATTTCGAGTGAGTTATTTGGTGTATGTGTGTGTCTGTGTTCATTAAATGAACACCTTCACTGTCCACCCCCTACACACATCTGATAAAACTCACCCAGCATCCATAGCAACCGAAGCCCTGGGTACCGTAATCTTCCTGCAGCAGAAGGAGGTGAAGTAGGGGTCGGGGGGAACCCTTCCGTCAGGCTCCTCATAATCTTAGGAGGCAGTGCCAGGATCTGGCCTGGCTTCCTGACCTCTGCTCCACCATCCTCGTAAGTCGCACAAGGAATAGACTTGGGAGCGGGGCTTCTACAGTCCTGCCCGGAAAGGAGAACTCCTGGTTGTAACAGTGACTTGGCACCAGGTCAGGGTCTCACCAAGGTCTCAACACTAGACTGCTCAGATACCCCCGACAAGGTGCTATCAAAGCAAAATCAAATCCCTGAAACGCTTGGTCAGAGCAGCACATTCAAAGGTCCATAGAGTGTGTGGACGCGTGTGTTCCCATCTCATCCTGCTGCTCACTCCTGACTCCCAGGTGCAACAATGGCAGGTTAGAAATAGTGTGGATTTAAGCCCCAAAGGTGCTGGCCCTGCAGCTTGTGGCCCTCCACACCTGCCCAGGTAGCAAAGGCTCTGAACCTGGTTCCCTAACGTGTAGCATAAAGACAGGATGCCCTGCCCGTCCACTTAACAGCATCATCGTGAAGATCCCAGAAGAGAACCCTGGCTGAGTCCACGAAGTACACGGTGTTAATATTCACCACCCTCATAAAACAACACGGCATATAAAACGCAGCCCATTGCTTCATACATTGATAGGCCAGCTATAATATTCACTAAACATTTAATTAACAAGACTGCTCTTTTTAGGTTTAAAAGGGTTATTTGGAGACGATTTCAATGGTCAGGGCCTCTTACAAAGCCATCCAGCAAAGTTTGAACTCCTGCTTTTTTCCCTTCATGAGTTTCTCTCTACCAAACAGAGGCATCCAAAATCATTCCATTAACCTTTGTCCTGAGCTCAGAGCTGGGACTTTTTCTTTTTTTTCCAAAGAAGGCATTAAAGCAACGACACGTGGACAAGCATCACTGACTCCTATCAGGTGGGGGCCTGGGGGGGTGGGGGTCGGGGCTTTTGCTTGTTTCTCCCTTCCCTGCACTCTACCCCAAGTCTACAAGATGGCTGAAATAGGATATAAATTGAGAAAGGCTTTGCACAATCTAGCTCCATGAGGCAGAGACTTTGTTTAAAATATGACTGTAGGGAACTTCCCTGGTGGTCCGGTGGCTAAGACTCCACACTCCCAATACAGGGGGTCTGGGTTCAATCCCTGGTCAGGGAACTAGATCCTACAGGCTGCAAATAAGACCTGGCACAGTCAGAAAAATAAATAAAAGAAACCATGGCTGTATAGTCAGTTCTTACTTCAGCATGCGTACGTGCAGGCTCAGTCACTCAGTTGTGTCCGACTCTTTGCAAACTCATGCACTGTAGCCTGCCAGTGTCCTCTGTCCATGGAATTTTTCAGGCAAGAATATGGGAGCAGGTTACCATTTTCCTCTCCACGGGATTGAACCTGTGTCTGATGCAATTTCTGCACTGGCAGGTGGATTCTTTACCACTGAGCCACCTTCGAAGCCCCTCTCAGCTCAGCATCTGGCCTTTAATAGGTGCTCAGAAATATACCATGAAGGAAAGGAAGAATGGACAGACAGACAAATAAGGATCTGCTAGACAGAATGTGTGGTTAAGGAAGGGGTAGCCATCATTTGCAGCAGAGATGGCTGCTGAATGGCAGAGGGAAATTCTGAAATTATTGGAACTTCTATAAAGCAATTTGTCAGGGGGGAAAAAAAAATCTCCTACTTGCTGGCTCGCTGAATCACGGCCCAGTAAGAAACATTAGACCCAAGCTTTCAAATTAGCACTTCAAGACCTCTTCAAAAGAATTCAAATACAGGTATCCATTTAGTATGCAAAGAATTAACATTTATTGGGTGTCTACTCTAGGCCAAACACAGTACTTTGTTTTTTATGTATGCTAGCTCATTTAATCTTCAACCTTATGAGGGAGAAATTATGATCACCATTTATCTTGAGCTAAAAGAGATTGCATTCACTGCCCAGGATTTCATAGTGAAAGACGCAAGAGTGGTGCCTAGTGGCTGTATCAGCCTGACATCCGTCCTTTAAGCCACTCTGAAATAGACTTCTCACCCTTCCCTGCTCCTTGGGTGCTGGTGGGGCTGGGCCTCCCCCAGACAGAATGGACCTTGTTAGCATGTGACCTAGAACCAGTGAGTCATAGTACTTGTCTCTCTGCTCCAGTCTGACCCATCTGACCAGCCCCTTCATTGTCCCCGTCTGTAGATCCCCAGCCTGGGTGCCCCTTCCACACCTGTACGGGGCAGTGAGGTGCCGCTCGGTGCCCCATCCTGAGATACACCCGGTCAGCGTGCAGAGGGCATGGCTTAGCCCCACTCAGCACACACGGGGCATTGGGGAGAGCACTAAAGCTGTCACATACACCGGCTGGCTGTGACTGTCAAGGCTGGGGCCTTCCTTTGGTGTCTGCCTCTTCAAGTCTGTGTGAGAGGCTGGGGCAGCCAGTCCAGAACTCGCTGCGATAAACACCCAGAGATTCTGCGGGTGCATCTCTCGTTCCAGCAGTAACCTTCACACGGCACCTGATGGGTGCGTAACCAAGAACCTAACTCAGGATGCGAGCTTAAAGTGCTCCCTCTGGACTCCCCCAGCAGCTGGCAGTGAGCAGCTGCTGCCAGCTCCTCGGCGGCCTGGGTCCTTCTCTCACAGCATTTGGTGCAAGTCAGAGGCTCCAGTGTAAGTCCATCTTTGATTTTTAGGCAGCTGCAGTTTCCCAAACATCCACCCCTAGCCCACTGCTCCTCTCACCTCACCAAGTCCCTCCTGAACAGACTTTTATCTCAGAACGGCAGTGGGGATACAGAGAATAAATATATATAATTACTGTACATTAATATAATTAGTCTGTCTCTCTCCTGATCCAGAAATGGTTGCCCATTTTTAGCTGCTAATGGCTGAGATTATTTATGTCCATTTGTTCAAGGACTAAAAATGGATTCATAAAAAAGAAAGCAGAGATGTTAGCACAGACAGGGCCTTTCATCTTTTCCCTCCCATTGTTCCCGTCTGGGGTCCATCTCCTGCCTTTTCGGGAAGTGAGTCTGGTGGGCTGGGGGAGATGAGATTCACTCAAGATACTCTGTCCATTTATTCTCTTTGATGAATTAGCAGCAAGTTGACAAGATAAAACACTCTGGCTGTTCCGAAGCCCGGGGCTCCATCCCCACAGCAGCATGGGGCCACCGTCCTGGGGAGAGGGCGGGGCCATGCTGGAGAAGGGTGCTGACTCAACAGACTGCATTCCGTCAGTCTCCTCTACCAGCCCTGCTCTCTGGCCACTGTGAAAGCTCAGACACGCCTGAAATTACACACATCCTTCATGCCCACACATTCTGAAATTAAAAACAAAAGTAGGTACAAGAAGATAGCTGTAAACAGACATCTTCTTATTTACAACTTGCAGGGAGTAAATCTTTTCTTGTAGCCTGTACTGATCTTTTCATAACAGCTGCCATGTTGAACCCCATGTGCCCAGCATGGCTTTATTTTTTACATATGTCATTTCACTTCATTATCACAGATAAGTGAGGTAAGAGTGAGCATAAATAAGAATAAGTATAAATGGGAACGCTGAGCCTACAAACAGGTAAGAGAACATATTCAGCTGGTGGTCACTGATACAGAAACAGATCTAGATGTGAAGTCTTTTATCTTTGCATCCTCCTAGCAGTGTGGTCATGGGAACAACCTCACAGCAATCGGGAGGCAGATATGATAGTCCTGCTTGAAGATCAGGAAACCACAAAATTATCAGTGTCGCATTGGGCCAACTCATTGATACATGCGAGTTGCAGGATGGTCAAATTTGTCCTTAAAAACAGTAGTCTTAATGTCGTCTTTCACCACCTCCTTGATACAGGAAATGTCTTAGTTGTTCTTGAAACAAGTATAGCAGTCAATTCAGGAACAGATCCTATCCTATGGGTGTGAAAGAGCATTCACGCCCATGTTTGATTGAATGGCAGTATTTTGAGAGAGAGATGGAGAAGATGCTCCTCCAGGAGGGAAGCCCACTTTGGTCAATCCTGGGCTCCATCACTCACTGGGGGGGCAGATCTCAAGACGAGTGGCATCATTCTAACTGGAAGAGAAGCACTGTGTGTGTGTGTGCGCATGTTTGTGTGTAAGGGAGTGAGAGCAAGAGTGAGAGAAACAGAGGGAAGCATCATGTGTTGAACAGTAAGATGTTAATCACTAGTGACAAGACCTTAGACCGCTGCCTGCGGCACATCCAGAGCTTAATAAAAGCAAGGTTGCCTCTACCTGGGGTGCAGCCTTTAGGGAACACATGATCTGGAGTTAGGTTCTCTGGGGGCGAATGCCAGCTTTATCTCCTTCTGATCCTGTGACCTTGAGCACTGTGTGTAACCTCTCTGTGACTCAGTATCCTTCCAGGAAGATGCTGTTCAGAGAGCTGGGAGCATTAAATGAGCTGCAAAGAGCACGCAGCGCTGAGACTGAGTTGGAGGAAGGGCTTGATAAAGTTAGTTTTGTTTTTTTTTTTAATTGTTACTAAGGCATAAGAACTGAGCCTGGGAGAATCGTAGCCTGAATGTTAACCTGGAAACACTCCATTCTCAACCCTGGATCTTGTCTTTTCTTGCACCTGTCACCCCTACTTTGAGAGCTCAGGTTCCTCCTGGCACTAGCAGAGGCAGATTCTGTACCTGATGTGATGAAGAGGGAGCTCTTGGGCAGGTGGATCATTGTTTTGCCCTTCCCTGCATCTCCCCCACCCCACCCACTCCCCATCGGACTGATGCGATCGTCAACACCAGATGGATAACACCCCAGACAGGAGTGGGGATGTGCCTTCATGAGCATCACACTCCTGACGATGGATATGGTTGGAGGCGGTACTGACACGCACTCCTGCTCATAGATTATCTGCATCCTGGCTGCAGTCAGCTCCGCAGGACAGGAGCACACAGGGGGCCTGCCACCCTCTCTCTCGTGTTCCCGGAGCTGGCAGCAAAGCTTCTTCTTCCCAGAGAAACTTTCTACTCCATCAACCACAAAAATAATATTGCAGGTGCATCTCCATGGGTCTCCTGGCAAATCCCATTTTCAGGCTTAATCTTTCTATCAAGGGTGCAGAGAACAAGAAAACGGGCCCTACGGCACTTCCTGGCTCAGGCTGATGGGAGGGACATGGACACCTGAGCCCGTTTTACAGATAAGGTCAGTAGTGACGAGTTCAGATGAGGTCCGGACCAGATCATTTCAGTTTCTCCCATGTGAATGGCATTTCACAAGCCCAGCACCAGCCGGGACCTGTCCACCCACCTGTGCTAGTTCTCTTTGGTGCCCGCTCTCTGTGGATTCTGTTGTGTCTATCCAGAACCCCTCTGTTGAAGTTCTTAAAGTCCAGACCTCAGTATCTCACAACAGGACTGTATTTGGAGACAAGATCTTTAAAGAGGCATGCTTGGTTGCTCAGTTGTATCTGACTCTTTGTGACCCCATGGACTGAGTACTGATGTGGGCTGCCATTGAGGTGGTTGAGCTAAAATGAGTCTGGTAGAGTAGGTTCTGATCCAAACTGACTGCTGTCCCACTAACTCAACTGACCTGAATTTGAGCAACTCTGGGAGAAAGTGAAGGACAGGGAAGCCTGGCATGCTGCAGTGCATGGGGTTGCAAAGAGCTGGACATGACTTTGGGACTGAACAACAGCAACAGCAAGGAAGATGTGGGGCACATGCAGAGACAATGCCACGTGAGGACACAGCAAGAAGACAGCCGTCTGTGTGCTGAGGAGGGAGGAGGCCTCGGGAGAAACCTACCTGGCTGGCACCCTGGTCTCAGCCTTCCAACCATCGAGCTGTGAGTAAATTTCTGCCACTGCAGCCCCCATTCTGAGACATTTTGTTATTATCTGAGCAGACTAACGCACCTACATGAAGAACTGATTCCCTCAAGAAAGCTGAGACCTTGATACACTCAACATTCAAAATCTATTTATAATATGAGAATGGGAAGAGAAGAGGCCAATCACTGGGGCTGATTGGGGGGCAATGAATTAGGGTTACTTTGCAGACTTGCGGCTAAAATGCAGTGGAACAGAGCTGAAAATGTCTCTGATCTCCATTCTTTCACAGGATGATGTGACACTGTGTGTGTTCGTTAAAAAAAATAATAATAAACATGGAGCAAATTCTTATGATGTGCCAGGCACTGCTTAACTGCCAAGATTGCAAAAGATCAATGAAATATTCTCTGTGGTCTAGTGAGAGAAGTGTTCAATTTTATTGTTCACATTTGTTTATATGCCCACATACTGTAATCAGATGATCCGATGCTTCCTTCACGTTGTTCTCACTCCTTAAAATCATGTTCACTCACAGACATTACAATACGGAGCTGTAAACATGTGAAGCTGTGTTTCCAGCGTGTCTAATGCACGCCAAACAACAGGGGTGTGTCTCAGGGTTCTGTGCCTGGTCCTATCTTATTGGACATTTAATTTAAGCTGTGACCTAAGAAAGGATGTGAATGCATCCTATCATCTCCTAGGGACCATACCAAGCTGACAAAAGTAATTAACACCCACCAGAATCTGGAGTCAAAAATATCTCGATCTCTGGGAAATACGGTCCAATGTTTGAGGAAGCTGATTCAGGATAAACAACCAGCAGCTTCAGTCTCTGCTGAGGAGGGGCCCCATTTATCAACAGGAGCACAAACCTACCTCTTGGGTCATCCTACATCTATTGCTCCCTCTGTCTACTTGTTACTCCCTCTCCCGGTGTTTCTCTGCTTGTCCCTCTGGATGCTGATGGTCTAGTGATCTTTGGGCCACGACCCCGATGCTCCCTTCCCAGTTGGAAGGTCTGTCCGGGGCACACTGCTGTAGACGACAAAGAGTTAGAACTGACCAGTGTGCACGCATCAACAGAAGGCATTCAGACAGGGTTTACCCAGTGCCCTAGAACAAGTCATTGAGGATAGACAGCGAAAGGCAGAGAATGTTAAGGAATGACTAAATAAATGAAGAAAACAGAAAACATAAGACTTGTTTGGTTCAAGAGAATCAACTTCAGAATAAGCCAGAGTGCTACGCCACCTTGAGGAGATATATTCATCCTGGGAAGCCTCTCCAATAGGTGAGAGCCACAGGAAATTATAGATGAGATCCATTCACCTTATTAGAACTGACTCAAATGCATTATTTTATAGCTGAGTAATACTCCATTGTGTATATGAACACAACTTCCATTCATCTGCCAATGGACATCTAGGTTGCTTCCATGAGCCTAGAGCGTATTGTACAGAGTGAAGTAAGTCAGAAAGAGAAAGACAAATACCATATATTAATGCATATATATGGAATCTAGAAGGATGGTACTGACGATCCTAGATGCAGGGCAGCAAAGGAGCCACAGATGTAAAGAACATACTCTTGGACTCAGTGGGAGGAGAGGGTGGAATGATTTGAGAGAATAACATTGAAACATATATATTACCATATGTAAAATAGATAACCAGCGCCAGCTTGATGTGTGATGCAGGGCACCCAAAGCTGGTGCTTTGTGACATCAGGGAGGGACAGGATGGGAAGGGAGGTGGGAGGGGGGTTCAGATTGGAGGGGACATATGTATACCTATGACCAGTTCACACTGATGTATGGCAAAAACCATCACAATATTGTAAAGTGATTATCTTCCAATTAAAATAAATATAGTAAAAAAAAAAAAAAAAAAGACAAGATCCAATTTAAGCCAAAAAGGGGGCTGGGGAGTTCAAAATTGGATTTGGGGATATTTCCAGAGCCAGAGCTCTCTGCTCCTGGAAGTGAACAGGTAGAGGCTGCAGGGCCATCCACAGGGTCTTGCAAACAGGATTTTTGGACAGGGTGAGAGCTATTAATAGGTAGGAATGACCTCTATATTGAGGCTAAATTTGAGATTTTCTTCTAACTCCTTTGGTCTCTCTTTTATCAGAAGTTGGGCTGGGGTGGAAAGTGCAACTCCTATAAATGGGCTCATTTTGCCACCTTTGTCGAGAGATGATGAAGTTTATATTAATACTTAGCGCAAATGTCAATTTTAGGCTCTCACAGCTGCTGGGTCGGAAATTCAGATCCTGCTGAAGAAAAAGGAGCCCCAGCTGTCTTTGACTCATCACCCTCTCATGTTGCCAAGGTCGCCATCACCTAGCAATTTGCCCTGACCTTAAAGAAGAATAAGCTGGCAACTGTGCTGTGCAGCCTGGACTACCAGTGGGCAGGAAAGGGGCCACGGCTCAGAGATGGCTGCTGTTTGGGTGAATTCAGACAAACTTTGGTTTCTGTGAGTGATGTAAGGGTTCACTGTGTTGGAGCCCAATCCGGCCTCCTGGGGCGCAGCCACTAGAAATCAGGCCCCAGGTGGATGGCAGTACACCAGCCCCCTTCAGCACCAAATGAATGCACTATGGGGTGGAGATGTGACTCTTGCCCTGTAGTGCATTTCTGCAGGACTTCACCATCAACCCACTGTCCCTGCAAATCGGGCTGTGGCCACCTCTCATTGTCACATCTGATGCTTTCACTGTTGTTGTTTAGTCGCTAAGTCATGTCCAACTCTTTGCAACCCCAAGCACACCAGGCTTCCCTGTCCTTCACTCTTTCCTGGAGTTTGCTCAAACTCATGTCCATTGAGTCCGTGATGCCATCCAACCATTTCATCCTCTGTCATCCCCTTCTCCTCCTGCCCTCAATCTTTCCCAGTGTCAGGGTCTTTTCCAATGAGTTGGCTCTTCGTATCAGGTTGCCAAAGTATTGGAGTTTCAGCTTCAGTGCCAGTCCTTCCAGTGAATATTCAGGTGGCCCCAGTGGGAAGGAGTAGAGAGAGTAGGAAGAGCTCTGGATGGAGAGACAGGGGCCTGGTCATCAACCATGTGGTCTGGATGCACAGAGCTGAGTCAGTTTCTCCATGGTGGCATCTCCCCTGAGTTCTCTCCCAGCACAGGTAGGATACCTGTTTCCTAGCCTTGCCTCACCAGGTCACTCTCCTATGATAGCGTTTAGCTTCTTTATCTAGAAAATGAGGGGAAAATGGCAACTTCTCTGCCTCAAGTGCTTGTTTAACCAATATGGGTAATTATCAGTAGACTGTGGTTTTTGACATATAAAATTTTATTTTCATAAAAAGATTTGTGATTTAAAATTTTTTTCCTAAATAATGGCAACTAAAATTGAGCAATCCTCTATTGCCAGGCACACAGACAAAGGCACAACATGACGTCTGTCTTAACGCTCTTGAAAATCCCTGTGTGGGAGGTATTATTATTACCCCTCTTACAGATGAAGAAACTGCAGCCCAGAGAGTTTAAGCATGATGCCTGAGGTCACACAGCTAGCCAGTGGCAGAGCTGGGATAGGAGCCCACATTCTCCTGATGTCCAAAGAAGTGAGTGCAAACCAAGTTTAAAAAATAATTGGTTTTAAGAGTCAAGGTTGGTCTCCTTCTTATTCTTCTGACTCACTATTGCCTCTAAGTTTAAAAACAACAGTGCTATGTTTTTGGTTGCTCCTTCAAGCCTCTGTGCTGTCGGTGAGGGTGCCAGCCAGCACTCTACAAAGCTGCCGTTCCTGCTGCTTCTCATCTGCGGCAGTGCTGGATCAGCGAGACCCACCCGTGTCCTCTCCCTTTCAAAGCTCCAAGCAGTGAGTAGCAAGGGTCCCATGCCCTTTCCCGCCGGCTGGTGCTCCTTTGTTCATTCCCATGTTCAAGGATTTCAGAATTCCAAGCCTCTTTAATGCCACACTCATAGGATCAGAAGGGAGATGCAAGGGAGGGGACCAGAGAACAGACGTTATTATCCCCATAGCCCGGTGTCCCTGAGCACGTGAGTGTAGAGATCGACGTAACCCCTGTAGCGGGCAGCGGTGCCACCTCCTGTTCTGTGGGACCACTGTGTCCAAGACGGCCTCAGCAGGTCTGGGGAGGGAAGAGGACCCCTCATGCCCTCAAAGCCCTGCAGCGTTAGTCAGAGACAGTGGTCAGTGAACTCTGACCACTACAGTGAGACGCCTCCACGCCCTGCATTTGCAAGGTGGTGACTACTGCCCAGGACAGGAAGGGGAGGAGGGGGCTTGCTTTGGGGACAGGAAGGGCTTGGAGCATCTGGGCTGCACTCTGCAGGATGCGAGGCTCGGTGGGAGCTGCGAGTCAGGGCTCTCAGAGTCCAGCCCCCTAGTCACATCATCCTCCCGGGGCCTCTGAACGGGGCATCTGAACTGCCAGAGGACAGACATCACAGACTGAGAGGGAGGCCTGTCAATCCCCTGAGGACCCAGGAGGGAAAGGCGTCTTCCCCTTCCTCACCCGCTCAGCCCCCAAATGAAGTGGGTCCAGATTTATGGACATGCTCAAGTCAAGTGGCTAAGAAGGTGTGGGTTTCCTATGTTTTCTCAATGTGCCATTTGAGTGCCCCACTCCTGAAATTCTCCTCTCAGAGGGTGTTCCTGGTCACCTCCTCCTTACACCACATCCCCTGATCTGCTCTGGCTCTTCCTAAACTCATCCCTAAAGTTCCCCCAACCTGCCCCATAGTCTGCGGCCTCAGCCCATCTCCCTGACTTGCTGTTCTCCTCCACCAGCTCCTACTGCCCTCTGCCTCCTGGCAAACTCTTCATCCATCAGTTGAAGACCTTCCCCATCTTTCCAAACTGACTTCTGACTACTTCCCTGCAGGAATGTCTCATGTAACCCCTACGTGTGCGTGGAGAGAGGAGCTGGCTTTGAAATGAGTGTGGAAAGACTCGGGGTGGAATTCCCTACCCCTGGAAGACACCGTGAGTTGATGTGCAGACCTGCCCCACCAGAAACAATGCCCAGTGCATGAAGGGGGTGGTCGCCTGCTTGGGAGGGGGGCAGGGGTCATCCTGAGCATCAGTGTCATGATGCCCCCTCCCCACAGAAGGTAGAGGAACTCAGGAGATGCTGTCTTGCAAATGCAGGTAAACATCCGCAGGACGGGGAAGAGGCAGGAAGGCCAGGATTCCACTCTTGGGAAGGACTTGAGCAGTAAAACACCACACCTGCAGATTTCACAACACAAAGAGTGGGAGGCACAACCAGCCAGAATAGCTCCTTACCTGGGAGAGATCAGCAGGGAAGGAATCAGAAAGCTTTGCGGGGTCTTGGGCTATAAAAGGCTGAGAAATACTGCAAGTTAGCTGGAAAAAAAGCCAGATGAAAGGACTAACTACTGGGGAGAGTTTGAGTTCAAATCCCAGTTTTTTTTGTTTAAACCCCAAGACTCTGTTAGCCGGTGACCTTGGGAAAGTTACTTAGACTTTCTGCATCACAGTGACTTACTCATGCGTGTGTGTAGTTTTTTAAAACTGTGTGATGGAAAAGAACAATAGCACCTACTTCCTAGGGCCGCTGTGAGGATGAAACTAGATAATGCAGACAAAGCACCTGGCATGGGGTTTCCTTTGTCACATGGTCGAGTGTTCATTGTATCAACAAACCTTAGGTGATGACATGTTGTTGTTACTGACTGAACCAACTCACAAACAGTGGTGAGTTCTTAGGGTTTGGATCTGCCTCTCGCCGTGTGACCTTTCCTTTCCCCTGTACCGGCTGTCTCCCTGGGCTCCGACCACCCCTCCACCACCTGCAGTTCCCTTTGTGTTAAATTGCCTTGAAATCACCTATTTGAGAAGCAGGTGAGGAAGAGTGACTGGGCAAGGAGAAGGACACCCTGTCCTATGTCTCCGAGCATCCTCACCCGCCCCTTCCTGAGTGCCCTCACCTCCTACCTCGATGGTACCAACTGAGAGAAAACGCACTGTCCCTTGTGGTTGCTTGATGGACACTGTCTTCTGTCTGCACAGGGGGAGGGTGTCTGCTGGGAACATAGCTACATGAACCAAGAAGGGAGAGGTAGGAGAATAAAGAGACCAAACACTCTGGAAGCGGTAGCGCCTGTGACATTCACGCTACACAGACAGAGGCTGACTTGGGTTTGGTTCAGGGGCTTTCTTTGGGCCCCTCCACAGGGCAGCGGTCCTCTGAGCGCCCTGGGTGCACAGAGTCCTCCAAAAAGGCGTACTTGCTCGAATTGCGCAAGAAGGAGCTGTGACTGGCCTCCAAATCCCAGGACCTCGGTCCTGGATCAATACCAGCCCTGCTGGCTAATGACCTTCCACCCCCTCATCGAATGCCTCGCTGGCGTGTTGCGCGGGCATGGGGGCGGGAGACCCACTTGTTCCCTCGCTGGACACTGACTAATCACCACCATTAGGCCCACGTTCTCATGCGACATTGGGACTTGAAGAGGCCCCCGCTCCTGCTCCGGGAAGGTAGGGTCCCGGGGAGCGTGGGCTGCAGGGCTCCAGGAGTGTCCGGGGCCACGGCAACAATACCACCCTGTCCATCATTCATCAGACAGGCCCTGAGAGCCTGGCCAGGAGGAACAGCCTCATGTGCTCAGAGCAGACAAATCCATCCACTGCCCCCATGTACCCAGGTCAGAAGGAACCAGAAACCCCACTGACAGGTGCATTCTCCATCTTTCTGACAACTTTCCTAGGCAAGTACATCATGTCACCAATTTAGGGACATGGCAAGAGAGAACCACGCAACCCCACAAGCAGGGACTGGGCCCCCTGACAGCGACCATGGCAGCCTGCCAATGACCCACCCATGTGGGCTCCAGTGGGGCTCAAAAGAACAGCATCACCGAGCTGTGCCCTTAGTGTAACCCCCCCATCACCCCCGGTTCCTTTGGTATTTCACTCGGGGCCAGTTCTGCTGTTCAGTTCATCTTGGGAACCCAGGTGAGACCTGGGCACTTTTCCCAATGTGTCCAGGCACCTTTGGCTGCCGAGTGTGAGGTTGGGACCCTCGGTGACTCGCCCAAGCACAAAACCTGAGTTTCACCTAGGCAAGCTTCTGGATGAGCTTAGTTTTTAAGATATTCAAGCTGCTCCCTCTATTTTCAGTGTCAACTTGTTACTATAATTTAATTATCAAGGGAAAAAAAATTAGAGGATGTGATTCAGAGAGAAAGTCTCTCCCAGGCGCTGCATCAAAAAGAGAAGACCTCCTGCAGAACAGGTGTGGTCACCTGCCTTCTCTCATGGGGACGCCCCACACAGCCTCACCCCTGCCCCAGCCTGCCCAGCACAGACCAGCCAGATCCCTGCGTGGCCAGGGTGGCTTGAGCAAAGTCCAGATGGATTCCCTTTCATCTTCCACATCATCAACCCTCTCCTTATTCGAGGATCTTTATCACCCAGGAGGATGCAAGAGACAGGGAAATCCAGCTGGGGCTGTGGGTCCAGGTGCAAGTTTCTGTTCTGGCTGCTCCAGAAATCTTATTTTGACTTGAAACCTGTCTACATTTCCCTGGAGCTGATCATGAGAGAACAGAGATGAATCCCTGCCGAGCTTTCAGGAGGAATCACTCTCCCATTACCTCCTTCTCTGGGGAGGAGGCCGGGCTGGCCAAGCCTCCACCCTATCAGGCCTCCCGCTCCCTCAGATTCTAAATTAACTAGCCTTCCTTTCCTGCCTCCTTTGTGAACCACCCGCCGTTCCCTAAAATGTGAGATGATAGCTGGGGCACACCCAGGAAAATAGATTTCCGACTTGGCCGTGATATGGCTGCAGGAGGACCCAGGCTGCAGTCCAGTGTTGGCACGTAGGCTCTGACGGTGGCGCCTTCCGACACATGGAACCGGCCTCAGCCCCCACAGGGCCTTCTCTCTCACACATCCTCATCCACCCATGGATGCTCCCAATTGTGAGTGATTGCATGCGGTTGTTTGTATTATGCATCATGAAAGGGGCAGAGAAGAAAGCGGCAGAACAATGATGGGAGAAATCCAGATGAATTGTCCCTCGCAGATAAACCTCAAGTAATTCCAAGTGCAAGCCGCTAGACACTTCCAACAAAGGGAGCATATCTGAGAGTGGATTCATCTGCTGATATCTTTGTCTCTTCATTCATTTGTGTCTGCATTCAATTAATAAAGACACACTTGTTGGTCACCTTCCAGACGCCAGGCACTGTGCTGGGTGGGTGATACAGGACATTTATGACCCCTCAAGCTTGCCTCTCCAGGGGAAATACAGATGCATGGCTAGACTTCTGCAGTGGGTTGTAACATGACATAATGGTGAAGTCCAAGATTTCTGTTGCCACTTGGAGAGGATCAGGAAGGCTGCCACAAGGAAGCTGAGGCTAAGATGACACTGGAAATATCAGCAGAAGTAGGCCAGATGAAGCAGGTGTGTGTGTGTGCACACAGATGGGTGTGGATGTGGACCCATGGCTGACAGCCATAGGAACCTTTCTGCTTTCTCCTACTGGAGAAAAAGGGTAAGAAGTACGTGTAGAAAGACACCAAGAAATGAGACAAGCAATGCCCTACAAGCTGTGATGCTTTGTAAAAAGTTATCTGTGTCTAAGGAACACTTGAGTAGTCTCTGAAGGAGAGTGGTGATCAAGGACGCCATGCTGAGCTGTGTGGTCCTGGAAGCATCCCACCAGCAGCTCAGTGTGGTCCTGGTTAGAGGTAGGCTGGCAGGGAAGCAGGGAGACCTTGAAAGTTGACAATGTCAGCCTGGCAACTGATGATGGCATCGTGAACGACAGTAGGGGTGATGGAGGGAGAGAAGACGAAGAAATGTACAGGATGAGAATCAGTAGGATTTGGGGCTGGTAGGATAGGAGAAGCAAGGGAGAAGGAATGGATGACCCAGTTTCTATAGGAGCCATGGGGCGCTGTTTTCTGGGAAGGGACTCAAAGGAGTAACAGACAGAGAAAACAAATTAGGACTGCACATACTGAGCTCAAAGTGTCCATGGAACAGCTACTGGGCACGCCATTTAAGCAGCAGGACGTATGGGTCTGGGGCTCCAGAGATGTACCTGGAGGTAGAGCTGTTAAGTGTCTAGCTAGGGACTGTGGAAGAAGAGCCTGGTTTTCAGCATCAGCCCTTGTCTACGGTAACATCCTCCTGCCATGGCTGACTTCAAGCTACCGTCCTGTGGTCAGTGAGGGTGGCAGGCACAGCTGGCCTCATAAGCCCACTCCAGCACACCACTGGCTGGAGGTCAAGTGCTGGGACTCTAGACTGGGCAGCAAGCTGAGACTGCAGCAGATTCCATCACTGCAGGTTAGAACAGGAGAGCTGGAGTGGGCGCGGGGGAGATCACCATCAGAGGATGGTCACACCCGTGGTCAGAAGCCCACCGGAGGAGCAGCTGGTCTGGCGAGCATCTGCTCTCCATCACGCATCTTATATGTCACCTCTTGTAACCCACACTCCAGGGGTGGGTGCTATTATCAACCTTGTTTTATATGTGGGGGACTGCAGCACAGAGAGGTCAGGTAACTTTCACGAGGTCACAGAGGAAGCCTAAACTGAAGCCTAGGCCCCCCGCGTCCATTTTAGAGCAGGGGGGTATGGAAGGAAACTTTGAAATTCTAAGGAATGGAATCATCCCCAAATCACAGAGCACCAAAGAAGGGCCTTAGAAATAATGCTGTCCCTTCAAGATGAGGATGCTAACGGCTAGCCCTGAATCTCAAACGGTGATCCGAAAAGAAATCTCTCCTGTCTCAGGGCTGCCCAACCCATGGTGTGAACAAAATAACCATCATGAATTTAGGAATGCACACATGTGGTCTCTAAAGAAAAAAATCGCCAGTGTTTAAGAGCTAGTTCCAATCAACCTCCAGGCAGGAAGCCCGCCTGTAGATCCCACCCTACCCCTCAGCATCGCATCCCCACTCTCTCGGCTGGTGGATGGAGTCCTTCAGGAAACTGTGTCATCACTTCTGAGCTGTGTTTTGTACCTGCCTAAAGGTGGGATTCTGACTGTCTGCCCAGCATCTCCCACGTGCATCTGCTGTACTCAGTGGTTGGTTCTTCCTAAGGTCTAGCCTTCCAGCAGGAACTTAGTAGGTGTTCATTGAATGAACAAAGGACCCACCCCTTTCAGAGGGACAGTCACAGATGGCTTCATTCCTTCCTAAAACCTAGTGGCTACCGGGTTGGATCCTGGAGATGGGGTGGCAGCTGCTTAATGAAGCAGCAGGGGCCTCACGGGGCAGATATGTGGAGTCACTTTCTCTATAATTGACGGTGGGCCACAAGGACTCAGGGTCCCAGAGCTTGGCCAGGGCACAAGACAGCCTCCCCATTGGAGAGCTGGGCTCTGTGGGCTGGTCTCTGCCATTTCCTCCTTGCCCCATTCCAAAGCATCGCCTCTAATAGGGCACCAACCGCATTTTCTGAACAAGGCACATCCTGTGATTTCTGCATTTTCTAGAATGTTATAGAGGCATTTACTCTGGGCTTCTCTAAATTAGCTGAGAGATGAGCACAAGACTGCCTACTGATAGACATCTTCCTAATGGCAGACAGCCTGCCAAGGGAAGGCTCCTTTGCAGAGGAACTTGCAAATCAGGGCACAGTAATGGCTCGACAGTCACCTGCTTCAATGGCCCCACAGCCAAGCAGGAGGCAAGCCAAGTCCCTGGCATTCTCTGGGGGCTGATCCTCCAGCAGAAAAATGTCAAGATGCTCGCCTGATGGAGGGGATGGGAGGGAAGGCAGTCATCCCTGCTCTGCAGCAGGACCAGAGGTACCAGAGCCAAGGCTTCTGTCACGGCCACACTTCGGAGATGCAGCCCAAGGCCTACCCTGGAGATGACTCTGGAAGTGCTCCACCCTTGTGTTCTGACTTGCTGTCTGCTCTCAAGCAACTTACTGAGACTCTCTGGGGAAACCAAGAGCAGGGCAGCAGATGTACTTTGCACCAGGTCGTACCTCTGACATTTTTCCAAAAATGTAAATGTTCAGGCACCTTGGAAGAAGACAGTGCCTGTGTGTGGAGACAAGTAGGAAGCAGGAGTTCACTCCTGACATCCTGAGAAAGATGGATTGTTCAACTCCAAAGGCGCTTGTCGCCTAAAGAACATCACATCCTTATAGTGCTCTTTCCACTTGACACTTGGGCAGCTGCCTTCCTGCCTCTTGCTCTGCTCCTGCATGAACGAGCCTCCCTCCCCCGCCTCCTCCCACCACCTTGGTCCTCTGCTAAGGGATTCTGACACTGAGAACATTTAATCCAACACCGGAAAGCAGCAGATGAAAAGAACGCCGAGGGAAGACCCCAGACCAGGGATCTACAGCCAACACCTCACCCAGCCCCCTCCTTCACCCTCTGGCATCTGGGGGGGGGGGGTGTGGTGCAGGCTTTGGGGAACTCACACCAGGGTCTCTCTTCCTTTTCCTTTGCGTTCCTCCCTCTACCTTTTTATGGTCCACAGCACTTTCAACATCATGAGAGAAGATTTGAAGAATTAAAAAGAATTCTGCTTAACAGCAGTCTAGTCTCCTCTTGGAGGTGTAAATATTCATAAACATACCAACTCTTCCAGACCCATCACAAATAGAACTGCCAGTGACACCCCTGCTGCCTTAGGCACTGTTCTAATAAGTGAGGAGCGGGCAAGTGGAAGGGGATATTTTTAACTTGGGTTCCCCCCCTCAAAAGCCATTTTGATGTGCCCCGCTGGGAATAGAGCTGGAAAGAAGCTTTTTGTAGAAACAGAGACTGTTGCGGAGTCCTGGGTGGGACCCAAAGCGGTGACGCAGACAGGTGACCCCACCTGACATCTGCAGCACCAGACCTCCCGGGGATGCTCCGGAGGAAACCCTGATCACAGCTTAGCCCAGCCCTGTGTGGCGATGAGCCTGTCTTCTCCGCTAAAGGGCCGCCCCTGCCTGAACAAAGCATGCTGTTTTCAGGGGAACCCTGGGGTGTCGGCAGCATGAGGCAGAGCCCTCCTCACCATCACCGGGGGATTTTGTTCACTGAGATGCAGCTATTAACGCTCCGGCTTCTCCACTGGTGCAGCCACAATCGTGTTATCTGGGCATGAGTCCCTGATAAATATGTTTCCTTGATCTGGCTGTTATTTATTATTCAATAACTGTCCTACTAAACTTAAATTAATGGGGTATTTGGAGACATCCCTGAACACTGCTCCTCTTGGTTTCTGTCAAGGGAGTCGTGCCACATCCTTAATAACCCCCGGCTTGTGGATGATGCCCCAGCCACGTGCTTCACTCGGGGGTCTCGGTCACAGACCTCCGCGGCAGCCAGCAGAGAGCTGGGTGCCTGCTGGCCGCCGACCTCAAGCCCCGGGCCCTGGGGTCCATGTGCCCACCTCCCCCCCGGGCTCTTCCTCCCCCACCCACTCCTCAGAGAGCGCCTTGCAGATTACAGCTCAGAAGCAGACAGGGTGGGAAAAGGAGAAGGGATTAGAGAAAATAGATTCATGAGAAGACAGATAACAGAGTTGTTGGGCTCTGTTAATTAAAAAGCAGCAATTTGTCTGAATTCTGAATGTGAAGAACCCCTGGGAGGTATTAGCCAGCTTCCTCTGAGAACAAGGCGTGATCCAGCCCCGTGCTGTAACTTGCTACCCGGGGGGCTCCGTGTGCTCGAGACGGGGGTGTCCTTCCCATGTGTCCTTGCTCGGAAACCCAATACCCCCTGCTGGACCGTGGCCACTGGTGGCTGCCCTCCCCCCACAGCTCCAGGATTCCCCGATTGGGGTCAAATATATTGATAGATAAATAGTGTTTAAAAAATGAGTTAAGTTTCCCAGGTGGCGCTAGTGGAGAAGAATCCATCTGCCAATGCAGGTAGCCGTAGGAGATGCGAGTTCATCCCCAGACTTCTCACAAGCTTGAGACCTCATGTTTGGGGAACAGACTCATTTCTTCTTCAGATAGCATATCCTGCTGAATAGGGGATATCAACCCTGCACCAACACTGCTCACAATCCCCCGCACTTCTTCCCAGCCACACCCTTTTCTAAGTGCTTTACACGTGCGTGTTCAGTCGTTTTGGTCATGTCCAACTCTTTGCGACCCTAGAGACTGTAGCCTGCCAGACCCCTCTGTCCATGGGATTCTCCAGGCAAGAATACTGGGGTGGGTTGCCATGCCCTCCTCCAGGGAATCTTCCCCACCCAGGGGTTGAACTCACACCTCTTACGGCTGCCTGCATTGGCAGGTGAGTTCTTCACCACTAGCTCCACCTGGGAAACTTTATACCGATTAGCTCATTTTTTAAATAATATTTATATATCTATTTGGCTGTGCCCTGTCTTAGTTGCGGCCTGAGGCATTTTCAGTATTTGTTGCAGCATGGGGAATCTTTAGTGGCAGCATGAGGGATCTTTAGTTGTGGCATTTGGGATCTAGTTCCCTGACCAGGGATCAAACCCAGGCCCCCTACCTTGCAAGGGTGGAATCTTAGCCACTGGACCAGCAGGGAATCCCCATGACTAACTCATTTTAATTCTCACAATAATTCCATGAGGCAAACACTCTTAGCATCCCCACTGTATCAGAGAAGAAACAGAGACCCAGCCAGGTGGACTAACTCCAGCACTGATAAGTGTTGAGATACGTTTCCAAAGCAAGCAGAGTGACACAGAGCAGCACACGCCAACCGCCAGCCTCTCTGGCCACCACAGCTCTGGTCTCTGAAGAGCTTTAGAACTGTTTTTCTGAGGTTGCTCAGCATGAATGACGTGCATTTTGCCCACGAAGTGGCAAATACGCTAGCATTGCACCCAAGGACCCAGTCTGTTTAAAACTCTAGATGCTCGGATTTCACAAAAACTCAGTAACAGGTAAATGTTCCCCATGATTCAGGATGTGTGGCTTCATTAAACACTCATCTTTACACTGAGGCTTGCAAAGTGACCACTTCCACTCCGAGTGTCCTGGGAATCCTGGTGAACAAACAAGGCAAAGCCTGCTGCCCTCAGGGGGCTTGTCATCTAGAGGTTTTTCCTTGAATAAGGAGATTCCCAGGAGAATAACACTGGATTCTGTGTGATTTCCAAATTTCTGAGATTGTCAGTTATAGGGAGTAGGACTCATCGGCAGGTGAAATGACCATGGCCATAACTTGGACACAGCCACCTTGGATCATTTCCTGTTGCTTGAAAGACTCAGCGGTGATGCAAAGTCATCATAGAGACGATGATCTGGACTCTGCTCTGTCTTGTCCTGGGCTGTCTCGGGTAACTGTGTGAGCCTGGACTTGGGGTCAGAAGATCTGGACATGTCTCTCACTCCCTGATCCTTGGCACCTTGGTGTCTTTGCCTGTGAAATAAGGGTGGGTAGGACGCACAGTCTGTTTGAAAATGTGGTTGACAGCTCGAAGCAAAATGAGATAAAAAGGAGATGGACTGCACTTGTGAAAATGCTTGGATTCCGTGAACTAGCATGTAAATAAGAGGGGCTGATGTCACTAAAATCATGCAGCTTGGGATCCATGGAGGCCGAACTGTGACCTAGTCTGCTTCCTGACAACCTGCAGGTCTCAGGCCTCTTGGGAGCTGGTTGCACCTTGACCTTTGCTGTCCATCTGGGGCGGCTGGTAGATGGATCAGTCCAGGAGGCTGAACTCCAGCCTGAGTTCCCCGGCTGACATGTTTCCTGTTAGCTGGGCCCCAGGGCAGATGACTTTAGGAGGACCAGGGCAGAGGGGTCAGCTGCCGTGTTGGAGCTCACATGCTTTCTCCCCCGGTTACCCAGCCACAGGCTCACTCTGGGCCACAAGGCAGGTTCTGTCAGTATGACCTAAGTTCCCATTCTGTTGGTATGACCTAAGTTCCCATTCTGTCGGTATGACCTAAGTTCCCAATCAGCACCCATAAGTTAATCAAAAGGAGATGATCCCTGTGGCCCTGACCTGTTCAGCTGGAAGGCTTTGGAAGAAGGTTTCCTAGAACAGTGAGTTCCCTTCTTCCCTGCGACGGCTGCCTCTGACAACCAGCCTGAGCTCACGCCAGCGGTCCTCATCCACTCGTGACTCTGGCGGGCTTCCTCCCAGGAGGACTTCAGACATACTCAGCCAGCACCCAGCACGGGGTAAGTCACTCCTTGTAAAAACCCATCTCTATTCACATTTACCTCCTCCTGGTCCCACTGCTCTGGTGAATCCTCTCTGACACTCCATCCTGCCTGCCTGACCAGCAGTCTGCATGCAGAGCCAACATCACTCCCAACCATGGGTGTCCTTATGATAGGGACAGAGTAAAGAGACAAAGTAGGTGATGAAATAGTTCATTGCACTAGGGGATTGTAAGTAGAAAAAACATGGGAGACCCCTGTAGGAATGATTACTCAAGAAAACTTGTTAGCTTAACCACGAAACCAAGCAGCCTTGCTTAGAAACAAAACCACCCAACAGAAGCAAAAGACATGTCCCCAAACAGTAAGACAATGGTGGCATGAGACCCGCACCCTACCCAGCGGGCTCAGTAAATTACTGATCCCTAGGACATGCTCTCTGCACACATACAAAATAGTCACTTGTGAACCCAGCTTGACTACGTAGAGACAAGAACTTGGAGGAGGAGCTGATGATGGAAGCATGACGTCTACTCAAGAAAGACAAAGAAAGGCTTCTCCCCTTCCCACTTTTCCTTTGATTATAAAACTGTAGCCAAGCATCCTGTTCTGTTTATAATAAATCACTCCTTACCTGTCACTTTGCCTCTCGCTGAACTCTTTCTGTTCTGAGATGTAAAGGGCTATGGTACCAGTTCTCTTCGGAGCTTCCATGAAATGACACTTAACGGTTTTTACTTATACTTGGAAAAAAGCTGGTGTCAATGAACTTGGGAGGCCCAGCTGTCTCTGATTCTGCACAGTGCATGCTGGAGGCATGAGCTCAGCAACAAAACCCAACTTCACATGAGTAAACACACAAAACAAAAGCCCAAGATGACCTGCTAAGAAATCTTCACCTCTCAGGACTGCTCCACAGCCTCAATATATTCTGGGCGCAATGCTTCCTTTACCTCACACTTTACAGGATGGTGTGAAATCAGGGGTCGACCAGCTGTATTTATTTGTTTATTTTTGCCAGTGCAGTTTGTCCTAAACAATCAAGATAGATGGCCAGCCCAGGTGGGTTTATACAACAATTCCAGCAAGAGAAACACTAAATCAATCTATTGGGGAGAATATTAATGTTCTCATTAAGAGGCTTAATTATTCACATCAGCCTCTGGTTCTTTCCAGGACATTAATTCCATTTCTGACTTCAGAGCAATTGCTCTCCTCAAACTTGCGAGACACTCAACAGTTGTTTTCAGTTTCTGGAGTATTAAAACATTCTGCCCAGAGCCTGGGGGAGACGATCTGAGAGCCAGCCATACTCCTTCCTCCTACACACACACACACACACACACACACACGCACACACGCGCAACTGGTTCCAACTAAAGCTCACCACCTCCTCCCCACACACTCATACTCACATTACCATCTTCTTCCCATTCAAAATAATAATAAACACACACACATATTGATTTCTATGTGCCAAGCACCATTTCAAATGCTCTAAACATATCAACCGATGTCTAGAACCTATGAAGTAGCGCTATTTTATTATATGTGTTTTACCAATGAGGGCATTGAGAAGCAGGTGATTAGCATCCCGCCTGCAGGCATCTAAAGAAGGGAAGGGTTAGCATTTGCACCCAGGCAGCAATGTTCTACAGTCCACACCATCTTTATGGGAAACTGTCCCTTCCTATTCAGCATAGGTACTATGTAACATTCTCTTCCATAAACCTCCCCCTAAGCTTTTCCTATGAATTAAAAAAAAAAATGACTGGGAAGAACACATTACGTTCATGCAGGACAAGATCGACCTTCCTGATTTATTTTCATCGTAAGCCTTTCCTCACAATCACCACACAGAACTCAAGTTTCTTTTTACGCAATTAGAGCCCTCCGGCGTCCTTGCTGCGGTGCTCACACAGCACAGAACTTCACATCGCCTTCCAGGATGATCAGCATTCCCCTCACACCCACTCGAGAGTTTTCCAGACGGAGAGTTCTGCCACAGGCGCTGCGGTGTCAGAAGCAAGTGAGCCCAAACAGCTTTTTGTCATGAACCTGTCTCTCCCCAGAGCTCTACCTTCCAGAGTCAGTGGGAAGGAAACAAACCCCCTCGAGGGGCAGACAACGCAGAGCTTTGTTACAACGGGTGGGGATTTCAGTTCTGGCTCAACCATCAGCTTCTTACCCTCCAGGGACATCCCAGAGAGAGCTGGGGTTTCTGTACCAAGGTCTTTGTTCCTCCTTTGAAAAAATAACATCAAAAACATTGTTTTGAAGAGTAGGCTATTAATTGAATATACTCTTTTCATATAAACTAAGAACTTGGGAGAGCTGGAGAACTACAGGTCCGAAAAATAATGAGTTTCAAAAACAATGAAGAGCTCTCCGTCTAAAAATAAAAGAAGGTAAATGAGTCAAGTGAAACGAGGCAGCATTACAGATGAATTAAGATAGCACATTCATTCAATTAATGTATGTTTTAAACCCGAGCCTATGATGTGGCATTCACTGTGTTAGATGAACCAGGCTGGGAAGGACTCTGTCCCTCATGGAACTTATCTTCCAGTAGAATATTTGGAAGTATATCCGGATACTGTAAGAGTGATCACCTGAGTGCACCATGGTTTAGTGGACATCTGCCCTTTGCTGCCCATCCAGTGCCCCTTTCTTGGTTGATAGCACCTGGATATTTCCTTTGGAGAGTTAGGCTCTATGTCCACACATGGCCTCCAGGCTCTGGAGGCAGGCACAAGGTCATGACGTTCCCTCCAGGATAGATACTGTTTCAGAGATGGGCAGGAGATGGTGACAGAGACCATGGACTAAAAGTCACCCCTACTTGCCATTTTGACCCTGGATTTTCCAAACTGTTGGAAGTCAGCCTAGAGCTGCTAGAGGCCAACAAGTAGGGAAACCTGCTTGAGAATCTTGAAAGGAAAGCAGAACCCAGTGGTTCAAAGATAGAGACTAAATTCTTATTACCCCACGTGAGCTCCTGGATCCTGCTACACCTGAAGTCAACACTACTTCTGGATTTCTGAGATACGTGGATGAAACTCCCTCACTTTTCTCTTGTAAGTCAGTCTGAGTTGCAACCAAAACAGATCTCCACTAAGTCGGGTTAAGAATTCCATTCATTTTCAGCCGGCCTCTTAGAGCTAACGTATCCATCTGCTGTGTTAAAGACACTCTGATTTGGCATTGAAATCTCAGTTCTCTCGTCAGATTTAGGGCCTGGTTCCTCTGTTCTCATGCCTCTAAACTGATAACAATAGCAGAGCCTTCTGCACAGATTTGCTGAAAGCTGCAATAAGATTACACCTGGAAAGCATTTGGCACAGACCTGGTGTGTGTTAACTACACAATAAGTGGTGGTCACTGTGATCATGGATGATAATGGTCATTACCACAATCATCATCATAAACACGAAAACCTTCCCTGGGCTCCTCACCCTCCCCCCTCTTCACAATACAACTCTTTTTAAAAAACCCCACGTGCTCTGTTTTGCACTTTTCACTTTCCCCTGATTTCCATCCACTCCAATCAGCTTTGTTCCCATTATGCTATTGCAATTGCTATTGTCAAGGTCACCCGTGAACTGCATTGTGCCAAAAACAATGATTAAAATTTCCCTCCTTTCCCCCAGTCCTTCGGTACCTTCATCACGGTGGACATATTCTTTCTCCTGAAGCTGCTTCCTCACTTGGCTTTCCTCCTCTCCTCTCTCTGTCTCAGCCAGCTCTTCCTCCCTTTTTGGGATCATCTGTCTCTACACCCACTCCTGGGTCTTCCAGCTGCATCTATAGCTGGGAAAAGCACTTTGAATCTGTGCCTCTGGTCCCACACTCTCCCTGGAGGTCTATTCCTCCATCACCCATTGAGGACAGTGTCTCCCAGATGTCACCTAGGGCTCTGCAGTCTACAAAACCAACCTGTGAATACGCCATCCTCCTCCACCCAGCGTCTGCTTCTCCTCATGGAACCTCCGTCTTGGGAAAGGGTGTTGTCATTCCTACTCCCTCGGGTCAAAACCCTAAAGGGCATCTTTGGTCCCTCTCTCCTGTATCCGCACTTCTAACCATTGGCAGGTGCAACTTATTCCATCTCACCTGCTCCACCCTTTTCTCGTGAGTCCCAGCACAGGGTCGTGCAGCAGCCTGCCTCAGACCCCCGCGCTCACATCTGTCTCTGATGACTGAGGGGTCAGACCACACCTCCACCACCACAAAGCCACCAGTGGCTTCCGGTTATGCCTAAAATCCAAACTCCTTATAAACACCCCATGGGTCCTGCCTGGTGGGGGTTTGCACACTGCTCTGATGACCTCTTGTGCGCTTCGTCTGTCCACCCTTCCTTGGGGGCTCCAGTCACACCCCACATGCACAGGCGTCATCACACATACCACCCTGGCACCAGCGTCTCCTTCCTGGAGCACGGCTCTTCTGGTCTTCTCAAGGCTGGCTTCCCATCAGTTAGGTCTCTGCTCCAGGGATACCTCTCCAGAGAGGCCTTGCCAGACAGTGCCACCTGAGCAGATCTCCTTCCCACCCCCATTCGCTCTCTCTTTGTGTCTCACCTTACTTTATTTATATTTCATATTTTTCATGTTCACCTTTCATTTTTCATGGCTGGCTGCCCTCATGGGCTGGGTACATATCCCCTCAGCATAGACGGAAGATAGGTGGGGATTTAAAGGAACAGGCACAGACTGTGCTCACCTGCCCATCAGCGGCAGGGGGATGTCTGAGTCTCCCGTCTACTCATCACACCCTGGGGAGTCCCACCAGCCCCTTCAGATGGCTCTGGGAACTTGGACAAGAGAAACGTACCTCTGAGTGGTGGCTGCCCCTGGGGTAAGCTGCCATTACTGTGGAAGAAAGAATAATTTTCCAATAAGCACAACTATAGGTGGCTCAGACAGTAAAGAGTCTGCCTGCAATGTGGGAGGCCTGGGTTCGATCCCTGGGTCAGGAAGATCCCCTGGAGAAGGGAATGGCAACCCACTCTAGTATTCTGGCCTGGAGAATCCCACGGTCAGAAGAGCCTGGCGGCTTCAATCCATGGGCCAAAATGAGTTGGACATGACTGAGTGACTACCACACTTTCACACACACACACACACATCATGGATTGAGGGGAAAAGGTGGTAGGTGAGGGGGGCAGAGGGTGAGTTGGAAATAATTTCATGCTGTATTTGACATCTACTAAAAAGTCATGTGGTCATTCTTGAACACCGGATGTAAAATCGATTGTCATTTCATAAACTATCTTGTGTCCTAATAGGCAAAAGACAGGCACAGCGAACACAACCACACAACGATCAGCTGCATAAACATCTCCATCAACACCTGCTTAGAGCCTCCGAGAAATTGGAAATCAATGGGATAAAAGCCAGATCAATGCCTCATCTCCCCCAGACTCACTACATTTCTTAGAGAGAATGTCTCTTTCTGTGAAAATGGAAATAAATGAGGACACATTAAAGACTAAATCTACTATGAAATTAGCTTGTAATTTCAAGGATTCCCCCCAAAATTAAATGCCTGGGGAAGAGGTCTGTTCTTACAGGGGGGTGGCAGTCATTCAAGCTCAGTTTAAGTGGACTTTATCCTACATCCAAGACATTATTACCTGATTCTGATCACCCCTAACCTTGCCAAGCCCTCAGGCGTGTGCAGTATTCAGATAACTTTATATTAATCTTTAATCATTGTGTATGACATTGCGTCAAATATCATATCAATCAGGGACATTGTTTTCTTCTTAAAACAGACTGGCAACCACTCCAGGGCAGAGATGTAAGGTCTCACACTCTTTTACCCTCTGTGTTTAATTTTAATTTTACAAGTTCTAAACGTCTGTAACACACAACCCCTGTCTTCTATCTTCTCTAACAATTCGTACCTATCAACGGTCATAACGCACCGGAGTACACTTGATTTTTGCTGACTGTTATCTGCCTTCCTCACCACACTGGGAACATCGTGAGCACTGAAAGTATGTCTGTTTTACTCCTGTCCACCTAACCCGTGGCCCGTACCCTACGCAAAGCTCATGTGCATTTGTAAATGCTCTTGAAGAATTTTAAGCTGAGTTGCAAACCTAGGCAAGTATGTACAACAGAATGCAATCAGTGATCAAGCATAGTATGACTGAAGTGTTCAAAACATACAGGAGGAAGGGCTTGATTCTGAGATGCTCAGGTAGTGGGAGGGCTAAGGTAAGAGACCTCTTTCAGGTGGTGGCCTGGCCTGAGATGTAAAGATCCTGCCGCACAAAGGCAGGTGCTGGGGTCTCTAGCAACACACACAGGGGTGGGGCCCTGAGATGCCAGCAGCCCAAGGTCAGGGAGCCATTGCTTTGCCTGGATCCCCGCACGCATCCCCTCACCACTCCGAGTATTTTGAACTTTGTACTCAAGGGGTTAACATTCAATACATTATATTTGTTTAAATCTCAGCTCTTGAGTACTTGAATGAAGAACAGGCGATCTATGGTTATTTACATGCGGGTCCTTGACAGTCATTTTCTTAAAAGCATCACTTCTCAGAAGGCAACTGCCAGTGCCTGCTGTCAACGCTAAAATCTGAGCTTTCAGGTAAAAATGATAATTTGGAGAAACTTCTATCAGCCACCACTGTCTTCACAGCTTCTAATACTCAGACTCATCTGATGAGACCTTCGGGGATATTCACAGTCAACAGACATGATGCTAAATCTAGATTTGCCACCAACTGTCTATAAAACCTCTGCTAATCTTTTCCTCTCTCTGGCTCTCATATTCTAAACTTCAAAAAATTGAAATAGGATAAAGGGTGTTTGAGGTCATTTCCAGCTCCTCCATTTGCCTCCACTCCTGTCTTCTCTCTTGTCTCAGTTTCTCCTTTCCTCTTAGATTTCATTTTTTCTGTTTTTAAAAAATTAATTGAATTATAAATAATTTGCAATGTTGTGTTACTTTATGCTGTGCAGCAAAGTGACTCAGTTAGATATGCATTCTTTGTTCTAGTCTTTTCCACGACGGTCTATCCCAGGACACTGGATACAGTTCCCTGTGCTATACGTAAGACCTTGTTGTCTATCCATCCTAGATATAAGAGCTTGCATCTACCAACCCCAAACTCCCATCCTCTCTGGTTTCATGGCTTCTAAGAAAGAAGCAAGGACATCCACTACTGGGGGTAAAGAGAGACCCCGAAGCTGTTAGAGGAGAACCACGCCTCCCCTTCTGATCACAGGACTCTGCGCCATCAAAGCTTCTGCCACATCACCACAGCCTCGTGTTGTCATGGTCACACATGGAAGGCACTTTCCTTCACTCCTGAAATAGAACTCAGCCCCTGTGTGCAGGTTCATGCTCAGCCCTGTCTGCCCCTTGCCTGTTGCCTTGAGGATGGAGGGCCATGTTGGTTGAAGGGAGGATGCAACCAGTCTGCTGCTGTCTCCCGGTCCAGTGGGCCAAGGACCCTACAGCCGTCCCGTGGTGTGGCCAGGTGGCAAGCATCCTGCTGGGAAGAAGCCTCCCATTCAAGATGCTGGGGACCCCTGCCTCTGGGGGCCAAGGTGGGCCTCCCCAGCAAGGTCAGTTTTGCCAACACTTATCTTTTGCTGTGGTTGAATTCCATTTGCGTGTGTGTAAGAGAAATAAATACTGAGGAGAGATAGGAGGAAGATATTCTTGCTTGCTTATCTCTTTGGTTGATTTTCTGCCCCCCCCCCCAAAAAAATGCCCTCTGTTTTAATGTCTGGTCTGTTTAAAACTGTCTGATTAAGTCTCCAAAGAGCCAGGGCACTGTTGGCAGTGTCCAGAGTTTTCTGTCTCCTCCTTTTTCCTTTAGGGTCTGCAGAATGGACAGATGCAAAGAAGAAGGGAACTCACCTTACCGTGGATATGTTTGCACCCCATGCCTGGATCTGGGGTGGAAGGAAGTGGGCAGTGGGGGGCGGGTGGGGGTGGAGCACTTCCCAGACACAGGACTGTTATTGCGCTCGACATAACAAACTATCATCTTGAAATGAGCCCTCCAATCGAGTTTTGCTGTAAACACTGATACTCCCTCCGCTGGGCTCTTCTGTTCTTAGGGAGCTCATGTATATTTCACTATGTGTCCTCCCCACTATTACACTCATACATCAAAGGATCTGAGGACAAGGAGCCTGATTTTGAAAACATTATTCTTTTAAAGATTGATCCTCTAGTCTTGACCACCTCCTTGGCTGGAAGGGAGAGCATCTCCATACATTATTTTAATGCGTTCTATGCAAAAGAAGCCTTCTCACCTCTCCTCCCCAAACTTCTCTGCAAGTATAATTAGGCAGGACTCTTGATTTCATTTTCTTTTCTTCCCCCCATCCATGCACACTTCAGCGCCTTCACAAATGGCACAAGAACGTAAAATCGCAAGGGTAGGTGGGCGTTAGAAAATCTGAGAGCTTCAGTGGAACCTTTGAGGATGCTCAATGTAAGGGGCGTGGGGTCCCCTTTGGCTGCAAGAAGGGACACTAACGAGAATACGTTTCTTAGGAATGGTGTAAAGATGATTTTTAGAGGAGGTCCTTCAGTTCTGCCTGGGCTCAGTGTAATCTCCAGGGTGTGTACTGTGTTCCGCTGTGGTGCTGGGGGCCCTGGCTCTGCGCTCACAACCCCATCAGGATGCAGCAAAGCTCTCATCCCAGACCCTACCGCCCATTGCGCTCAGCCCACCCAGCTGTCCTGCTGGATTCTCCCACTCTGACCACAGCCTGGGAAAAGGGGGTCCATGGTCCCCCTGAAGCCGTCCCTGCCTCGGGTCTCCTGGGTCCTTGTGCATGAGTGGAGGAAGAGAGAATATGAACTGCCTCCAGAGTCTTCTCTCTTCTCCACCCTGAACGGCGGCTCCACTGTTGCCAACAGGCCCGAGGAGTCCCCAGAATATTTCAGCTGCAATTACTAGCGTCTAAGAAGACAGGGCCTTAGAGTTGAACGGGTCCTTTGCCAGTTGAGGGTTTCCATCTCGAGGGGGCAGGTAAAGCTCTTGGCCCAGATGGTTCTGCCTTGCCTGCTTTCCTGCTCTGCATCTCTTCCTCTCAGCGGTGTGGCCTCCTGGCCCCTCTTGGACTTTCACATGTCACTGGCACCAGGGCTGTTTGCCGCATCCCCAGAGGCAGCACCATGCCCCTGCTCGGCTGCTCCTGCCCTGACCATCCGGCCCGGTTCCGAGCTGGAGTTGGCTCAGCAGCGGCATCGCTGGCACCCTTTCTGAGACCCGACTTGGTTGGCTGTAATCCATCCATCAAGGGAGTTTTGTTATTCAGTCGCTCACTCGTGTCCAGCTCTTTGCAACTCCATGAACTGCAGCACACCAGGCTTCCTGGTCCATCACCAACTCCCGGAGCTTCCTCAAGCTCATGTCCAGATTGAGCCAGTGATGCCATCCAGCCATCTTGTCCTCTGTCATCCCCTTCTAGACTTCCACTGGGCTCCTTGCACCGCCTAGCGTCCTTCGAGGACCTGTCTGGGTTTTAGGGATCCTGCTGCCCTCCTGTTTTACCTGAGTCACTCTCCCAGCTCATGCGGTGAGACCTGCCCATCCAGAGAGCAACCAGGCCAGTGGGCAGGTCCATCCTTCCTCCCCTTCCTGGCCGCTCAGTCTATAAGAGACCAGCAGAGCTAGCGCAGATGGCTCCTGTTCTACAAAAACGGAGAGAAAAACAACCAAGAGCCTTCTCCGCTGGGGCCCTAGCTCCTCCCCTGGGCGCTTTCCACCTCTCCTGTCTCCTTTAAGTCCAGCAGCAAGACAGTCTCCAGTGTCACCAAAAAAAAAACAAAAAACAAAAAACGGAAGGTATATTGCACGCTCGTGAAACGTCTTCAGAGAGGTTCTCCGGCTCTAGAAGATTCTCTGCGTCCTTCGTTCCAGCCCCGCCGGGAAGTACGTCTGCATTCGCACTTGCTTTAATAGGATTTGAACGATGACTCTGGGTCCCATTTATATGCTATAAGGTTTTCATCAGCTTCATGCTCAAAAAAGGTCATTTACAGAGCGGTTTGTGATTATTAATACAAGACAGATCTTCAAAGCGGCTTCTGAGTTGGGGGAAAAAAAAAAAATTCCTGGATGTTTTTTGTCAAACTGGTTACTGTGAACAGGATTTGATCACTTGAATGTGTCAGTTGTAGACGGGCCCTGGGAAATACTGCTTTCAAATCCTAAAACAAAAACAAAAACAAAAAACGAACCCGCCCCCCTCCCCGCCCCGTTTCCTAAAGTTCCTCATCTGGAGGCCTTTTGGGGGCCTGAGGCAAAGAGAAGAGGTGTCCCTGGTCCAAGGGAGCAGAGGACAGGCAGCGAGCAGCCCTGGAGAGCGTGGAGGGGACGGGGAACAGGGATCAGGAGAGCAGGGGCTGCTGGAGTGGCCCCTCCCCTGCGCCCCGTCTCAGCTCACTCGTGGAGTGCTGGCTCCACCCTGTGGCCAGTTGTGGGCACTGCGCCTCACCCACAGGCTTCCGGGCTGAGAGCTGAGGTCGAGGTGGTTGCAGATGATCTTCCTGCCTCCGAGGAGAAGCCTGGGTGGCAGGCTGACCCACAAGAAGGGCAAGGTCCCCTTTGTCCCATGGCTGCAATGATATAGGCAGCATGGCTGTGGCAGGGCAGGGGACCCAAATGCCTCTACGACCACACAGCCTGTCGTGGGGCGGGCAGAGGATGTAGGAAAGATTTTATTCATCATACTCCAGAGACATTCCTGAAACTTACTATGTGCCGACACCACAACGTGGGGCAAAGCAGACAGGGGTCCGTATTCCATCCCCAAGGTAGACGGTCACCAAGACCCCCACCTAACCTGCGGGATGTGTCCACAGGGACAAGAACAGGAGGAAAATGAAACCCGGGTGGCGGGGGATGGCCAGGGGTCAGAGGTGATGGGCACTCCTGAAGGCCCCACCTGGAGGTGGACAGGATGCTCTGTCTATACCACCGCTCACCAAGGACGGGACCACATGCAGGCGAGTGACAGGCTGGGAGGGCCCACCCACAAGCATCCTGGCGGTCCTTCCCCTGGGCAGGAAAGCGATCCCACAGCTGGTGAACACACTGGGATTCTCAACCACAGCCACCTCCTGAACGCAGACATGTCCTCTGAACGCTCAAAATAATAGCACTGGAAAGAGCCTTTGGGGGAAAATAAAAGTACCAATGCCAGGCCTGGCCCTGCCACACTATTTACAGCAGAGACACCAGGGGCCAGATTCTGAGACTTGATTGAGATTCTTGTTAGTTCAAGGGACCAAACTCAGAGCCTGCTTTGGGTCTGGCAGGGTTTTCACTGCTGCTGCTGCTGCTGAGTCGCTCAGTCCTGCCCAACTGTTTGTGACCCCATGAACTGTACCCCGCCAGGCTCCTCTGTCCATAGGATTCTCCAGGCAAGAATACTGGAGTGGGTTGCCATTTCCTCCTCCAGGGGATCCTCCCAACCCAGGGATCGAACTCTTATCTCCTCCATCTCCTGCATCGCGGGTGGATTCTTTACGCACTGAGACATCAGGGAAGCCCAGTACTGGTTTCCTATGGCAGAGCCATGTGGAACCAGCAAGAAGAGAGTCACTGTGCATCTCCGTGTAAGCTGTCAGGACACCCCTGGCCCTTCATCCATCATGTGAGGCTCCACCTCCAGCTCTGTGTACCGCCATCCTCGTAAAGCTGCATGCAGATAATATAGGTGGAGGCTACCCAAAAAGAAAAACCACCAAACAAATACAGTAAAAAAAAAAAAAAAAATTACTAAACTGATTGCATTTGATTCTAAGAAATCAGTTCTTACTCTTTCCTCTGTTGCTCGTTTATGGCATAATGTGCTTGAGAGACTGCGGCGCACGTCCATATGGATGCACTTACCTATACCCATAACAATCTTCTGAAGTATGTATAAGTGGTGCCATTTAACAGGAATCTGAGGCTCACAGAACTGAAGCTCAGGGATCTACAGCAGGAAAGGGAGACCTTGAACTTGAACAGGCCCATCTGGATTCAGACGCCAGACTCCTCCTCCCATAAATCACCGATTACGTTTCTTCAATGATCACACATTCTCATCTATGTGGGGGGACCCCTTAAGATTGGAATGAGGAACTCCTAAATCTGGGAGCTCTCAGACCTGACTCTGACTGAACCCTGGAAAGAACTCAAGGCCAGGAGAATTGCAACTCCTTTATCGAGTGGAACAAACTGCAGACGGAAGAGAAATTTAGAGATGTACTAGTTTTTCTTATGTTACCAAGGAGCAAAGTAAGACATATGGAGGAGGAGGGATTTGAAAGGTCATGCAAACACATTTCTGTGCCCGAGGGCACCTTGCAGAGCCGCTGGTGGGGAACGGGCCACCCTGCCCCGTCATCTGCCCTGTGGCCTCTTGACCCCCAGGACCAGCGCACCACCCCTGACACCTGTGTGGCTCACACCCACGTCCACCCATTTCCGGAGTGACACGCTGTCCAGGCTGCTTTGCGAAAATGCTCCTGATACATTCAGACAAAACCCCACCCTCTCTGTTTCATGGTCCACAGAGAGGCTTGAAGGATGGTTATCTCTGAGGGTAGATTTATAGGTAATTGCCATTCTTTTCTTCTATATTACTCACTATTCTCACTTTTAACAAAGAAAATATATTTCTTTTCTAATCATGAAATAATACACCCTTTTAAAGCCCTTTCTCAGCACACCGTCACAACTAAAATTAATCTAGTAAGTTTATTTAAAGTATCCAAGACAGATGTAGACAGACTGTGTTCTGGTTCCAGACTCAGCCTGATAGCCTAGTTTAGTTCCTAAAGTCGGAGTCTGTACCTCTGAAGTGGAATTAAGACATTCTGGCTTCCTGGGGACAGATTTAGACTCAGGGTTAAGGGGCGGAGTGGGTACAGGGAGGTGAGGAAGCCCTTGAACTCTGCTCAGATAATTTTTCCCTAAATTGCCAATAAATGATTCAGTTCAGTTCAATTCAGTTCAGTCGCTCAGTCGTGTCTGACTCTTTGTGACCCCATGGACTGCAGCATGCCAGGCATCCCTATCCATCACCAACTCCCGGAACTTACTCAAACTCATCATGTCCATTGAGTCGGTGATGCCATCCAACCATCTTATCCTCTGTCATCCCCTTCTCCTCCTGCCTTCAATTTTTCCCAGCATCAGGGTCTTTTCAAATGAGTCAGCTCTTTGCATCAGGTGGCCAAAGTAGTGGAGTTTCAGCTCCAACATCAGTCCTTCCAATGAACATTCAGGACTGATTTCCTTTAGGGTGGACTGATTGGATCCTCTTTCAGTCAAGGAACTCTCAAGAGTCTTCTCCAACACCACAGTTCAAAAGCATCAATTCTTTGGCACTCAGCTTTCTTTATAGTCCAACTCTCACATCCATACATGACTATTGGAAAAACCACAGCTTTGACTAGATGGACCTTAGTTGGCAAAGTAATGTCTCTGCTTTTCAATATGCCATCTAGGTTGGTCATAACTTTTCTTCCAAGGAGTAAGCGTCATTTAATTTCATGGCTGCAGTCACCATCTGCAGTGATTTTGGAGCCCTTCCCTTAATACACCTGAACCAAAAAATCCATATTAGTTGGGTTTTTATTTACATACAGGAAACACCCAGCAGTGGCAATTCTGTTCCAGGCCTGAACGGCAAAAACACAAGCCGGCACTCAGGCCATTTCTTCATCGTGTCTGTCCTCTCTGTCTTTCCCGACTCGGGTTCTGGTTTCTGATAAATTCATGCTCTGAACTACCTGCACGAACAGCCGATACGCTGCCCCATGTCCTGAGTTCACATGTTCTTAGAGGACCTGGCAGGATAACTCGTCTCAAAGGAGCTATGCTAGCAAGGAAAAAGTTAGGTCCCTGACATTTTGCACAGATAGGCTTCTTGACGAGAATTGAATGTATGTATGTGTGAATGAACAGACCTGGTTTGCACCTTTCTGTGTTCCGCCAGCCCAGATTCTTCACAGACCAGTTTGCCCACGCTGGTGTCAGAACCACTGAGGTTCAGGAACCCTCGAATAAACACACAGCATGAGAAGAGGTGGGCAGCCTCGGCCATCAACCTTTGCGCAGGGCACTGGCTTCAGCTTGCTGCTGCTACTGCTGCTAAGTCGCTTCAATCATGTCCAACTCTGTGCGACCCCAGAGACGGCAGCCCACCAGGCTCTGCTGTCTCTGGGATTCTCCAGGCAAGAACACTGGAGTGGGTTGCCACTTAGTCCACAGTAAAAGGCAGAGGAGACAATCAGAATGAGGAGACAATTATTTACCTCATCATAACGTATTAATCATATAATTTGGAGCGAGAGAGATCAGAGAATTTTTAAGACCATCAGATCCAACTTCTTAAACTTATGCTGCTTAGTCACCAGTCATGTCCGGCTCTTTGTGACCCCATGGACTGTAGCCCTCCAGGCTCTTCTGTCCACGGGATTCTGAAAGCAAGAGTACTGGAGTGGGTTGTCATGCCCTTCTCCAGGGGATCTTTCCGACCCAAGGATTGAACCCTTGTCTCCTGCACTTCAGGCAGATTCTTTACCTGCTGAGCCACCAGGGAAGCCCCTTAAACTTACAGAAGAAACAAAAAACTGGAATTTACTGAGATAGTGTAACTGAGCAGGATACCACGGAGCCTTCTGGAAACCGGCCTTCCCTCACATGCTCTGCTTCAGGGCCTCTCTACAGCACCTAGACAACAGTACTTGATGTACATTTCCTGAGTTGTTTTTGCAGATGTAGAAAGAAACCTCCCCCACCAAAAGGCAGCTGTTAACTACTTGATGACCATGAGCACACAGCCCCAGGTTCCTGGAGCCTACTGACTGATAAGTTAACCCCTGTGACAGCTGCCTGGTTCCCCACCACCAGCCAATCAGAGAAATTGTGCACAAACTGATCACAGACCCTGCGACACCTCCTCCCTCACCTGGCTTTTAGAAATGCTTTGCTGGCCTTTCGGGAGCTCAGGGCTTTTCAGGGCATGAACCACGCTAAGTGCCCTGCAATGAACCTTTCTCTGCTCGAAACTATTGTTCGGGTTTGTTTGGCCCCACTCTGCGTCAGGCACACGGACTTGTGCTAACAATGGTAGTGAGGGAACAGAACTGTGCCTTGAAAAGACCCTGAGCTTTAGAGCCTGATAAACGCACATTTGAGTTAGAGCTGCCGTGTGTAGCAGGTAGGCCAACGTGGGCAGGTGTTTAAGCTCACAAAGCCTCAGCCTCCTGATCCCCAAGACAGCATCGCCCTACCAGCCCACCAGTGACTGCAAGCAAGGGACAGCAGATGTGAACCACTTCACACTGTACCCTCACACACAACAGGCTCCTTAATTTTTGAAAAAGTGACAGAACCTGAACTAGATGATCCCTCATGGTTTAGGACCATTTCCTCACCCAGAGGCAGAATTACCTGCAGGAAACTTTTCAAGGACTCCTATGCTGTCCCTTCCCATTCCTGAGAGTCGGGGTGCTGCAGCGCCACAGCTGGGGTGCAGGGCGAGTGGAGGCGTGTGCATGCTTGAGCCCAGTGTAAACACCAAGGGGAAGCATACAAGAGAGTCAGACTAAGGACTGCCAGCAGAAAGTGTGCCTGAGTGCAGGCACGTGCCAGTGAGGTTCAGAAGGGGACAGTTGGTGCCACCTGAACCCCATGTCCTTCCCTATGGGCAGGAGCGAGTTTCTGCAGCCCTGGGTACCACACACACACACAGACAGAGGAGACAAAGGCTTCCCTCCTGACTCCTCACTCCCTGTGATAAACGCCATCCAAGAACAGCCCTCTCCCGCATAGCCCGATGTGACAGCCGGCTCAGAGGAGAAGGGAGCCCCAGGGGGGTGCTGGCATCATCAGAGCTGATGTGGGCTCCAACTGGGAGAAGAGAAAAGTCTGCCCTCTCTCGGGATGAGCAAATGCCAGTCCCAGCTCTGTGCTCAACTCCACTTCTGACAAGGAGTGGGGTCTGTTTAGTTGGTGTCCTTAGAACATATTAACAATAAATAAAGCTTCAATAAATATGCAAAGCGAAAACTAATTTAAATTGACATTTGTGTCGGGTGGGGTGAGAGAGAGTCCTTTACACCATAAAGTGATTTAGGATATATTACCTCGGGCATCTGCATTACAAATTTACCTCTCATTACAGCTATGTTAACGGGAAAAGGCAGCTTCTCAACAACATTGGAGGCAGGGTTTATTAGCATAAATTTGCATAATAATTAGCTCTGCAGCAAGCAAAGCCTGGCGTGTCTTTCAAACATGCAACTTTCAATGTCAATTTTCTGTATTTCCCTGCTTGCCCCTGTTTGTCTAACTCTCCTGGAACCCCTGGCCCTGCTTCTGCCAGTTGCTAAATTCTCTCCTACTGGTGTCTTTGGGCTCACGTTTTTACAACCTCTACCCTGCTCCCCTATGGAGAAAGTGAAGGCAGGTATCCACCTGGGAACAAGGGAGACTATAAGTCCAGCTTGAGGTTTCACTGTGTGTGGCCAGAGGGACAAGTTTACACACCCTCCACACTCAGGTGTCAAACCCAGAGAGGAGAACAGCAGTGTGGCTAAGTCCTAAGGAGGATATAACCCTAAGCAACAGTTGATTTCGGAATGCATAAATCCATGTTGTTTATCAGTGGTTTCCTTTGTAATTATGTTGTGTCTAAGCTAATATTGTAATTATCTCCCATTGCCGGGGCTCCTGCTGCCTGGGTAGTCAGGGCAGGCAGCTGTAAGCAGGAGGAGGGAACCCTGTGCAAGGTGATGTGAAGGACATGTGGGCTGAGGATCGACTGCTGTTGACTGGACTCTGTGAGGACCACGATGGGGGCAGGGGAGGTCACACCTTGAGCTTCCTGATGTTTCTGCAAACTTCGAGGCAGACACCAAGCCCCTGAGATGCACAGTACCCTCTCCAGGTAAAGCAGGCTCCTCCCCACCCATCAACGTGAATGTGAAAGCTCACCCAGAAAGGGGCTAAGGAAAGGGAGCCTGGGTCTGCAGTGAGCACCGTCTCCAAGGGCCAAATGACGGGAGTGTTTGTGCACGCACCTCAGACACGTCTCATTCGTGCTGGAGCATGTGAAGCACTGAGACAGGCGGCACATTCACAGTCGCTCAGATCTCACCAAGGGGCCCGGCTTGGCCCCACCTGAGCAGTGAGGTGGATGAGGACAACCAAAGGTTTTTCTGCTTGTCGGTTTATAATATTTATTTATCTGGCTGCTCCAGGTCTTAATTGTGGCATGCGGGATCTTTAATCTTAGTTGCGCCATGCGGGCTACAGTTCCCTGACTGGGGATTGGACACGTGCCGCTTGCTTTGGGAGCATGGAGTCTTAGCCACCGGACTAGGGACATTCCTGGACAATTAAGGGAGATGGGTTAAGTAAAGCTCAGACATCTGGACAACTCCACTCAGCCATAAAAATTCATGTGTACATATGTACAAACACATGTAAATACTTGTACTGTGTATTCAGTAAAAGACTTAGCCATGATCCCTTCTCATGAGTGAATGAGGATACAAATGTGATTTGCTGCACGTTTACTATTTCTGAAACCCCTTTTGAAAATCCTCTTATTGTCCCAAGCCTTTAGCATTACGTGTTGCATATTTCGATGTGTAAATGAGACTTAAGACCTTTCTGATTCCAAAACATATGCTCTTTCAAGGCAATAGAGGGGCTTAAAGACAAAACGCGGGCCCCAGAATCAACGGGTGCTGTGCACCATAGCCCTGTCCTGTCTTATGGGCAGGTCAAAAACTGCTTCCTCGAATGTGGAAAGTGGCCCACAGTGAGATGCTATCACACCCACTGCTCTTCATCTCCATCCTTGTTTATCCAGTAATGGGGATGGCACCGCCTCTCTTATAATTTTCTAAACGTTTGGACTCTTCTCCAGAAAAACGTGCCAATCAACATTCACTCAAAATTCTGAAGACTTAGCATCCATGGGCCTCCTGTAAAACCCTCTCTCCCTAAGATCTTGCAAATCCTAGAGCAAATCGTCCTGAAAGAGCCCAATCCTCTCATTGCATAAATGGGAAATGGTCTCAGAAAGGATAAAATGCTTGTCCAAAGTCGTGAAGTAGGTAAGTAGTTAAGTAGAGATGGTGAATCCAGTACAGCCCTGTGATCCCCCTCCCTCTGTTCCTGGAAGAGTGTTATGTGCTGACCCACGGCTCTCAAACCTGAACAGGCAAAACAAGTACAGCAGTAGGGAGATGAAAGCCTCCTGCTGTGTGTATGGATGGCGGGGAGTGCGACTACTAAGGGGTAAGGGTTTCTGCAATGGTGATAAAACTGGCCTAAATTAACGGATGTTGTTGACGTACAGCCTTGTATGTGCCCAAAACCAGGGGATTATACACTTCAGAGGCATACATTCTATGGTATGTGAATTATACCTTAATTTAAAAAAATCTACTATGATAATCATTCAAAATGCTAGTAAGGAACTTTGTACTTAAGGAAATAAGTGAGAGATGAAATATTTAAAATAAGTCAAAGGTAATGGCAGCATAATCCCCTGTGAGATTTAGGGAGGGGTAAAAGCGTTTAGAAGGAGAAAACAGAGAAGAGGGTATGGCTAATGACACTCCAGAGCTTCTCACACGTCACAGCTATGGGGTATTACCCAAAAGTTCGACTCATTCTCACCCTCGCCCCACTGGCCTCTAGGGGCTGGCTGAAGTCAGTCTATAGGGCACGAGCTGCATTGTGGAACTGCCGTATGGTCACCCGTCCGAAAATCATCTTCCCCGCCTATTAGAGAAGAGTTGCCTCTGGGCACAGCCCTAGTCTCAGGAGGGGGGCGGTACAGTCTGCATGGAGCCACCTGACAAGTCTCCATCAAGGGACAACCGCTGACACGGCCTCCTCACCAGCAAACATCTGGGTCCTCAGGACCAGAGAGTGAGTCACAGAGACAGGAGAGATACTGATTGAGGTTCGTGATACAGACTTTGCTGACCGGGTGTGTCTCAGTCAGGAGAACAGAGCTCGACGTAGGGTTTGTGCAAAGATGGTTCCTCGTGGAAGTGACCCTGGCAGGGGTGAGCGGTGGAAGGGGAAACAGCCAGTACAGAGGAGAGAGCTTGAGTGAGCTGAGGAACAGGTGAGTTCAATGCTGCAGTGCCCTTCTAAGGAGCCCTGTAACTATACACCCGGGTTACCTGCCCGAGTGTAGAGAGGGAAGACATACTGTCCACCTCCGCTTCCACCCCTGCCAGGTGGCACCATGGCATGTTAATGGTCTCACACTCAGGTTAATTAATGCCTGAGCACTTAGCAGCTTCCTGCAGGCACCTGCCAAGCCCCAGGGTAGAGGAGCCAGGTGCGGCAGAGATGAGGCGCTCCCTGTTGACATCTGTGTGAAGTTCCTCACCCCTGCACTGCCCAGAGTAAAAGTTGGGCAGAAAGGATGCGAGCAGGGACATAGCCAGTGTGAGATCCGGTACATTCTAGTAGTCCCTGGGGACCTGCCGGGAGCCGGCATATTGCATATTGAGTGCATATTGCATATTGAGTGCAGCACTTTCCACAGCATCATCTTTCAGGATCTGGAATAGCTCAACTGGAATTCTATCACTGCCGGGAGCCAGCGTGAGGAACTCCGTCCATGACAAAGGTCATGAGGAAGGAGGCTTGGCATACGCAAAGGCGGGATCGAGCCTCAGGAGTCCCCCTGGAAATTTTCGAGCATCTACCCCTCAAACCTGAGTCTGCCTACTTTCTGCTTTGTGCTTTCACCTACACCTCTGACTTTATAGGGGCTGTCCCCCACTACCTCTCTCTGAAAAAAAGAGTTAGCTTACAGCTCCAGTTAATAATTCCTGGGTGTGACAGTGTTTCAACCTACAAACTCCTTTGGAAGTCCTCTAGCCTGCCTGAATAGGTTTTTCCGGCCACATGTGATTGTTCAGAGCCTCCCAACTGTGAGAGGCAGGAGATGTTCTAAACTGTCTAAACAGTTTAGAACTATTCCTTTGAGTAGTTAAAAGATTGATTAGAAATTGTATTGGTGAAGGGTTTTTCACTTGTTGGGCCAATGTTTGCCGCTAAGTCTCCATACTCCTTACCTACTGTGTCCTTGGCAGTGTATTGATTGATATAATGGGTGTATAGAAATGTAAAATGCAGCTTTGTCCAATGCTTTTTTGGAGGCTGGTGCCTGACTTTGGAATAATCACCTTTAGAGAAAAATAAGTTTCTTAAAATGTTAACAGGCCTCCTGGCCAGAAGATGATGTAATTCACCTGAACTTTTGCATATGATAAGTTTGAAAGCCTGGCTTCGATTAGGACCAGGAACTGCTGTCCTTGCATGACTCCACCCCTTCCCCCATTATCTTCTATGCACAACTTAAGGTATAAAAACTACTTTGGAAAATAAAGTGCGGGCCTTGTTCACTGAAACTTGGTCTCCCCATGTCGCTCTCTCTTTCAAATTCTGGCTGAGTCTCCATCTGGAGAGCGGAACCCGCCATGCTTGCTAATTATGCCTGGGCTTCTAAGATCCAACCGGGGAGGCCTCAGTGTCTCCTCTCCTTCGGGAGAACGGAAGGACGCCTGCGGCCTATGTAAGTGCAAACTTCTTGTCTTGAAGTTTTATTGGTCTCCCACGTAAACCAAGCTACTCAGCCTCTTTTCTCCACTGAACTTTCCTACTGAGCTATCCTCATTCTATTACTCTTCATATCCTTACTTAACGTTTAATTAAGCAGTTGTTTCCTGACCCTCGCCTATGCCGTCTCTCCTTCGAATACCCTGGATCAGCCGGGGCTGGACCCCGGCAGGGACCGAGGAAAAGTGATGCCAAGGGACAGCATTACTAGCAAGGTTCCCACGGTGGAGATGCAAAACCTCACAGGAGCCGAACTCTGTGAGAGGTGTTCCAGCTGCATTCAGCGTTTGACCCTCAAGGGAGGTTGGTACCTTTCCTGCCATTTATACAACCACTCACAGAATCCAGAGGCCGTGAAGGTGGGGGTGATGCGAACCCCATTTATCTGCGTCCTTGGCAGGCATATCAGCACCGTGCCGGCCACAGAGCAGGCTCTCAGCCAGCGCCTCATGAGTGTGGAGTTAAACATCGTGAGCAAAATAAACACCTTCTGGTCTTGACACTCTCACCCTCAACAATGCTATGGCCAGTCAAGTACAAACAGCCAAACAATTATAGACGTCATCTCGTTGAAAAGCCACTGAATCCCTTAAAGGAAGAGCAATGACTTATCACATCTGTTTTATAAATATATAAACAGCTTACAACATGGCCCAAGGTCACACGGATTGTATATTGCACAGCCAGAATTCAAAGCCAGTTTGACTTATTCCAAAACGTACATTCTTAAACATGAATCCACCCTCCACCCCGAGCCATCCATCCTCTACACGAATGACTCCGGTAATGGGAATCTCATTCATTATTTGCTGAGAGAGCTTGTTCAATCTTTAGAGAGCCCTTGGGGCCATACAGAATGAATCAATCCACATTTCTTTCTCTCAGTATGCAAATCTACTTGGAACATCTATATCTTTCTAGAATTCATTTCAAATCATAATCTTTCATTTTTCTAAGACCACTGAGTGAAACAGCTGCTTGACCTCCGTGACTCTGGCCTCTGATCTTATATGAGGGAACCGTGCATATTGTTTGAACTGAACTAAGAAACCAGGTCCCAGGTTTTCTTTTTCAGATGCTGGTATAATGGTGGCCCTTCTCTGCACTCTTGGCTTCCCTGATAGCTCACTTGGTAAAGAATCCGCCTGCAGTGCAGGAGACCCCAGTTCAATTCCTGTGTAGGGAAGATCCCCTGGAGAAGGGAAAGGCTACCCATTCTGGTATTCTGGCCTGGAGAATTCCAGGGACTGTACAGTCCATGGGGTGGCAAAGAGTCGGACACAACTGAGCGACTTTCACTCTGTACTCTGGCCAGTAGGAGGTGCAGTTCTTATAACTCTTAACCATATTTCATGATGTTGGTCTGTTATATCCTGTGCATTCCAGCTCCCTTTCAGGTGGAGAAAAAGCTGATGGGAGCACAGAGAGACTCTTACCATGAGATTTTAGAGGAACTTTAGCTCAGCTCCCAAAAAGATGGAAGCTGAGACCTGGGAGCAAGGAGGGGAGGGGGAATAATACCCAAAAGGTAGTCCAGACCCATGATGCCCAGATCTCATAGTCCAGACCCATGATGCCCAGATCTCTGATGAAGCCAACAAGATGGATTGTTCACAGATGCTGAGGGACAGGACATTGCTGCTGGCGCTAATCTAATTTGCTACTTTACTTTTGCAAGAATATGAGTAGCCATGAGTTTGGTCATGTCCATGGTTATACCTCATTACCAATCCCTTTGCAATACATGCTTCTCAGCATTAAAAATGCTTAAAATAGGTGAAAAGAGAGCCATCTTTCAGGCCATTTAAAAACTGTCCACAGCGAGTCGCAAAGGTGAACAGCCATGCACAGAACCCAGCCATCCCTGTGCACTCTCTTTTTCTCAGGCATCCCCAGCTGCTGAGGAAATGGTATCTGCTCTTCAGGACCCGGGAGTCAAAGCAGAAGGGAGAGAGTGAGTGGAGCAGATGTCCACCTCTGTCATGCCCCCACTTCCTTCAGCCTCAGCTGCATTTTCTCAGACAGAAAGGCTGAGTGTGGATTCTCTCTCTTGAAGTAGCTGCAAGGATGCAGAATACTGGCGTGAATAGATATCAGAGGTGACTGCGGGATCGATGTTTCTGTGGCATCGTCAGGACTGGTTTGGCAATCTGCTAGACTCGCACAGTGGCCTGTCATCACTGGGTCGTACAGAAGCCAAGTTTCTCCAGGGAGAGAGAGAGGTTCCTTGGATCTCAGAGCCTTCCCCTTAATAAAGACACAGACAGGAATAAGGCCACGTAACAGGTCAATCCCTTCATCCTTCCTGCGTCTCTCTAAAGGAAGGACAACATTTCCCCACTGGAGGGACTAGAGAAAGCTGTGGGCTGGTGCTGAACTGTGTGGGAGGTTCAGACGCTATATGGAAGGCCTCCATTTGCTGCGGGCCTTTCTGCTCTGAGGCTGGATATCCCTGTTTGCACGTGAAGGCTGCTTTATTGATGCCTCACACCAGAGGCCTGCAAAGAAGGTTTGGACGAGAAAAACTGTGACCCTGCCTGGGGACTCAGAGCATGTAATCTGGACAAGGAGATTGTTCAGGGCAAGCCAGGACACCAGGATGCCCCCCTGCTCCCCTAGGCCTGAGGCATTCTCTCCCTCGGACAGAGCTGGGCCTGCACAAAGCATGGACCCTTCCAGAGCCAGGAAGACCAGACAGCAACCAAACCTTTCTTCCAAATCCCAATTTTCCAGTAGTTCTTCTATTTCTTCAGTTTTTTGAATTATAAAGTCATGCATGTTCATTGAAGCATGTTGAAAAGTACAAAACGTCTAATGTCAAATCCATAGTCTCTGCCTCTCTCATCTCCTTAGATTTTAGAATTTTAGAAACACAGGGTGCAATCTTCCATAATTTACTCCTGCATGTCTAAATGTATATAAAATCTGTGAAACTTTCTTTTCTATAAACAGGTTAATGGAATATGTAATATTTTACACTTTACTTACTTAGCAGTTTGTAGATTCCCTTTCAAGTGAATGCATGCAAATATTTGGTGAACAATTAGGTGCTTCTAATTGTACATTTACCATTCCAAATATTTGCCACCATCCCTGACTCCAAATATATTTCTACCTGAAAGACTGAGGTTTTCAAAGAAAGGGTCGTTTCTAGGATGAATTATTGAGCTCTCCACTTCCCTGTGCTATGTAGACCTCTAGGCCACACCTTCACTGGCTCACCCTTGTAACCCATGTGAGAATGCAGGCTACCACCACCATCATCACCATCCCCATTATCACCATTATACCCTCATCACCACCATCATCACCATCACAATATCACCACCATCGTATCCTCAGCACCTTTGCCATCATCACCAATATATCATCATCACCATCATCACTATCGGTATTATCATCAGCAGCAGCAGCATCACTATATTATCACCATCATCTTCAGCATCATCACCATCACCACATCATCACCATTACATCACTATATCATTATCATCACCATCATCCACCATCACCATCACCACCAGCCTCACCATCACGATCAGCTCTCAGGGTGGATTAGAGTTGATGAAACCTATTTCCTAACTCATAATTCTTCAGGTTCTGGCACAAAGTTTACCTGGTTGTCCCTCAGGCAGATGAAAGCCAAACAAAGGAGCTTTCAGTTCTTACACCAGCTCTGATCAATTACCAGTGGCAGTACATGTAAAAGGTAGTGTGGGGAAATAACTTGGTGATCAACCAGTGACGGTCACTGCTGGACTGAAGTTAGCACGTGTGATTTACTTTGCTCTTCCCTGTCAACCTACCTACAGCAGGCAGTTGAGGCATTTTTCCTTGAAGGAAAATGCAAGGATTTGCATTTTTGTTAAAGGATTCTGCAACAGACAGAGTTCCTAGGTTATGGATGGCTAGAGCTAGTTTCTTTCTGAGTCCTGGGTTCCCTCGTGTGAGACTGAGGAAATCCACCAAGCCATTTTCCAAGCTTCTTAAATAGCCCTGTGAGCTGTTTAAAGATCCCAATCTGTGCGGGTATCAGGAAGGCTGGGAATCTCTAGGGATGTTTGGAGGCAATCTTGTGCCCCGTCCACCCTGAGGAAAAGACTCCGGGACTTTTCCTTTGGACTTGGGAAGATAAACACGAGGAATGAGGTTCAAGCTTTGCTGGTCTGCCTCCAGTTTCCTTGGGGACTTGGTATGATATCTTGTGCAATTAAAAAGTAGAAAACAGTCCAAAATCAAAAGCAAAATAATGTAAGAGCCCTGCAGAATGGTATCTGCAAAGCTGGATTCTGTATGATTTAACAACTGAAATGTGAAATTATATAATCAATAGAGGGAAATGTCGGAGTGAGTCTTTGTGAACTAGGACTGGGAAGAATTTCCTGAATTTCTATAAATAACTTCAAAGGCAAAAAGCACAAGGAAAATGTGATGACTCTGAGTATGTCAGAAGATTTTCTGTTCAACAAAAGAAACACATTTGGTATGTGGTTTAAACACAGTTGATTTATTGGGGGGAAATGTTTACAATGTATAAAACACCAAGGAACAACACTTTGTTTCTGCAAAGGAATTCTTCAGATCACCCAGAAAGAAAAAAAGAAAAGAATCTTAATGGAGTATAGGCAAAAAGTTATGAATGGACAGTTTAAAGAAGAAACTCAAATGGTGGTCAATCACTGGAAGACACCCATATCTCACTGGTGATCAAATAAATGCAGATTAAAATAAGAAGGTGAAATCAGATCACTTTACAGATCAGATCAGATCAGATCAGTCGCTCAGTCGTGTCCGACTCTTTGCGACCCCATGAATCGCAGCACGCCAGGCCTCCCTGTCCACCACCAACTCCCGGAGTTCACTGAGACTCACGTCCATCGAGTCAGTGATGCCATCCAGCCATCTCATCCTCTGTTGTCCCCTTCTCCTCCTGCCCCCAATCCCTCCCAGCATCAGAGTCTTTTCCAATGAGTCAACTCTTTGCATGAGGTGGACAAAGTACTGGAGTTTCAGCTTTAGCATCATTCCTTCCAAAGAAATCCCAGGGCTGATCTCCTTCAGAATGGACTTTATACTTAACTGACTGCTAAAGATTGGACAGGTAGAGATATAAGTGGTTGTAGGGGAACAGGAAGTCTGGACAGGGATCAAGTTGCACTTAGATTAAGGAAGGAGTATAATTTAATATATAGCCCTTTGACATAGCATTTTCACTGCTGGGTCTGTGTCAGCCCCCAGTTATTATCGGGTCCTTAAGAGACATTGGCAAGGATGTGCCCTGGAGGACTGTTCCCATGAAGGAGCCTGAAAATGTTTAAGTTGTACATAACCTGGTTGATGGGAAGGCCATAGGTGGTGGGCACACAGGTGGAGACCCTTCAGGGATGAGAAGTAACAGACTCAGTGCACAGAGCAATGCAAACAACCTCAGCACCAGGGCGGGTGGTGGACAGGAGCAACGAGGGATTAAATCACTGACTTAAAGGGACAACAACCCACTCTGCACATGGTTTACAGCGGATGCGTGATCACGGCAGTAACAAGGCCCACTGCCCGCGTGCTGTGGCGTTAAGGTCCTGTGCAAACCAGCAAGGACAACCTGCCGCGAAGAGGGCGTAAGAGCCACTCCCTGGCCTGTGCCAAGGAAAATAGAAACAAAGTGAAAGCCTGTGGGATTTGGCAGCTGAGAGTCTTTCACTGATCCTGTCGAGGCCCCTGGCTCCTCTTCAGTGCCGAGAAGGAAGTGCCCTGGAAGTCACATCCCCACTAACACGCCAGGGTCCCCTGAGCCTTTCTCCTCTCTCAGAACTGCACTGGCACTGCTCAAACACCAGAGGGCGCTCGCTGCCCGTGGATTTTTAATAATCCTGGTGGTCCCATTAAACTGGAGGCAGAAAACTAGAATCTCTCCTTGGAGGCTGACCCCATCACAACGCCCCCACGGCCTCCATTCCATGCTCTTAATCCTCTGCGTGAGAAATCGGGAGCACACGTACTGCAGGGTTATGGAGACAGGTTTTAGAGAAATCCAGAGAGAAACAGCCTCTTCCTGGGGGGACCTGCCACCCTGGGTTCCTCAAATGGGCACTGTCTGTCCTCCCTGGGGTCCATCCTTCCCCACCAGTGCCCTCTTTACCCATGCACACAGCCCCCACCCTGCCTCATCCAGTTTTCCTGAGTTAGATCCTTCCCCCAGGAAGACATCGCTGTTGGCAAGTGTATCATGTCACAGCACATACTACGATACACACTTTGTGCCAGCAGCAAGCCAAGGGAGACATGTTTCGGCTTCACGGTAGGAAGGGTGACCCCTTAGAGCCCATCGCCCGTCCCCAGCTCCAGCTCCAGCCCTGCAGGGCGCACAGCCCACCTCCTCCAGTCTGGCCGTCCCCTGGTCTGGAGGAGGCCCCCTCTTAACCTGGGCAGTCAGTGCAGCTGGTGAGAGCACAGCATCCTGGAAGGGAGTGTTCTGAGATCGGGGAGACGGCCTGTGCTCATCCCTGGTGATTATTAGCTGTCGCAATGGCTGAGAAGAGGCCTCTCTCGTGCAGAGAGTGACATTCCCTTCATCACTGAGGAGAATAGGTCAAAGGGATGGGGAGACAGAGGCCTGTTCAGGCCACTTGGCCGCAGGGATCCAGTGGTGTCTGGAGCCAGGAATTCACCTCTGAATCTGTTCAGCCATTGAGCCCATAAATTCACATTTAAAAAAGCTGGATTGAGTTCAGTGGTATCTTTGCCACCTGTAATAAAAAGCGACCTGCACTACTAACAGAACAGACATCTCAGGTTCTAGGAATTCTGGAGCATATTAGCGTGAACCTGCTCTTGTTATGGGGGGAGATGAGATCATAAACTAAGGCGAGGCCCAGGCAGCTGCCTGGAGCCCCAGGAAGAGGCTGGAAGTCTGCATAGACTGGGAGGATTCGGGGGGGCTGACCCTGGGTGCAGGCAAGGCTCCCCCTCTCACTGTGCAGGGATGAAGGAGGGGCTGATGAGCTCAGTAGACTTCCCAATCTTAAAGGATTCCTCCTTTCTCTGAATTGCTATTGTGTAAAGAAGTCATTTGGCAATTAATCTTACACAGCCCTGTGACATCTTTTCTATTGTTGTCTGGAACTGTTATTTTAATCTTTGTTCCTAATTAACTTTTTCATGTCCCTGCCTCCTCTCCCTAACTAGATGGCAAATTCTTTGAGAGCAGAGACCTGTCTTGGTTATTTTCAACCAGCAGGAAGATCAGATTCCACACTGTGTCCAACCACAGAAGAGACCTAGAGAGAAGGTCTTGTTATTTTGCTAAGTGTCATTATTATTCTCATTTTATAGACAAGGAAAGTAGCTGCTGCTGCTGCTGCTAAGTCACGTCAGTCGTGTCCTACTCTGTGCGACCCCATCGACAGCAGCCCACCAGGCTCTGCTGTCCCTGGGATTCTCCAGGCAAGAACGCTGGAGTGGGTTGCCATTTCCTTCTCCAATGCTTGAAAGTGAAAAGGGAAAGTGAAGTCGCTCAGTCATGTCCAACTCTTCGCGACCCCATGGACTGTAGCCCACCAGGCTCCTCCATCCATGGGATTTTCCAGGCAAGAGTTCTGGAGTGGGGTGCCATTTCCTTCTCCAAGGAAAGTAGCTAACGGAGGAGAACAACTCATCTAGAACAAATGACTAGTAAGTCGCAGAACCAGGACTCACACCTGGGTGGTTCTGCTCCAGAGCCTGGCACGCTGAAAAGCACACGCAAAGCACTCAATAGATAGCCTTCATGTCCCATCATTCTTAGACATTAATGTTTTCAGATGCATAATGAAAAACTGATGAAGATCGGGACTTCCCTGGTAGTCCAGTGGTGAAGAATCTACTTGCCAACACAGGGGACATGGGTGTGACCCTGGTCTGGGAGGATCCACATGCCACAGAACAACGAAGCCCATGTTGCCACAGCTACTGAGCCCGCACCCTAGAGCCCGTTCTCCACAAAAAGAGAAGCCACCGCAGTGAGAAGCCCACACACCGCAACTGGAGAAAGTCTGAGTGCAGCAATGAAGATCCAGCACAGCCAAAAATAAGCAAATAAGAACAATTGTTAAATTCGATGAGCATCAATTTTTAAATTCAAATTTTGGTTTCCCATAAACTGGTCTTAAGCTATGGCTGAGAGACTCAGTTTAGACACAGAGAACTTCATATCTGGGAGGCAAGTATTGACCAAGGCATTGCTAGAGAACGTCTGGCTTTGAAAACCTGAGGCACCCTGTTCACCATTAAGATGAGATCAAAGGAGATTAGGCTCCGCTTGGAAGCAGGTGTGGGGTGGGCAGAATATAGTTGTGGAAGGACAGTGGGGAGTCTAAGGCGATGAGGGGGTTGCTACTTGGCTTGGAAGCAGGAAGCATAGGTCCTGACCCCAGCTCTCCTGCTCAGCCTCACCTGCTTCCACAGAATCTCACATGGTGAGACTGAGTCACCTCACCCATCAGTGTTTTTTGTTTTTTGTTTTAACTGTATTTCTTTTTTAATTAATTAATTTAAGTGGAGGTTAAATATGACTCTCATATCTTCTACCTAAAACACTGCCCTTTTAAATTAGAACTCAAACAGTAATTCAGGCCCTAGTGATTTCTTAGTGTACCATTCAACACCGATCTACTAAAGAATCATTTTTATAAATGGTGACATCAAAAGCCTCCATCATGGGACGTCCCTGGTGGTCCAGTGGCTAAGACTCCGGGTTCCCAGTGCAGAGGGTCCGGGTTCAATCCCTGGTTGAGGAACTAGATCCCACATGCTGCCACTAAGACCCAGAGCAGTTAAATACATAAATATTTTAAAAACCTCCCGTGATATCATTTCTGGGCTCAAAGCCCACCGTGCGTTCATTACTGAAGAAGAAAGATTAAACCACACATTGTGTCATCAAGGACTCAAACAGCTTGTTTCTACCCATGTTGCCCATGTTATCTCATTACCTTCCTTCCCGTAAAGGCTAATTAAACAGACTCCTTGTTATTGAATGTTTATGTTCAGCCCTCCTTTTAAGTCCACTCCCCTCATGCCATTGTCTATTGAAATCTATCCATCCCTTCATTTTCTCCAGCAACCAAAAGCATTTCATGGGCACCTACTATGTGCCAGGTGTTGGGCTGCAGAGCAGGGCTATTAATCTGCCTTCATGAAGTTTTCCTTCATTATCTCCCACATAAAATACCTTACCTTGTCTCTACTGCCCACGTTCTAGGCTGCTCTGCATTCTCCCTGGCTGAACAACTGCAGTTCCCCACCGACACTAAAGCTCTTGAGATTACGGACGGGGTTTCCTTTATCCAAAGAGTTCCTTTTAATACCCAGCACAAAAGCAGACACACTCTTTGTTAAGCTAGTTTGGAAGAGCTCTCAATCCATTCGGCAAGACAAACCATCGCCAGAAATTAACTAGTCACACAGTGAATGCAGTCTGCTTCGCTCCACTGACGTACTCACATGATAAAGTTCCAAAACATATGTTATTGATGAGTAGAAAAAAGAGCCATATGTAATAGTTACATAAAGTAGAAAAAAAAAATCTGTATCTAAAAGAGGGAAAGATCCATGGACATCTCAAAGAATTGATAGGATGTGAGCAAAGACATAAGCAGTATTCCAAACTGGGAAGGGAGAAGAAAAAAGAGATGCATTGGGGTCTGTTTGGATCTAGAGGACCAAGAACAAATTACATGTCCAGTGTCAATGCACCCTTGGAAGCTGGTTGCACGAGCCGCATTGTCTAACGTGGGTTCATCTAATATCTAACTCAGATCCTTATTGCTGATGTCAATGTCTCATTTCTTTTTAGAAAACAGAGGGCAGTGAATGATGCCCCTCGATGCACTTGAGAAGATGGTGTAAAACGGTGCTACACAAAGGCTTTTAATAACCTATTTCAGATATGCAGATACAAAGGTGATAATTCAAGTGCAGCTTTAAGATTTTTCAAATACCTGACTTCATCTGCCTTGCTCTGATGGTTTCTATGAACACGTTTTCATTTTCTAAATCTGGAATTGGTAGAATCTGCCTATTTGAAAAGAGATGTTACAGTCAAATGCTTTTCTGTGTTTGAGGTGTAATTATTGTTCTCCCATTTTAAAAGCCTACCATACAGTGGGATGCAGTTTTTCCTTTTCAGCTGTGCAAGGGACATCAATTTTCTCATGTCTTTTTCCCTCTCTGAGCTTCCTATGATCTGGACAATATTATAAACAGGAAAAGAAATGCAGATGAACTCAATTTCCAGTTTGAAATAAAAAGTCAATTTATTGTCTAGTACAGATGTTCCTCTTACTCCATCTCCTTCTTGCCGCCCAAGGACCTGTGCGTCCCTTTTCGCTCGGAAGGAGTATTCTCGCCAGCCCTGTGTTCCTTCCACCCTACCCCTCACTCCGTCTGTCTGTAATCGGGCCACAATCCTCTTTTGTTGCCTTATACTGTTGAAGTGTTACCCGAATATGTTGTGATGCACTATATCTTTGTCATTTTTAAGCTTACTTCTGGAGGCTGTGTGAACCCTCAAGCCTAAGTATACACCTGACCTTGCCTCAAATGAGATTGCACTCAGAGTCAGACATCAAAAACGTTAGCGCTGAAAGGCACGACGTGGAGCATCTAGTTCAAGCTCATAATTTAACGGAGGATGAACTTATGACCCAAAGAGGGTGAGTGAGTGCAGAAAGGTCAGGCACTGGTTAGCAGGGAGCTTGGGCCAGCACTGAGATGTGGCTCAGATTTCTGTTTTGACATTTTTGTTTCAAACATTCTCCAAGTCATGCTTTTTAAAACAGCCATCTCCAGGAAAATGTTAATATATATTTCAAGTGAAGAGAAGAAAAATGTTCTGGGCCAAAAAAGAACTTATAAAACGCTGGTTTAACCCAGCACTTTACAAATTTTTTAATGGGTTTATTTACTGCCAGGTTTCACAAAGGATTTAAAAAGCTCTTTTTTTGCAAGTTCCCAAGAGAGAGATATGTTGTACACAGTTTGGCCAACCTATTTGACGACAGACCAAAGTTAAAATTGTGAGCCTCTGTTACCACCTAGTGCACCAGGGAACAGAGTTTGAGAAACGTCTCCTTCTACCAGAATACTGTATAAGTAGGGTTTGACAGACTGATGTCACAGGCTCCTTCCGAAACCTACTATCTAGGTAATCCTGCACCTACAGATTCTGTTCCGTGAACCTGAGCTCTCATTTGTAAAATGGGAACTCACTTACCTTACTAGATTTTAGGAAATGGTATAGGTCAGTAAAATGTGTAAACTATAATTATCAAATTGGATTTGCAACACCTTGCAAAGTACTTATGATACAGAATAACAAAATCAAGATATGAGAAAATGTATGTGAAGATAAGAATGAGAAATAACTCAGGAGATAAAAATGGACAGGGGAGACTGGTGGGCTGCCGTCTATGGGGCAGCACAGAGTCGGACACGGCTGAAGTGACTCAGCAGCACTCTAGTATCCTTGCCTTTGAAATATCATGGAGAGAGGAGCCTGGTTCATGGGGTTCCCAGGGAATGGAACAGGACTTAGTGACCAACCAGCAACAATACCTGCACAATTCAAACATTTAGATGATATCAACAGACTTAGGAAGACAATACAGGCTGTTGCTCCACCATTAGGAGATAACGGTTGTTAATCATTTAGAGACTGTACTTTGAGCCTTTGTGTTTATACATGAATAGAGTTTGATCCACCCTTATGGCAGAAAGCAAAGAGGAACTAAAGAACCTCTTGATGAAGGTGAAAGAAGAGAGTGAAAAAGTTGGCTTAAAACTCAACATTCAAAAAACTAAGATCATGGCATCCAGTCCCATCACTTCATGGCAAATAGATGGGGAAACAATGGAAACAGTGACAGACTTTGAGGGGCTCCACAATCACTGCAGATGGTGACTGCAACCATGAAATTAAAAGACACTTGTTCCTTGGTAGAAAAGCTATGACCAACCTAGATAGCATATTAAAAAGCAGAGACATTACTTTGCCAACAAAGGTTCATCTAGTCAAGGCTATGGTTTTTCCAGTGGTCATGTATGGATGTGAGAGTTGGACTGTGAAGAAAGCTGAGCGCCGAAGAATTGATGCTTTTGAACTGTGGTGTTGGAGAAGACTCTTGAGAGTCCCTTGTACTGCAAGGAAATCCAACCAGTCCATCCTAAAGGAGATCAGTTCTGGGTGTTCATTGGAAGGAATTATGCTAAAGCTGAAACTCCAATACTTTGGCCACCTGATGCAAAGAGCTGACTCATTTTTGAGTCAGATTGAGGGCAGGAGAAGAAAGGGACAACAGAGGATGAGATGGTTGGATGCATCATCGACTCAATAGACATGGGTTTGGGTGGACTCTGGGAGTTGGTGATGGACAGGAAGGCCTGGTGTGCTGTGGTTCATGGGGTCGCAAAGTGTCGGACACGACTGAGTGACTGAACTGAACTGATAAACAATTCTTCCTGCAATTGGAGTTATTTTTTTCCTTCATTTTAATTATAATTGGACTTCCCTGGTGGCTCAGATGGTAAAGACTCTGCCTGCAATGCAGGAGACCCGGGTTCAGTCCCTGGGTTGGGAAGATCCCCTGGAGAAGGGAGTGACTGTCCACTCCAGAGTTCTTGCCTGGAGCATCCCATGGACAGTGGAGCCTGGCAGGCTACAGTCCATGGAGTCGCAAGAGTCACACACAACTGAGCAACTAACGCTTTTACTTTCTTAGTTATAATTACAAAAAATAAATACACTTTGAATCACCTCAGTGGCTATGCTGTAAATAAATATTACATCACTGTCTGCATGTAGAATCATATTAGAACCAAGTGGAACTACTTCAGCTATCAAGGCTAACGTGAAAAGAGGCAGATGTACAAAGATTCATTAAAGGCCAGGTGGTACAGAGGAGCCTAACACTGAAAAAAAGGTTTCATGTGCTTCAAAGAGGGAAGAAAGGCAGAAAAGAGAGGCATCACATACTTAAACACGGGATTGCTGCTGCTGCTGCTGCTAAGTCACTTCAGTTGTGTCCGACCCTGTGTGACCCCATAGACGTCAGCCCACCAGGCTCCCCCGTCCCTGGGATTCTCCAGGCAAGAACACTGGAGTGGGTTGCCATTTCCTTCTCCAATGCATGAAAGTGAAAAGTGAGATTGAAGTCGCTCAGTCTTGTCCGACTCTTAGCGACCCCATGGACTGCAGCCCACCAGGCTCCTCCATCCATGGGATTTTCCAGGCAAGAGTACTGGAGTGGGTTGCCATTGCCTTCTCCAAACACGGGATTAAGACAGGAGAACCCTAGATACTCTGTGCTACTTGAGGTCAACTGCATATTCACATCATGAGCAAAGATTATGAGAACAAAGTGACATCTCAGTGACATTAACTTGGCTCCATTTTCATTTTGTAGCTTTGTATATATTCTTATTTGCTTATTGCTATGGCATACAGCATGCCTAATTTTATATTATATATTTAAAAAATGAACATGCCAACACTCACTTTTTAAAAGGAAAACATACTAAAACACACACATATTTTTAATGAAAGTTAAACAACAGATAAGACTATATATCTGGCAAACACCTGAAATGCAGGTGTCTACATACCTCCTCAGAATGACCCAGATGCTCTTGACCATCATTTGAGTGAAGTGTACAATTACCAACTCTTATAAAATAGAGATGATAGGAGGTCAAGACCCCATGTTTGAATATATACAGCAGAACTACTATCATTTTATCCCAGAAACATTTTAAAGCAAGTGACATCAACAACCAACACAACAACAACAACAACAAAAATCTCTGAGCGTTCCCATAAGAAAGCTAATATCAAGTAACGTGGATGCTGGGTGAACCCATTGATATAGACGGATTGCCAAACGTTATCACTATGTAATGGAATGATTTGACCCACTATGTAGAATGGTTGAATCTAAGCCAATTAAATTTTGATGATCAAGTGCCAAAAAAGAAAATGAAAGCTGATCTTGAGCCCTTCTTTCTGGTAGCAGTAAGCGAGTAGGACCTATTGCCTGCTGAGATCATCGCTGCTACGTGATGAGTGCAGACAGAGAGAGCGCACTGGGAAGCATGTCCAGCAGGCAGGTCTTACACCCAGAGGAGTTCCCAGTAAATCCTGAGCAAAGAAAATGTTCTAACAGTGGTCTCATCTCCCAAGGTGATTTATTTGAAGGGAATTTTACTTACCTGCAGAGAGAGCTATATTATTTTTGTAAGTAAAATGGTAAGGGCTGATCCTATGCTCATTATCAAATTTAAACTGCTTTAGGGCTAAGCACTAACTGTATTAATTAATGAATTAAGACATTGGCAGATATTGACCCATCACTGCAGGTGACAGCATCATTCTCTACCCTAAAGGCAAAACACAAATCGTCTCACCAGAGTCTCTCCTCTGAGGACATATACCCCAGCATACCTACTGCAAATCATCATGAGTCAAGTCCTCCTTGCTGGATTTATTTATTTATTTATTGCTGCTGCTGCTGCTGCTAAGTCGCTTCAGTCGTGTCCGACTCTGTGCGACCCCAGAGATGGCAGCCCACCAGGCTGCCCCATCCCTGGGATTCTCCAGGCAAGAACACTGGAGTAGGTTGCCATTTCCTTCTCCAATGCGTGAAACTGAGGAGTGAAAGTGAAGTCACTCAGTTGTGTCCGACTCGTAGCGACCCCATGGACTGCAGCCCACCAGGCTCCTCCATCCATGGGATTTTCCAGGCGGCCACACCCCAAAACATGCTGGATCGTATTTCCCTGACCACGGACTGAACTTGTGCCCCTTGGATTGGAAGGTGAATTCTTAACCACTGGTTCACCGGGGAAGCCTTTTCTTGATGTTTTTTAACAAGCATTTGGTGAGTTTTCCTCTTAAACAAAATCTAAAACCTTAACTGTGATAATCTTGTAAAGAATAGGTACCTGTAGCCATGACATCATAGGATAAGGAGAAACAAGAAAGAATTTCTAGAGGAAATTACAAATTATCCAATTGCCATTCAGGAGTGGATGCACTGCCCTTGATGTGGTGAGGAATGGAGGAAAGAGCCCTGTGGTCAGAGCTTGGACACAGCCTCACAGCAAGCCTGAAACACTAATGGGAGCAGTGTTATCTACAGCAAGGGAGCAGAGAGGTGTGGGTAGGCTGCAGCCATGCTGCTCACACACCCCAAACTCAGCCCGTCCAAACAGGAGCCCTGCATCTTCCTCTTCTAAGTCCGGCTCTTCTCCCCATTTCCTATCCCCTGCATCCCCTATGCCTGAGCCACACTTAGCTCCTTTCTTCCCCCTGAAATCATATCAACAAGTCTTATCCCTTCTGCTCATTACTGCCTTGGGAGTCACTTTCCATAGTTCAGATTCTCATCTTACTCCACCTGAGTTAATAAGATTATTATTCTAGGTATCTGTTCCTCCTTGACCTGTTCACCACAATCCCAACACGACCCTTAAAAGTCCATCTGATGGTGAAGTTCTCCTAACTGAGATCCTTGAATGGATCCCACCATCTTCATCCAACATCCGGCCCTTCAGGTCCTCTAAAAGGCATTTCAAGGTGCTCACCCTCCTGCGATTTTCAGGCTGTTATTCTTCCATGTCCATCGGGACTAAGAGGCCTTAGAAATAGTCACAGATACTGCCCACAAGTCTCTTGGGCTTTCCCGTGTTTCCGTACTTTTACAAATGAAGCTCTTTCAGGCTTCAATGCATATCTTCACCCCTGGTAGCTCCCTCCTGCATAGCTGAGTGTGCTTGCAGACACGTTATACACACGCTGCATCTTTCAGCTCACATCCCACATGAGTCACAACCTCCTGCCTTCCCCAGCCCTACACAGTCAGGAATTCCTCCGTCTATACTTCTAACTTTTATTTTACTTTTCTCAAACACAATCCTCAGCATATAACTTTAAGTCATTTGAGGGCAGGGATTGAATTTTGCTATCTTTACATGCTCAGATTCTAAAATCATTACAGTGGATCATCTTGGGCATGTCCCATCCAACAACAATCCTTTTCTTTCTGGGATGGACCCTCAGAGCTCAGAAACATAGTCATGTCTTATTGCCCACACTAAGTGTATACTCCATGACTCTGCCACCTGGCCATGGTTAGTAGGCACCAGGGTGGGTCTTTAATATAAGTGAACAAAATGGAAACCTCCCCTAAAATTTCAGAACTGAGGATTGCAGAGAACGTGAGTCATTCTGAAATAAAACTCGAGTCATCAACTATCCTGTTCTTCTCATGTGGAGGAGGTTGGTCTACAATGCAGGATTAAAAAGAAATCCAACATGCAGAAAGTAATTAACGAAAGAGAAGGTGAAAAGTCAAGAGAGCAGGAAGAGGGGGATGAGGGAGAGGAGTGGAGGGAGAGGGGTGTGGGTGGAAGGAGAGAGGTGAGTTCTCTGAGTTCTAGTAGCACCTGAGTCCCTAATGCCACTTATCTCTGAGGTTAAATTCACCTTCCCCGTCCCATAGTTTGGTTATAAGAGATATCCAGTATTCTTCCAATAAATCACACTATTTTTCCAAGCCAATTTGAATTGGATTCTGTAACTTACAACCAAAACTCTTTGATGTATACATACTAACTAGTGATCATAATTTATTACCTGATTCATGGGGTTGCAAAGAGTCGGACAAGACTGAGCGACTGAACTAAACTGAACTGATGTATCCAGCACAGTATTAGATAATGTATGATTAGGATATATTTGATTTTCATAATGATCTATGAGACTGCTATATCTCATATATATATATATATATATATATATATATATATAAAATAATGATTCTGAGATTATTCTCAGAAATGATCAGCCTGAATTCAAGTCCAAGTCTGTCTAACTCAAAAGCCAGTGAGAAATGTGCATGTTTTAAATATAGCTTTTTTTGGGAAAATAAGAGTTTTTATTTTTTTAATTTACTGGGGTATAGTTGATTTATAATACTATGTTAGTTTCTGCTGTTCAGCAAAGTGAATCAGTTATACATATACATATATCCCCCCTTCTTTAGATTCTTTTCCCAAAGAGATCATTAAATATAGTTTTAAAAACTACAGATTTACTGGATCAGAGGGATAATTTCCAAGGAAAGTGGTAAATGGATGCTGAGTAGGGTCTTTCAGGCAAAAGTTAGGAATCTGCACTTAACTTTCTTAACAGCAGTCAGTATTCTTGAACGTGGTGCCTAAGAAGGACTCAAGGCAAAGGCTATCCCGACATTAGCATCAGTAAATACAATTCATAAAAAAAAAAACAGAGTAAACCAATCTTCATTTTTTCTAAAAATAAATATAAAATTAAGTCAAAGTCAAGAACATGAGTGGAAGAATAAGTGTGCTGGCTGCCAGATGGTCTTCACTTCTGCAGTTGTGAACTGAGAGATAAAAGTTACGAGCCCTGATATGTCGAGGTATTAGATTCATTTTTACTTAGAATAACATTATTCTACTTATCTGGATCTGGGATAAACTGTTTCTGAAAAAATACAGGTGTTGCTATAATTACCTACACGGACTGAGTGATGCGAGAACAGCTGTTAATTACTTTGCCTTTGAGGCTTTCAGATCAAAGTTTCTTTAAACGTGGAAGTGGGGCTTGTTTCCATCAAGGGGGCCAGTCACAGGAAAACGCTCAGCACAGAACACCAGGCAACAGCAAATGCGCTTGGCTCAAGTTCATCTGCTTACGGGGCAAATGTGCTGGACAAGGTTTAGGATGCTGGAAATGCCGGAATAAAAATCCACAAAACTAGGGGCAAATGTTCAGATACTAGTTTGAAGTCTGCAACAGGTGATAATGTCCCTGAAAAGCTCGAGACTACTTTTCTGGTCTCTGAAAATCACTCCCCTCTGCTGGCCTTTGGCATGTCTTTGCTCTGTGACCTGTGGCAGGTGACACAGAACTCTATTGGTACTTCTACAGATGGACATTTCTCAGAAGCCTTTTTTTTCTCAGATGCATATTTTGAGGTGTTTATCTTGTTAGTAATGATGTTCTGCTTGTTCTGTGGTGATGCAAGGGTCTGGGTGAATGCTCAGATCATAAGATCCAAGGATGATTCTTCATTTAATCAAATAGCAGGAGACCAAGATGGTACTCAATTACAACATATTAGGTGAATCAATGTCTGGAATGAACTATACGCTTACATATTCAAACACCTGCCTTAAAGTTCTCTCAAGATACTGGAAATGAGTTAGTAACAGCAGGGTCTTGAAGCGTGGATCTAGCAGATGTTTGAGCTTGGGAAGGAGATTTCACGAAAACATAAATACGAAAGATAATCCTGGGATGTCACGTTACGTTTTTACCTTAGTGATGCTAGGCATTCACATACTACCAGCTTTGTGCAAATATTTCTTCATCTGGTTGCTGGCATGTAGTACAAAGCTCATAGGATGCATTATATTCCCAAGGGAAAATCATCATTGTCATTAGATACTGGTGATCTCCACGTGCTGCTGTGTGGAGGTTCAAATTGCCACCTTGCTTATCCATCTGTTCCACTGGGGCCAGACAGCATCTCACTGAATCAATACATAATGAGTGGTCTACATTTCCTCCTCTAGACAGTAAGATGTTTCCTGGCCACACATTCCCATAGAGCAGCTACTTTTTGCCAAATTTGCTGAGAGTAAGACAATTTTTTTTAATGTAAGTGCTTCCTGAAACTGGACATCTGTTCCTGGCCAGGGGAACAGGGCAGAAGAAAGACCATGGGAACAAAGAAGGTAGAGAGGAGGGGTGAGATCATGTTAGAAGTGGATTATGGGGAGGACTGAGGGGAATACTTGTGATGTTTATATCATTAGTGTCTTGCAAAATTCCTAATAACAAGTAGGTATTTTTAAGGGAGGGAGCAAATGAGTGAACACTTACATGGTAAGTGGAAGGGCTTGATAGCATCAAAGGAGAGTTCAGAAAAGTTCATCTTATTAATATTTATGCATCTGACCTTGTTCTGAGTCTCCTACAGTAGAAATAAGTTCAGCATTTACTTCTCAGATCCCAGAGAGGGGATATAATTTTTCTGGCATTCACTTTGTAACTACTGATTGATTCAGTGGCCTTGAATTACAACCAAAGCAGCTAAGCCATTCCGTCAAGGCTCAGAGAACTGTTCAGAGCATGAGAAAGACTCAAATATGCATGGTGTAGAGAAGTCCATGCTCAATGACTAAGCAGATTTTGATTTGACCATCCAAGGCTAAGTGTCTGTACAGATGGAAAGTCTGAAATCTCTCTGAATAAGAGAGGGTTATGGCCCATGTGTTATGGAGTAGCAGGGGTAGAGCCCCATGTGCCATACCAAGTTCTCAGCAAAGAGCCAACACTCACTGTCCAGGGAGCAGAAGAGAGAATAATCAGTGGCCACTGGGAAGAGTGACCCGTGAAGGTGCCTTAATCCCTGTAGTGAAATTGTCAGGCTTGGATACAAAAACAAGGGCACCATGCAAATGATTTCTGTATCTAAAATGAATAATAAACCACAGCAGTACTGCATTCCCATAGTGATGTGGGCATGCCTCTTTTGAGATAGTTATTTTAACCTCTCTCTTTGTTCAGGCTTATATTAGATAATCATGGAACTACAGTTTTACTCTATATTCTACCTTGATCAAACTTTACATGTCTATTGTGTATCACACAAAGTACCTGGGGAAACTGGAAGCATCCTCAATTTCCTTTGTTTAATGAAGCAAAAACCAAGTCACCAATTCACCTTGTGTTTTGAGACTGAGTCAAGAACAAAATCTAGGATGTGTCTCCATCTAAAAATGGCCCTCTCCACACCAGGAAACCTAAAGGCTAACTACGTTAACAATGCTTTGCTTCAGTTTCCAGATTTTCAGCCAACTTTGTGAAAGTGGGAATCAAAGGAAGAGAGCCAGGAAAGGAGGTGTGGATTAGAAATGAAATGAAATGTGACGGGGAGAAATTATAAGGTGAAAAAGCCCTTTGTTCATACAATGGAACATAATTTTGTGGTAGACATTTTTTTTAAGCTTGTATTGTATCACACAGTGTTCCTTTGCAAGATTCTGTGTGTTGTGTTAAAATGAATTTCATTTTGTCCCAATCAATGAATCTCCCCACTTGCTATTACCTACAGCCCTTCCTAGCAGCCAGGGTTCTGGCTTCACTCCAACACTAGGCTGGCATTATAGTAAGTAAAGTTTCTGGCTGTCCAACTGTTCAATCGAGGTAGCTGGAAAATGTCACCTACACCCAGATACTTTTAAAATTCCTTTATTTTCTCTTTCTCTCTCCCCATGCTCTGAAATTACCTCCAGCTTATTTGTCTGGCTAGAGGTTAATGGAACACTAATGATGTTAATGAGCCTTTCGCAGTGCAAGTTTTTTCAAGAAAGAGATATAATAGCTGTTTTCCTTCCCTTTTAATCTTTTTCATCATTCAAGAGTTACAGGCTGAGACAATTAGCAACTTGGGCAGCTCTGCCTCCCTGCTCAGTCGCAGCCCAGTGGGGCAAAAAGCAGGAAGCCATTAGACAGCTTCGCATGTCCACAGGTGAGATCTGGGGATGGAAGCAATATACTGCTTCTTGCCAGAAGGCATAATGCTATTCAGGGAGAAAGGAGGGAAATTAGCAATCTGTTGATGAAGCTTTTCCATGGCAGGCAGGCAGCAGGAGCTGTCCAAAGTACTGAAGAATCATCATAAATTCTTCCCCTTTCCCTTCATTAGACTGAGGGCTGGGGCTGCCTGAGAGCCAAAAACTTTGAGGAGCTCAGAGTCTAGTTCTTCAAAGCATCCAAATGTTTAGTTACTTAGAGTAAACTCACCCTAACCTCAGAGGATCCTGAAAAAGAAGGACATTTCTATAAAACAAGTTCTTGAGCAATACTTTACAATTTCTCGGGTGTTTGTCCATGTGGTGGTGGTCTGATATTCTGTCTCTCTGTGCTTTGGAAATTATACATCCGAGATGCATATGGAAATTAAAACATGCTCTCAGTGTGTTGCTAAGATGGAGAAGCACTGAAAGTAAAGCAAGTCTAAGATCTGAACTCATCTCCATTCTGACTCAGCTGGTGCTAGATTTTATTTCTGGTGAAAGGGCCCTATAAATGCCTTCAGCAAATGCTTCAGGAAGACATTCAGAGCACTCAGGGGAGAGGGCTGAAGTATGTGACATTTCACTTTTCTTCAGCTTGCTGATTTCTTTTGTATCTAAAAGTGGATTTTAATTAAATGGATCATGGTTCACAACCAAGATATAGAGAAAAATATTAAAGTTCCAATTCAAAGTCAGGATCTGTGGGCATAGCTTTCCTATAAAGGTCATTCCCAGTCAGAACTCAGCCATTAATTCCAGCTAACCCAAGACATCATGAAAAGCAAAATTTGAACAAACTATATGCTATAGATGTATAGTAGGTTGTGGGGCACATTAAGAATTTTCTATGTATCCTTGGAATTTATGGTTTTAGAGATATGCCTGGAAAAACAAAGATTTGTTGTCCATCTACTGTGCTGTGATGTACTCAGTTACTCAGTCATGTCTGACTCATTTCAACCCCATGGACTGTAGCCTGCCAAGCTCCTCTGTCCATGGGATTCTCCAGGTAAGAATACTGAAGTGGGTTGCCATGCCTTCCTCCAGGGGATCTTCCCAACCCAGGAATTGAACCAAGGTCTCCGGCATTAAAGGCAGATTCTTTACCATCTGAGCCACCAGGGAAGCCCCAAAATACTGGAATGCATAGCCTCTCCCTTCTTCAGGGGATCTTCCTGATCCAGGAATTAAACCAGGGTCTCTGGCATTGCAGGCGGATTCTTTACCAGCTGAGCTACCAGGGAAGCCTGTCCATCCACTATATGTGGTCAATCAACTTTATGCTTGGTGAGGTGGTAACTAAAAATGAAATAGAAGGCCTGGAGCTAAAATAAAGTGGAAACTATGTATCTGAAATAATCAAGAAAGCAATTAATTGTGTAATTGTGGTGCTGACTAAAAGCATAAATCAAGGCAGATAATTTTTATTCAGACCAAGTGTAGCTGGAAAAGACCCTGAATGCTGGGAAAGATTGAAGACAGGAGGAGAAGGGGATGACAGAGGACGAGATGGTTGGTGGGCATCACCGACTCAATGGACATGAGTTTGAGCAAGCTCTGGGAGATGGTGAAGGACAGGGAAACCTGCCTTGATGCAGTCAACAGGGACACAAAGAGTCGGACATGACTGAGTGACTGAACAATAACAATTGCCAAGGGCTTTATAGGAGAGGTCATGAGGTGCAAATCTGATTATATCATTGAATGTTACAAAGATGGGATTTCCAGGTTCAGGAAGTGAAGAAAGGATGGGGATGCATATTATCATTGATGGCACTTACATGTCAGAGTTATTCTTTAGTGGCAGTGGGCAGGTGGATTGAAATAAGCAGAAACCAAAGGTAAAAAGATCTCCTAAGAGACAGCTGCCAACATTCAGAAATAGGTCCAAAATAGAGATGAAAAGAATATGAACGTTAAGACATACTGTGAATGAAAATATTAAGACTTGCTGACAGATTTGATTTAGTAGAAGAAAAAGAAAAAAGACTCAAAGAGGATTTGGAGATTTTTTAGCCAGGGCAATTGAAATGATTGGGTCATAAATAGAAAGAGGGATAGTTTTGTAGAAAAATCATGTTCAATGACACTGGTTTGAAATGGCATAATATATTTTTTTTCCTAGATTCACATGGATCTGGCCAATCTGAACTATATTAATGTCTTAAATTTCTTATTTTCCCATTCTAACATTTGCTCCAATTGCTAAATAGTGCCTGTATTCCCTTACACCAAGTTAACAATGATTTTACCAATTTACTTCAGACAAAAACCCACTGGAGAAAAAGATGTTTTGTGCAGTTGGGTATCATTACCAGCATGTGCTCAGACCATCCATTTGGGGCTGCAGGTTTCTAGGAGGCCAGCATCACACCCATTTAGAAAACTCTGTCACAGCCTGTAGAGCACCATGCAGATATACAACACAGACTTTCTGTAAAAAATGATGATGGCAACTAGAAATAGTCTCAAAGAATTCATCAAATGCCTTAGATGGTAAAATCAAAGTGAAAGCTTTTATGCACATCACATCCTTGTTTTCTAAAGAAATAACGAACCCCCCCAGCAGTGTAAGGAACTACATAATTGTGTATATGGGGCTACAGCGCTTATAGCAATGTGCTCCATCCAGATGGCAAATGGGATGATGGCAAAGCCAGGATGAGGAAGCAACTAATGATACTTCAAATAGCAAACCGCAAAGCAAATGCAAGCACAAATGACATACCCAGGACCAGACAATGGAGCACATGTCAAAGTCAGCTGCTTGGGATGGGGAGGAGGGGACAAAAATAAAAAGTAAATATGCCCTCCATAAACATAAATACAAATGCATGACACTACTTCAGAAGCACACAGCGCTCTGCACATCAACCTCTGTTCCCACTCTGGCCTCCAGAACTCCCTTAGCTTGAGCTCACTCAACAGGCAAGACCCCACAGACCACCCTCAGATCCAGAGGAAGAGATGGGCTCTTTATCTGTTGCCTTAAACAGAAAACTCTCCCAGGAACAGTCACTTTTAACTCAGCAGGTAAGAAAGTTCTCATGATACATTGCAGACTTAGGCATTTCATTTGTAAAGGCAGGGAAACCAGGCCAAGTATCTCCAGGTGAATGATACTCGGATCAAGACTCAGAACTTGCTGTGACCTCAGACAGCCCTCTTTTCTCCACGGGAGAGGTGGGCTGTTAAAGACACCTGCCCTGTGGGGGGACTGGGACCACTTTTGGAATGTTGGAGGTACACAAATAGCTTTAAATTTAGATAGAAATTCCAAGGTGCATAGAAGCAAATTATTAACCAGAACTTACGAGGATTGAAGACTTCTGCTCATGCTTTGATTAGAGGGTATCTATCTGCATTTCTAGCTGCTGCTCTCTGATAAAGGGGAGGGAGAAAGCCTTTCAAAATTGCCTGGACAAAAGCTTGAGATAATGCTCTTCCAACAGACACAATGCCCTCGTTGAATTATACAGCCACTGCTGTCCTTGTTGGTGCTTCTGGAACTGCTGATACAAGCTGTAAGAAACTTCTCATCACAAACGAACATTTCTGGCCCTAACCTACTTATCCAGACAACCTGCCAGCTGACCAAAGCTAGGCTTTCTGTGAATAGGGACAAGATGGCAACAGGGCATCGGGAATCCCTTTTCTCCCTTTTCATTGCTCACCCTTCCCTCTTCAAAGTCGCAGGTGTTTTGTCTAAAGGATCATAGAGAGCCCAGTGACTCAGTTTCCACTTTGCTGTTGTCATTTCTTTCACTGGGTGTTTATTTATGACTCACGGCCAGGGAGCACTCTCAGGAAAAGATGCCATTACAGCAGAACGATGCTCTCTTGACATTGAAGACTAGAATCTACACAAATGTTCTGTAACAACTCATTTTAATGTTTGCCTACTTGTCTTAATTTATTTTTTATTTCTGATTCTCAATGTACTCGAGACAGAGGGAAGCTTGCTTCAGCTCAGGGAGACATGCCACAAATCTAGCTGAGACCACAGATGGTGTGGGCTGGCTTGACTGCCTCCTCTTCAGGCTCGGAGTGGCGATTGGTATGCGGCACACAACCCACACGCTCATCAAGATTGTTCAAGGAAGAGGTTCAGGACGCACAAAAGCACAGCCGCCAAATCATTCTTGTTTATGGCAGGAGAGGGTTCACTTCAGATCAAGACAGGAGTATATTAACAAAGAAATAAGCCTTGAAAATTTCTTTTTGTTTTTTTGCCTTTGAATTTCTGCAAAAAGCCTGGTATATGTTTGCTGATCAGTGTTGAGTTATATTTTCAGGTTGGGCCAAGAGGCAGATTTGCTGAGAATTAATATTCACTGCTCTTTCCAGACTCAGTCCTGAGAAGATTGCTAATTCTTCTAGATGGCCATAGATCACTAAGTTGTGAGATTAAAGGTACGTGGACTCTCGGCTGCACATTCACTTGATGAGCTACTGTCAGACTTTTGGTCTGAGAACCCATAATGAAATTTTGGTCCTTCCTACTAATACTGCAGTCAAGGATCTATCACACCTCAAGGAGGAAGGCTCTGCAGTGTCCTTCCCCAGCCTGGGTCAGAGTGCTCTGCACTAGTGTCTTCCAGCGGGGTGAAACTGAAACGCCGGGGTTCTGGAGCAGCCACCGCTTTCCATGTGCGACTGACTCCTCACAATGAACCTACCCCAAGCACCTGCCAGTCCTGCCTCAGATCTCCATTTGCTCTCTTCCTATGGATTGAATACAAAGGTATTGGGCTTCCCTGGTGGCTCAGTGGTAAAGAATCCACCTACCACTGCAGGAGACATGGGTTTGATCCCTGAGTTAGGAAGATCTGCTGGAGAAGGAAATGGCAGCCCACTCCAGTATTCTTGCCTGGGGATTTCCATGGGCAGAGGAGCCTGGCAGACTATAGTCTGTGGAGTGGCAAAGAGTCAGATACCACTGAATGACCAACAGCAAATGCATTACCTTTACTAGATTTGGAGATGGAGACAAAGACTATTTTTATTAATCTTTATATCTCCCTGTTACCAAGTCAGCACTTTGCAAGCTATAGTGAAAGAAAACACAGTGCATTAAATAACACAGTGAAACACATCACCGGCTCAGGGAAGGCCTTCACCGAGTCTAGCCTGCACAAGTGTCTGTGTGCAGGAAGTTTTATGGTTCTATGGCTGCTGTCTCTTCCCTGGGAAGGCATCATGAAGACTCACACCCAAGCTGACTGTTTCACAATACTGTGACCCGTCTGCTCCCTCCTCTGACTTTCCGATGATTCTTGCTCTCTTTTGTCTGCATTAACTGACTGCTTTAGCTTGTAAAATTTGAAATGAATCAGGTTCCCCAGGTGGCTCAGTGGTAAAGAATCCACTTGCCAGTGAAGGAGACTTGGGTTCCATCCCTGGGTTGGAAAGATCCCCTGAAGATGAAAATGGCAACACACTCCAATATTCTCATCTGGGAAAGAATTTCCAGGCCTCCTTATCCCTTACCCTCTTAGTTGCAAAAGATGGCTTTGTGTTAGTACACTCGGTAAACAGACCTCCTTGGAATCACCAGGGACTTACCCCTAAGTTTGTCCTGGCAGGAAGCAACGGTCAGCACTTTGATCAGTTTGCCCTGATCAGAAGCACTTGGTCTGATCAGACAAAGGGAGAAGTGTCCTTGTGTTTGAGAGTGAAAGACAAGTCAGAGGTTATGTCACCTGGCCCCCCTATTTTATAACCAAAGGAAGTGAGACAGGAACAGAGAACAAAGGGGATGCAGGGGACTTAAGCTCAGGAAGCCTCCAGCCCAGTGGTCTTCAACCATCAGCAATCTGCCCCCATGGAGCTCTTAGAAATGTCTGGAGACAGATCAGGGTCCTCGTGACTGGGCAGGGGTTGCACTGGCATCCAGGGCGCAAAAGTCAGGGTGGCCATGACAGCCTAAATGCACAGGCCGGCCCTCACCTGAGAAGAGTTATTCAGTCCAGGAGCCAACAGTGCTGAAGTTGGAAAACCCTGTTCTGGTCCACTAAGGCAACAGAAAACCAACAGACAAGGATGCAATAAAAAGGGCAAGCTTAGCATTGTGCATTCTGGAAACTTAGGATAATGGGTGTCCTTAATAGTGAAGACCACAGGACTACACTTATGTGATGTCAAGGAAACTTCGTATTTACTAGGCACTGGGACCCACCCCCCTGGGTCTTGCCTCTGCCTGGCGTTGCCACAACACAAGCTCTGTGCATGGTCCGGTCACCCGGGTTCTGAGTACACAGCAGAGGAGACATGCCCCTGTGAGTGAACCTGTATTTATCCTGAGACCATAAACCAGGTTGCCATATTAGGAAAGAGTGCAGGAAGGCATGGCAACCCACTCCAGTTTTCTTGCCTGGAGAATCCCATGGACATAGGAGCTTAGCAGGCTATAGTCCGTGGGGTCGCAAAGAGTTGGACACGACTGAAGTAACTTAGCACGCACGCAGTGTTTTGCGAAGGGCCTTGGCTTAAAGTCTGGAGGGCTGGCTCTTTCCCCAGCTCAGTGGCAAGTTCTTCATATGGCCTGGATCAACCAATGTCACCCCCATCTTGGGGTTCAGATTCCTCTGTCTTCATTGATTGATGTGATGGTGACTTTGACTTCAAAGGTGGCAGCGTCTGGCTTTGAGAATGTACAGGACTTTATTTCCTTCCCACTGCCCTTCTCCCAGCCCTGACTCAAGTGGGAAACAAGCTGTGTACAAAGATTTCCCTTTATGAACTGGGTGCTGCCAGGAAGGCTAAGTGAGAGATGCAGAGGCTGGATGGACCACATCCCCGATGGGGGCAAAAGCATGGGGCAGAGGCAGGGGCCCCGGGTCCACCAGTCCTGGGGCAGAATCCCGACTCCTGCCACTCATCAGCTTCACACTATCAGGCAGGTGTGGATTCTCTCCACACCTAAGTTTTCTCCAGCCCTATTTCTCATCTGGGATGCGGGTGTCATAACAATGATTTCTACTGGCATGTTTGTGTCAGGGAAAAGGGAGCTAACACAGTTATGTAGGAAGTATTCAGGACAGCCCCTAAGTAGGAACTACGTCACGGGCTTACCCATATGACCTACTTTCTGGGTTACATGTTCGGAGTATTATTGTCCTCCCTGAGTCAAGAGGTCTGCTCTGCATGCAGATGAGAATACTGAACATTGTTTGGGGTAACACATTTAAATTCTATGTGAATGAGAAAAGAACACACAAATATGTTCTAACCCCGGCAGAATACTGCTGTGCCATTTACAATATGTCAGTAAAAAACAAATGAGTCACCCGTTGGCACAATGGCAGGTTTCTCTGTCTATTCGAGTCCCATGTGTCCCTCCACTGTGGTTTAGGTGAAAACTCGACATCCCCCAGCAAATATCGTTTCATCTCTGGTGACTTTCCAAGGTCTTCCTCCCTGAAGCCTCTGCCTCCCAGAGGTCACTTGGTGAGTGTCCCTGAGTTATCTCGGGCAGGGCTCTCTTGCACCCCAGAACTCTCATTAGCCCTCTCTGTTTCAGCAGCTCTGAAGCCCCATCTAACTTCCACGAGAGAAGGTACCACTTCACTTGAGTGGTTTTTGCCCATCTGGGGCTCCCTTTAAACTCAGGGGCACCGCCTCCTTCGGCAAACCTTGAACTTAGGTGACTTCCTTCCCTATGCTGGCAGGTTCCCCTGTAAAATACAGTGAAAGCCAAGGGAGGGTTTCTGCTTTTGTTTTCAGGTTTGTTTGGGGGGGTATAGGGAAGACCTGATCCTTATGAGTGATATTGGGGTCTACCATTTCTTAGGAAAAAGTACTGGTATCTGATTAGAGTGCTGCCTGTGATCGACACCTGTTAATAACCTGGGAGAAGGGGAGAGGGTGCTGATGCTGTCGGCCAAAGTTATCTACGACTCTGTTTTTCATCAGCTTTGTCACTCAAGGGCAGTGGTGAAGGATATTATTTTTTTTCTTAAGATGTTGTTATAGATCTACAGACACTGGGCCGGGGAAATTGTCCTGCACATCCACCTTCATGACGGATTTGGGGAAATACATTGACAAGCTTGCATATAATATTCAAATAATGCATTTATCAACTTTTATTGCCCTAGTTTTGATATGGTGACAAGCATCTTGATGCCAAAGCTATTTGCTCCTTATATTAATCCTAGGAGTATAGTTTCATTCCAGTATTTTTTAAATTGTATTTTATACTTAAAAAATACTGAATAAGTCTCAGACCTTTTGACATTCTAGTTCATGGACTCTTGGGCCAAAAAGTGTGTGCATGTGGGGTTGGGGGTGGAATCCTAGAAGAAACAGATTATCTCATCTCACATAGAAAACGAGGTTGAATGCAAAGACATAAAAATGAATTTTGACTTTAAAAATGAGTTACTCTGATGCTGAGTATATAACAGAAGAGAAATGAATTCAAAATGAATAAAATCAAGAGAAAATACTTAAAAATACAATAGAATGAGTCTTGTTTTTTCCTAAATCAGAAAAACGTCAAACAATTCTCTAGACATGGACCAAAAGAGCTGTCTTTTAGGAATTTTATTTTCTTAGAGGAAAAAAAAGGAGACTGGAATTGTTTTTTGGAATAAAAAGTGTCCCAGGAGCAGATCTGAGACAAGCCGCGTTTGCCTTATTTTTATTTTTTTCTTCATAGATCAAGGTCCTCAGGTGCAGCGGGTCCTGGCTAGAGAGGAGGCGGAAGCTTTTTCTCTGCTGCTGGCTGTGGTTCAGCATCACCTCCCGCCCTTCCACAGAGCACATCACCCCGTCACCAGCATCTCAGGAGAAGGGCAAGCATCCAGGAGAGCCAAGGGCAAGTGAGCGAAAGGACACTCAGGAACTCCTTAATTATTCAAGGCTCGAGGAAGTGAGGACTGTCATCCACCTGCCCTCTGGGGGACTTCACTGTGTCAGCCTCAGCCAGCAGCCCCTGAGGAAAGATGCTGCCACATAAGTCTTCCCTCCTCCATGCCAGACCGGGGCGGATTCCAGGATTTACACTTCCCGCCAGCAGCTTCTCTGCAATTACAAAATAGAGATGCCCCTTTCATCCTCCAGACCTCCTAGCTAAATTGAAAACACACCAAATGCATTTTTAAGCCTCATTTAAAGCCCAGTGACAGCACTCACTCTGCTCCCAGTCACCAGCAGAAAAGAGGCCCTTTTATTCGGTCTGCCCAGAGCTAAACTGGATGGGTATAAAAAATATTTTCTTTTTTTTACAGTTCTTTTGCTTGCCTTATTGTGGGTTCATTTCGCCTTTTTTTTTTTTTTTTTAATTTCTTGGGATTACTTTTGAAATGGATTGGAGATTTTTCAGAAAACAAAATTCATTAAAAGAATCAATTAAACCAATTAATTGATCACACTCTCTCATTTTAGACCTGAGGATTCTGAAACTTGAGCAGGATAGAGAGGAACAGGGAGAGAGGAGAGAAAAATAACAGAAGTGCTTTTGTGCTGTGTGCATGAGCATCCTTATTTATTTCACAACCACTGGGGTTGGGGGGGCGGGCACATCAGATTTTATCCTGCCCAAGGAAGTGAAGCCTGGGGGTCCCACAGAGCCAGAGCAAAAGCCCGGATTTTCTAAATCACAGTCTGTGGCCCTTCTCACAATAAGACAGAAAGGCAGCTGAAGAAGAAACAGGAAACCCAAACTGAGGCTCAAGGCAAAAGCTAGCAACTGATCCCCTGTTCTCTTAAAGGGTAAGGTGATTTCACTAATGACTGAGGGCAAGGAGTACACTGACCCTAAATAAATGTTGGAGTTTCTCAGTTGGCCTGCCTCAGATAAGAAGTATTTGTGAATCTCTTCCCTGGAGTGTGAATATTATCATTCAGTTTAGTGCTCTGGCCTCTGAGCTTCAGACACATATATGATTCTTTCCTGATTAGCATAGAAATAAATACATTGACCCTTTCTAAAATACATTTTTTAAAACCTTTTTTAAAAAGACATATGCGCAATTTAGGCCAAGTTGTGTTGTTTGTGGCATTTAGACACGTTTGGACAGGGGCCACGATACACCCTACAGTCTACACAAGCTCCTCTCTGCTTTCATCAGATAAAAAGGATAATAATTCTTGACACTGACGAATGCTGAAGAATTTGCAGGTGCCTTACATCCTGTTGTTTACAGAGAGCTCTCAAGACAGACTCACTGACTGTGGTCACAGCAGGTGAGCTGTGTGAACAGCTCATGGGACTTGCCGGTGTCGGAGGTGCCCCAGTTGAACTCCTGTACACCACCCAGCTCCTCCCATCACCTCCCCAACCTCAGCCAGTGGGAATAGGATCGTTCCAGGTGCTCTGACCAAAATCTCGTGGTTCTTATGACTTGCTTTCTCACATCTCACTCTCTGTCCACAGCAAGTCCTGCCAGCTCTGTTTGAGATGGATCCAGAACCTTTCCACACTCCTTACCTCCACTGCTACTATCTCAGACTGAAACATGGTCTCCCATCTCTCTTCCTGCTTTGCCTCCAAGCCTATTCTTTTTTTCCCCAGCTGCACCAAGAGGCTTGTGGGATTTAAGTTCCCCAACCAAGGGGTGAACCAGGCCCCCAGCAGTGAAAGCACAGAGCCCTCATGAAAGGAGGAATTCCCTGCAACTCTGGTGTTGAGGTGATCTGGCTCATATCTTTAAAAGATCACTCTCGTCCAAGTCTATTTTAACTCAAGACCAGCATGATCTTTTAAACATGTGAGCCAGATCACCTCAACACTTACAACAGTAATACATGGTCTGCCTGCTCCCTCTCACCCTCGACATAACATTTTACAAGATATCAAACCCACAATGACAGAAAATTGCTTCTATCTCTTTTACCACCACATACCCAGGGAAAAGAATCATACTTGGCATTAAATAGGAACTAAATAAATACTTGTGGGATGAACGAATAAGGAGGTGGAGTCGAGAGCCTTGAAAGCTGGGTGGGGAGTGTTGGACAGAGAAATGAACCGGGTGAAGAATATTAAAGTGCTCTGTTGCACGTTAAACAAGACATTCCTTCCCCTTTTGTGATTTCTTAGAACTGAATACAGCTTGAAACTGCTTTCAGGTCCATGTTTCCTGTCAGTCCATGTGCCTTTGACTTGACTTTCTTCAAAGGCTAGATCATGGAGAAAGTGAAGTGAAAGTGAAAGTCGCTCAGGCGTGTCCAACTCTTTGCGACTCCATGGACGAGACAGTCCATGGAATTCTCCAGGCCAGAATACTGGGTAGCCTTTCCCTTCTCCAGGGGATCTTCCCAACCCAGGGATCGAATCCAGGTCTCCTGCATTGCAGGCAGATTCTTTACCAGCTGAGCCACAAGGGAAGCCCAAGAATACTGGAGTGGGTAGCCTATCCCTTCAGTTAATCTCTGATGCTAATTTACTTACATGTCACTGGGTGGGAGGTCAAAGGACATCCTGGAACATGCCTACCCTGACAGGTGCTCATATACCTGTCACCTACTGGTCTGCAGCTACTTGACCCACAGCCCAGCTCTGAGGCCACCCAGACAGGTCACCTGCTGCGCCAACCCCAGTCATGAGTGGAATTACCGTCTCAGAGAGCCCACTGCCTGCCAGGTCACAGGGCTGGGAGGGCAGATGCACCACGCCTGGCTGGCAGCCCCGGGGTTTGCGCTGAGCCCTTTGCAGATCCAGCCGATAGTAATAGGTTACAAAGCCCTGAGGGGGCCTGAGAAAGTGACCTCCTGGGGACAGACTTTCAATGCCAGAATTGCTACCTTTCAGCCGTCCTGAGAATAGAGCCATCTGAGGTCTAATGTGGTAAAAAGCGAGAGAGTTTGGTTAAGAGTCCACCTGCACCTCCGAGACCTAAGAAACTCACTCCTCTGTATCACTTTGAGAAATATCCCATTTCCCACTAAAATTCAGGGAAAAAACAGCCCATTGTGGTGGCTGAAGACTAAGCGACTCCACATTTAGCTGAATTGTCACAGTATTCCAATATCTGTAAGTACATTTTAATATAAATTTGAATTTAGAGAAAACATAACATCTCTCATATGCATTTACCCAGATACACTAGTTGTTAATATTTTGCCCAATTTTCTTCACTATTTGTGCCACATACTTGCTTTATTGTATTTTTATTTATAGTTGAAAATAAATGTGAGCTACTCTGCCCATTCACCCCTAGAATACTTCGGTGTTTATTTCCTAAAATGAGAATTTTTTTTACTTAATCACAGAACAACTTTCAAAATCAAAATTTTAGCATTAACATAGTTCTACTATCTAATTTATAATGTATATGCAAATTTAATCAGTTTTTTTCAGTAATATCCTCCTGGTTCTCAGGAGCAAACCTAAAAGCATTCATCCCATTTAGCTGTCACGTGCCTTCAGTCTGCCCTAATCTGGGACTTTTCCCCAAGCTTCTTTCTTCCAAACAGTAATGATTTTTAAGATGCAGGCCAGTTAACCTGTAGTGTGGTAGCCACTAAGTCTTGTCCAGCTCTTTGTGACCCCATGGACTGCAGCCAGTCAGGTTCCTCTGTCCATGAGATTTCCCAGGTGAGAATATTGGAGTGGGTTGCCATTCCCCTCTCCAGGGGATTTCCCTGAACCCAAGGATCAAACCTAGGTCTCCTGGATTGCAGGTGGATTCTTAACCGTCTGAGCCACCAGGGAAGTTAACCTGAAGAATGGTTCCTAATTTAATCACCCTGACGAGCTCTCATTTTATACACAAATGATGCATTTGGGGCAAGAATATGTAGAAGTGTCCTGTTCCCCGCTCGGTGTCTCAGCACGAAGGTATGTGGGGTACAGGTGTAACTCTTTCCTGGTGACTTCCACTATTCAATGACTTGGTTAAGGTGTGGTCTGGCAACTTTCTATTCTGCCAGGTTAATGTTCTCTTTTCTTTGTAATTCATAAGTAATTGTGGGAAGATACTTTAAAGCCACAAATACGTGATATTATGCAGTATTGTCTTTGACATTTCACTAAGCAAAGCATTCTCTAGGTTCATCTGCACTGTGGCAAATGGCAGACCTTCATTCTTTCTTACGGCTGAGCAATATTCCATTATAGACACACACACAAACATACACACACACATCACGTCGCTATCTGTCTGTTGATGGGCACTTGAGTTTCTTCCATACCTTGGTTCTCATAAATGGTGCTCCTGTGAATATTGGGGTGCATGTTCTTTTATTCTACATTTTTAGTTAGAACTGTATTTTGAGATTTTTCCTGTTCATTGAGGCATTAATTTATTCATTCATTAATTCACTCTATTTAATTCCAAACAAACTCACTGACTTTATTTTACTCAGTGGATTATAATCTATTATTTATGTTATAATTTGTGAAGTACTCTTTTTTTATTTTGATGATCAAATTGTCCCAGATTGTCCAATGGGAGCCCCTTCAAGCTGGCTCCTGTGTCATTTTCATCATTTCCATTGTTTTGGGGGTCCTTCTTGTGGTGCATGAAGATGTGCTAGGCTCATTTTGTGCACTCCAGGCCTGGAGCCATCCACATCAGTGAGGACTGTAGGGTGCTTTAGAGTAGCTTGTATAAGCTCTTCACCACCTGGCAGATCTCATTAACCTGAAAGATTCCGAGTTCTGGTTTCTTTTAAAAAGATCCTGGAATGAAAGAGAGTTGCCACTGACCTTTTCCATGACCATGGTCCTAGGGGACTCCAAAAAGAACTGAGCCCCATCTCATACGACAATCTTCCTTCTTTTATCCATCCATCTATCCATCCATTTAGAGCACAGTCTGCTTCTAATTTAAGCAATTTCCATAGCTTCATTGTTCTTCAATTTTTGTTTTAGTTCTCTTATGCCCTCCCTCCCTGTATACTTGTTTCTAGCACAGATTACTTTTTGACATCATGCTCACATGAGAAGTAACTTGACCAGATAACTGCTCAGGTGAGAGCCTGATCTTAAACCTAGCATGTGGGCACACACTAGCTAATTCACCTTGTCATTGGGCTCAGAGTGGCCAGTCTGATTATCAGTTTCAAAGTCAAATGTGACTATTACCAATTGCAGAAAATAAAAATGCAAGCAATGTACGACCGCAGTGGAATCCTAAGCTGGAGGAAGCACTTGGCTCAGGATGACTCTTGAATAAATGTGGTAACAGCAATAATCATGGACTGTAAAAGCATCACTGGAAAGTTCTCCAGGACTTTATCAAATGGAGTCTACAAATAATATGCAAAATATAAGTGTTTCCAGAAGGGAACTGGTGTTGTCCACGTGCCCCCATCCCTGCAGAGCTGGAAGGCAGCCGGATGTTGATGGGGCTTTGTTTTCTGCCCAAGTCTATGGGACGCAGATGAAAACACTCCTAGAAAGAACCGTGTTGCAGCCTGAGCCCTTGGTCCCCTGTTAGCTACTGGGATTTGGGCAACATTGCTGGATTAAACCCGTGCCTGCCTTTGCCATTCTCTCTGGAAGCGGACTGTGGCTTCCGTCTCCTCCTCTAAGATGCCTGTTCTCCTCGAAGCCCACATCCGGACATATCCCTGGCTTTGCTCACATCATCAGAGCTGAAGGGAGGCTCCTGTGAGGGAAAGTCTGCCTCTCAGACTCAGGATCCAGGGCTGAGCCAGAGCATTTCGTTTGCTTAATAGTGAGAGAAATGCACGAGACTCGTTATCAGCATCAGGTGGTTTTTCCATGGTATTTACCTGGTAGCTTTGATTGAAGTAGACAGGGGACTGGAGAGGAGGTGGAAGAGATGACCTCTATACTGTCTCATGGCCACAGAGGCAGGATGGAGAGAGGGGAGCTCGGCTGCTGGAACTGAAGGGGCTGGAAAGCAGGGATGGGAGGAGGAGTGGGCTCTGGGGTCCTCATGGCATCTGTCTTCACAAGATGCTCCCTTCTCATGTACAATGCAGCTTGACCACATCAAAAACCAGTCTTCATCCCTAGTCCACTCTGTTTCTGAGCCCAGGGCCCCTCCTCACCCTGCCAGCAGCTCTGTCCCTGGAGCAGTGAGGAGGCGGAGGCAGGAGGCGGCTGAGTGGTCCCGGGCCCTACCTCTCCCTCACCACAAAGTGCTTGCTGGCAACGAGGCATCTAGCAAAGTGGCCTCCCACACAGACCCGGGTGAGGATGCAATCCAGTAACAACCCTCCGCTGAGAAAATGGCTGGTCTTGATTTTAATTCAAGTATTAAAATAGCTGTTGTCTGGCCACGAGCAGCAGCATTGGCCTCATGGGCCCAAGGAGGCTGGAATTCAATGTGAGGCTCTGAACAGTCCTATCCCTTGGATGATCCCTCTGTTAGAGGCCAAGTGGGCATATAACTATCACATCATGCCAAAGCTTGGCAAGGGTTTATCAACATCAACTCAGGCAACTTCTAGCACCGCTGTGCCCCAGGCCCTGGAAAAATGACTGGTCACTCCAGCCAAGCCTGAGATGACTGGACAGGATACTCCAGAGCCAAGGCCCAGGTAGTTCAGGATCTGTGCTTCCTCAGAGGTCCCTGTGCCTGAACTCAGTCAGCAGAGGCCCAGGTCTCTATATGTCCAAGTCCTCAAAGAGAAATCTGGAACTACGTTCTCTCCCTGATGCGCAAGAAACAATGTTATCAGTATCAGCCTGGCCAGGGGCACCGGTGGGGGATGGGCAACTACTCTTCACTCTGCTGTTTCTTCAGTAAAACAAGAGTCGAGCCTTCTTGAGCACTCCCCATGGGACGCAGGCAGTGTTCTAAGTGTATTATAAGAATCTACCAACTTGATCCTTACCACTCTGGAAGGTAAACATTACCTCCACACTTGATAAAGTGAAGTGTGCAAAGGTTAGGGAAGACACACAAGGACATCCATCCAGTACATCTTAAGCAGGAAGAGAGTCTTTCTCTTCAAGGATGAAATCAGAGTTCAGAGAAGGTTGAATCATTTTGCAGCATCACTTGTCATTCTGATCTGCCTCAAACTCTCAGGCTTTGGTCATTCTACTGTAGCCACGCACACTCAGGAGTTGTCCCAGTGGCCATGGAACACTGTTCATGTGAGTAGGAGGGCAAGGCGACAACATCTCTGCACAAAATGGGTTTTGCAGGTCATCCTGCTGGTTAATAACAACTAGAGAGCAGGTGTCCTGACTTCCGATTCGATTCTTAAGCTCAAAATATGAGCTTTGAGCTCTGCCTGTCTTTCCAGGCAGGAGGTCTCTCTGTTGCTATTGGTTTACTAGGGTGATCGCATTCCCATGCATTCAGCATTAACTGGGTGGTGGGATAGTCTGGGTGTCGAGATAGTCTGTCTCTGGACCAGAGCTTCCAACTATTCATTCAAGGCAGATGCTCACCCCCAACATTACTCCCGTAACCGCCCACACTTTCACTAATCCATCAAACAAGCCCTCCCCTCTGTATTCATTCATATGTGCCATTTAAGGACCATGCTGCAGCATTTCAGTTAATCTCTAACTACAGAGTGAAGTTTCCTCTGGTTGGCAGAAACTTTCTAGAAAGACTTCTCCACTTGGTGAAATCATCAAATTCCAGGATCTTTTCTCATCTTCCCCTTCAGTGAGAGCCTGGTGGGGGGTGGGTGGGTGGATGGTTAATAGTTAATAGGTAATACCTGGGTAGGCGTGGCAGGAGTTTGGGGGCAAAGTCAGCAAGAAGCAATCACTTGTTGTATCTGCCTGTCACCCCTCACATGATTACATTCTTATCCCCAAGCTGGTAAGATTGGGGGAAAGTTCACATATTTTAGATTGCACTTACCTAAACCTATTAAGTTACACTGGTAAAGCTTATTTCTTTCTGGCTTACTCATTCCAGGCCCTTGGAATCTGCCTGCATATTTTCCAGATGAATACCATATTATTTCTCAACAAATCTTAAGACTTAAAATTTTTGAGATTAAAAAGATCTATGTGAGTATAAATATTAATAAAAGGAGTCTCAGAAAAATGCCCCAAAGAACTTCTAATGCTAACATTTTCATTTTCAGGGACATGTGATCATGTCCAATCATGTTTTGTTTTGACCCTTAGAAATTATAAAATACTAGTGTCATTGCCTTATGATCATTTTACAGCTCTATTTCTTGACATAGGCTCTGGTCAAATGCTTATTTGGAGATCCCCATTGTCAAAGCTCCATATCCTCATATTTATCCCTGCAACATTTGCAAAAGCAATTTGGGACTAGCACAGCTATTATTCCTGGTAATAGTCAAGATAATCCTAGTGGATTATAGGGAACCATCCTTGCTCATGGTGATATTTTTAAAGCGAGTGTGTATGGAGGTAATTGTCTCAGCATGAACAGCGCTGCTGACTGGCTGCCTGACCTTGGTGTCTGTCCTCTTGGGCCCTTGGTTCCTATCCACAGTTGGAGGGCAGGGCAGCGCCATTTCTGCACATAATGGGTTTTGCAGGTCATTCTGCCGGTTAGTAACAACTAGAGAGTAGGTGTCCTGACTTTGGATTCGATTCTTGAGCTCAAAATATGAGCTTTGAGCTCCGCCTGTCTTTCCAGGCAGGAGGCCTCTTTGTTGGCTTACTAGGTTAACCGCATTTCCGTGCATTCAGCATAACTGGGTGGTGGGCCTCCTGGAGTGGGCCCATCAGAACTGGGCAGGGGTGCTTTCTGTCCATGTGGACTTGCCTCCCTCACCGTGTTCTCCGCCCTAGCTTGACACAGCCCCGATTTACCCAGCCAGCCACCTGCTGTTCTTCAGAGGGTCCTGGCATCTCTCAGCCACATTCCAGAGAAGCCCAGTCTGCCAACAGACCCGCTTCCAAAGGTAAATGAGAAATCAGTGTCTCTCATCCACAGTGATGACTTGGCTGGAGGCTCGACTCTGCTGTGGCTTTCTAACCACTGACCAGCAAGACGTTCTTCATTTTCCAGCTGCTTTCTTCCCTATCAGGTACTTAAATCGTCTTTTCATTTGGAAATCACTAGGAAAGTGCATCGAAAACACTGTGCAGAAGATGTTCTATAATTTTCCTAGAGGCTTCTTAAAGCAGAAATTATGTTTCTCCATGACCTCCTCCTAAGAAGTGAACTGGAAAAAATATTTCAATCTGTAGAATCAATTTCCCCTCAGACCAGTGTGTACACTGTGACAACCTCAAGGACACAGTTTTGAAGGACTTTCTCCTAGGACATCATTCAGGAAGACATCCCCTCAATTCCAGATACTCGATTGATTATACGGTTTGGGATCAGCCAGCTCGTTCGGGTCACAGATGATTCTTGCCCTTGCAATACCCTTGTATTTTGCAGGCTTTAAAAGATTTTGGAAAGATCCTGAATATTAAACAGACAGAGAGCAGCTTGGAAATATTCTCATGCTAGAGACCACATCCTTGTTCATCAAGGTCTCTTTGTGATTTACTCAGATGTGTATCTGCCAGGCACTCTTTTTATTGCTTGCTCAGGTGGAAATGATAGCATATATACACACAAAAACCAAAACAAAACAAAGCAAAACCTTTGCTTTTAAGATTTAAACATGGTTTGTGCTCTAGCCAAGGGCAGCAGCCTCTGTGAACGGGGGCAGTTCTGGAAGGGGTCCCTGCCTCCCACCTCCGAAGCCGCTTTATCAAGGGCCATCTGGTCAGCGCTGCATGAGGAGGGGCAGCACCAGGGCCCAGATGGATAGGTTCTTGAAGAGTTCTTTAAAAATCCGGGCACCCACCCCCTGAGTCGCCACATGCCAAAAGGTCATCTCAACCCCGTGGTAGCCTTCCTGGTTTCCTCTCTGTGGTTTCTCATTTGGAGTCAGCACCCTGGAGCTTTCTGGGGTTGCAGGCTTTTAATTAATGCACTAGTACCCTCCTTCTAAACACTAGTATCTTTGATAGCATGCTATCTCATCTGAGTTTTCAGAAAATAAAACCCAGAGGCGGAGTGGACCACACTGAGTGGTCTCTGCCAGAGGAATGCAAAACAGCTCCCAAGGCTCAGCCAGTTCACATCCCAGGTTCCCAGTGTGGTCCCTGCCCCCCAACAAAGATGCTCGCCACGGCTCCCTGCCTTCAAGGCACAGAACGTGTCTTATCTAGGCTCTGCAGGTGAGTAACCCAAAGGTTTAAGGGAATCAGATGGGAGGAATTGCAAAAAGGAGAATGTGGATCAGAAAGAGCATTAGCTCATTTCTCCCCAGTACTTATGGCGCCCTCAAGGAAGAAAGAAGACCTTTGAAGGAAGAGCATGGGTTCTCTGATTCTCTTAAAGGTCAGTGTTTCCTGAAGGTAGGATTAAACGCTGGGCGCTCTCAGCCCGCCTCGGCCCCAGTCCTTCCACCCTGGGCTCTCTGTGCAAAGCCTTAACAGTGGGAGGCTAGTGTGAAGCCTGGAGTCCAACAGCGCCTCTACCCAGGGCTCTGGGCCTCTCCATGGCTGATCCACTTCATCACAGGGTCCGTGCACCTGTGCCGAGTGGCAGGTGAAGGAACCTCTGGCTGGCGACTTGCTGTTCAAGGCACACACTGCACTGACACCCTTTGACAGAGTGGGAAGCTCATTAAAGCCTGACATTTGCTGAGCATCCCCAGGGGCAAAGGTCCCCGTTCCAATCACAGCACCCACTGCGGGCCCAGCAGGCAGCCTGGCGGCACTGAGGCTGATCTGTCACGGTTCCCACCACCTCCTGTGGCCCTGTGGGCCCTGATGTGGCGCCCGCCCCATCCTGTGGCAGCATCCTCTCCTCAACTCTGTCCTCCCTGGCATCTCCTGCACAACAGGAACTCCACCTGCATTCTTCTCAAGCCCAGCATGGAAACCTGAATAATCCTCCCATTCAATTCCCATGGCCCTGGCAGTCCGCAGGAACCAAGAGACCCCAGAGGAAGCAAGGTCATCCCCAAGGACACCCAGTGAGAGCCATCGCGTACCTGGGCACACCTGGATATACTGGGCAGTTGTCTCTGCCTAGACCCGCCGTGGACCGGGGAGTGATGGGAATAAGAGCTCTGACACCAAGAGGTCTGCGTTCCTTGTGACCCTGAGCAGTCTCCGGGAACAGGAGGTGGAAACCCCGGGGGATGTAGCCACTGGCTGTGTTCATAGTCCCCAGAGGCACGGTGGGGAGTAGCTTCTTTATGAATGTTTGGGATGGGTGTCGAGAGCATCGTGCTCTGGGGTGTAATGCTCAGGCCTGCACAAGGTTTAGTTTATACATTTTAAAAGTCCACAATGCATCCACCGTTCCCCAGTGAAATAAGCCCTGTCCCTGGTTTATCTGTGGTTAATGGTGCAGAGCCATCCCCAGTGTCCCTGAGTTCTACCCCCAAAACTCTTCATCACTCAGCCTCTTCCTCCCGCTCTCCACTCCACCAGCACTGTGCAAACACGGACAGCCTCTGAGTCGGCTAGACGTGTGCTCAGTCGTGTCTGACTCTTTGCGACCCTATGGACCATAGCCCAGCAGGCTCCTCTGCCCATGGGATTCTCTAGGCAAGAATACTGGAGTCGGTTGGCATGTCCTCCTCCAGGGGATCTTCCCGACCAAGGAATCGAAGCTGCCTCTCTTGCTTCTACTGCATTGGCAGGCATGTGCTTTACCGTTAGCACCACCTGGCTAGGTATTCACATTTTAACCCTCATTTTCACCAAGCACTGCAAGATATTTATACTACAACCTGGTTGTACTCCCTTAATATTTTTATGTATGAACTACATAGAGAAAAGTACAGAGGGCAGTGGACAAATACCCATATACCCACCATGTAAAATTCACGTTTTCCATTTCGCCCCTTCTGCTGCTTCATAAATTTTTTAAGAATGAAAACATTACAGATAGATCGGAAGTTTTCTATGATTCTGCCCCCTAATCACACAGAGCACTGCTACGTTGAAGGCCGTGTGTGACCTTCACACGTGCATGTTCTCTTTTCACGGTGAGGCTCTGAGATGCCGGGTGTCCTCACCCAGTTAAACGGAGGACCTGGGATGGTTCCTTATTGGATTTCCAGGTGGTGGACATATGAAGGAGGTTCACAGAAGGTGGGAAAGGAAAAAAAAAAAAGATGCAAAATGATCATTAAAACAGAGAATGTCTCCAAGAGCCGCAGGTAAGGACAGACGGAGTTCTTTTGCAAGCGGTGCTCTGGCAGGAAAGTGACTGGACTGAGCCTTGAAGTGGCTTCGGTGTCTTCACGGGACTTCTGACCCTGCTGGCACGTCTTTTCCGATATCCAAACTTTCTCTAGAATATGACAGTCTCAGTGAAGCCAGGAAACAAAGATAACCCTGAGCTGGCCTTTCATGCGATTCTTTCTCTCCTTCAATCAGTTTTATATTTGAGTTTCTAAACTCAAAGGGGTCTTGGCATGTCCAGCAGTGAACATTCTTCAAATTCCCCAGTCATTTCAAACATTATTCTAAGGTTTTAAGATCCAACCATCTGGCGACTTTTTTGTATATCTGTCAAACATGATGTTACAGGTCCTCAGCCAGTGTCACAGAGCTGTACTTCCTTTGAAGGAAAAAATGAGTCAAAATTCATTCATTTAAGAAATATGTAACAGTTATCTGCAGTGTGCAGACTTGTGTCCATAGTGGGGATGCGACTGTGAACAAGACAACCTCTGTCTTCATAACACTTATAAACTATTAAAAAAAAATAATACCCAAATAGTAGTGTATCTTACTGAAGTAGAAGTTCTATGCAAGCGTCAAGAAAAGGCACCTAGAGTAGACACAAGAGACAGAACCTCCAAACAAGCCCTCAGGGATGGGGTGGGGTGGGAGGTGTTGGCTAGGAGAGAAAGGGATGCCTCTGGACTCTGCTCCAAACCGGACAGCAGTGTGACTCCTCGGATGTGCTGTTTGCGCAGTGAGAGTAACTGTCAGTCCACAAGAACAACTCATTCCCCTTGAATTTTTCCAGAAACCCCATCAGCTCTGCTCTCTGTGCCCTGATTCCTGATACTTCCTTTGACACCAGGCTTCTCATTCCTTCGTCTCCAGCATTCATGGGGACTACAGGACGTCGCAGCATGGCGAGGCCCGATAGGATGCAGGAAGGAGTGGAGAATGCCACACCTGCAGGCGTGCCCAGACGCCCCCATGAAGGTGATCTCTACACGCTGGACTCATCCTGATTCTTGCCTTGCAGACTCAACCTGAAGGAGCTGGCACATACTTTTCTCCGCCTCCCCATCCCTTTCAAATACCAAAAGCACAAGAGAGGAAAAGGAAGGGAAACACTCCCTAGAGGACAGTTCCTTCAATTCCTTTTTAAAGTCAGTTTTCCTGTGCTGTTCTCTAGACTAAGCTCTCTGCTGCCTGCAATGAGCTTCTCCCTCTTGCGGAGGGCATGGCTCAGACTCCCCAGTGCTGTAATCCTGGCAGACAAGAGAACCGTAGAGGGAGGTGGTTGGTATTCTTTCCAACTAATAGTGCTGAAAAAACTGCATATCCATATGCAAAATAATGAACTTCAAACCCCATCTCATATGACACAAAAATTAAAATGTACTGTAGACAGAAAAACAAAACTTTACACTATAAACTTTTAGAAGCATCCATTAAAGCAAAATTGATAAATTGGACTTTATTACAATTAAAACTGTCCTTTGACAGACACTGTTTAGGAATTGAAAAGATAGCTAAATACTAGTAGAAAACCATTTGCAGATCCCATGTAGTTATTAAAGGGCTTATATCCAGAATATGTAAGAACTCTCACAATTCACTTATAGGGGAAGAAACAGCCCAGTTTAAAAGTTGGTAAAATATTTGAAAAGCACTTCACTAAAGAAGATATACCGATGGCAAAGAAGCACACAAACAGATGCCTAGCATCATTAGTTGTTAGGGGAAATAAATTAAAACCACAGTGAGGAACCACTGTACATTTATTCAAAGGGCTAAAACTAAGGAGACTGATTATATCTAGTGACTGCAAGGTTGTGGAGGAACTGGAATTCTCTGTGCTGTTGGTGGGAAATGTAAAATGATACAACTTTGGGAAGTAGTTTGGCAGTTTCTTAAAAAGTTAAACATACCCTGGCTATCAAATGATCCATCTATTCCTCTCCTAGGTATTTGACCAAAAGAAATGAAGGTGCATGTTAATGAAGACTTGCACACAAATGTTCCTCTCAACTGTATTTCTAACAGCTCCAAACTGAAAGCAGCCCAAATATTGATCAATTGGTGAACAGATAACCCAGCTGTGATATGTCTCTGTCATGGAATACTATTTGGCAATAAAAGGAATGACATATGGATACACACATTTGGCTAAATCTCAAAATAATTTTGATGAATGAAGGAAACAAAGAAAGAGAGTCTATTCTCTATGATACCATTTATATAAAAAATATTGAAAGTATAAAACAATCTATGTGATAGAAAGCTGATCAGTGGTGCCCTAGGGTGGAGAAGAGGATCACAAAGGGAAACGAGAAGACTTGCGGGGTTCTATGGCCATTATGTTGCTGGTGATGGTTGGTGGGTGTATATATTTGCTATAATTTGTCAAGTTGTACCATTTAAATATGTGTGGCCTCTTGTACATCCATTATATTTCAGTTCAGTTCAGTCGCTCAGTCGTGTCTGACTCTTTATGACCCCATGAAGTGTAGCACGCCAGGCCTCCCTGTCCATCGCCAACTCCCAGAGTTTACTCAAACTCATGCCCATTGAGTCGGTGATGCCATCCAACCATCTCATCCTCTGTCGTCCCCTTCTCTTCCTGCCTTCAATCTTTTCCAGCATCAGGGTCTTTTCCACTGAGTCCATTCATTGCATCAGGTGGCTAAAGTATTGGAGTTTCAGCCTTAGCATCAGTCCTTCCAATGAATATTCAGGACTGATTTCCTTTATATTTCAATAAAACTATAAGCAAAATAAAACACCCAGGACACTGGCCCCAGAGAGCTGAGGTGCTTGTGAAAGGGATGATTTCAGTGAGCCCAGACGCTTGCATCTTCCCCTACATAGAAAAAAGCTAAATCCCTTAACTTGGGATATCTGGTTTTCTTTTGTTAATGATAATCGTTTCATGTTCCAACTACCTGCCCTTGGTTGCAGAACTCCTGTATATCCTGAGCTCCTCCCTCACCTCCTTGGAGCATTCTCTCAAGGTTACTTGAGATGCTGCCTCTTAGGCTTGAAGTCCTAAATTCCTGCCAATTAAAATTTAACTCTCAGACTTTAAAAATGGTCCACATTAAAAAAAATCTTAAAAAATCATAACTCTAAAAACAAACAAACAAAAACCCAAACCCCCAAGAACAAAATAAAACAAAAAATAGCCTAAAAACAGACCATGAAGCAACCCAATGGGATTTGCACTGGGTTCCACGTAAGGGTGGGAAGTGGGGGAGGGCAGGGCTATAAGACTAGACACAAAGATACTTGGGCCAGGCACAGGGCTGGGGATAGTGGGGCTGGAGACTTTAGGACCAGCAATAAGGACTGCCACTTTGACAGAAGTCTGTGAGGGCTTAGAACAAAAAAGTCAGGGAAGTCAGAAAGTTTATTTCAGGTGGCCTGGCGGCTATCAACTCAGAAATTAAAATTCTGCTGGCAAAGCCAGTCCAACATGTCAGGTCAGGAAGTTCTCCACTTGGTTAGGACTCAGCAGGTGGGGCCCCCGAAGCTTGCCTGTGCTAATCAGGGCTGCCCGAGTCCTCTGCTCTGTGCGCCCCCTCCAGCTCTGACATCATCCTCAGGTGGCCCCGGCCCTGGGGGTGGCGGGGGAGCCTGCTTTGGAAGCAGGGTCCTGATTGTGCAATCAGAGATAATTGGCTTCTAGTCTGGTCTGCTTCTCCTCCGGCCCAGCCAGGAAAAGCTGCTCCTTTGTTTTTAGCGCCACGTTCCTCACTGTCAGCTGCAGCCCATTTTCGTCTCCTCCGTCCTCCTGCATCTTCTCTCCCTGACTCCACGTAGCTCTCCACTCAGATCTGGGCTGCTGACCATCCAGTTTCCCCGCCTGGCCCCTCTGCCTCTCCGTGGACAGCGTGTCCTCATAGGGTCCCCTCCAGAAGGGCTGCTTGTCACCCTCGGAGACCCTGCCCCCTTCTGCTGTCTTCCCTGGGCACGACGGTGGCTCCCTTTTGTTCCCTTTGAAGGGCAGTACCAGAGCATCTCCCACTCCAGATTATTTAAAAAATCTATCCCCCTGTTTTCTCTTACCAGAAGGTCAGCTTCCTGTGGGCTAGCCTTACATTAGCACCTGTCTAAGCCCCAAGAGCCTTGAATCACTGAAAATGTCACTAGGCTTTGGGCAGAATCCTAAGTAAAGCAGAACTCACTCATTCAGGAAAGAAAAAAAAAAAATGAGAAAAAGAAGCCAGGGCTGCAGTGACTTTACACATCAATAAGACATATGTATGAAGCTGTTTGAGTTGTTAATGATACACTGTGAACATCCAATACCTCTGGGGACAAAGCACCTTACTCACCACTAATGAATACGATACACAGAATGGGAGATGGCTCCCAACCCTTTTCAGCCGCCTTTGATAATACAGCTCCTGCACCAGCCCCGCCACAGAATGAAAACCTCCACCTGAACTGTATCAATGCAAATCACAGGCACTGCCTGCAGCCTAGCATGTTATAACTTATCTGATGGACCAACACAAAGATACCCCATTATCAGCCTTGTGCACTTAACTATTATTAATAATAAGGCCCTCCAGGCCTTTTACTGTCCCCTTGAGACCTCCCCACACCCAGATCCTGCTCACACAACCAGCCCCTCAGTCCACTAACTTCCCGTGTGCAGACTTAACTCGGGGAAGGGGCCCCACATAGGCCTGAGGCTCTAGGAAATGAAAGCCACATGAAATCACACAAGGATGCTCCTCTGTGGCAAGCTGCGGTCCTCTGGGGAGACCTCCCCCAGGAGTCCTGGGAGGATGTGTGGGAGTGCATATGCCTCCCTGCACTTGTTCCTTGGGGCGGCGGAAGCAGGAGGAAGAGGATGGCTGGGTGGCCCCCCATGGGACCCACTCTCAGCCCTGTGTTCCTGTTCTGTCCTACCAGCCCCTAAGCCGCTATTCTGACATGTCTTCCACGTCTGCTCCAGCCTGGTCCTCTGCTGTCTTTGCTCCACTGGGCGCCCAGTGAAATGTCACCAAGACAAAGGAAGATGACACAACATCCTGTTATTAGCATGGCCCAGGTCACCTGGACTGGGAGGGTGCAGAGAGCCCCTAGCGCTGGATAAGCAGAGACCAACCAGCAAGCGTCTCTGGCTCCTAGTCGTGTGCTTAATCTGAGTCGCTTTCCTTTAGCTGAATTTTCTATGGTATTGCTCCTGTTTCCAGAGCCACCTTCATTTCCTGCATCTTGTTCCAACTGCACATCTTACCAAAATGTACCAATTCTCTCCCTTGATTGAATAACAGCCTCATGTTCATTTTAGAATCAAGTGAAATATACAGAACTGCACAATCTCTAGCAGGAAACTTCTGGAAGAACTGCTCTGAGAGGGGTTGCTCTCACCAGCCAGCCTGATTCGCTGTGGCTGGTTTTCCTTCTGGTTAGGGAGCAGCACCCAAGACCATGTTTAATAGTTCTTCAAATGCTATTCAGGATTCCCAGGTGGCGCTAGTGATCAAGAATCCACCTGCCAAAGCAGGAGACAAAGAGATGTGCATTTGATCCCTGGGTTGGGAGGAAAACGTGGCAATCCACTTCAGTATTCTTGCCTGGAGAAGCCCATGGACAGAGGGGCCTGTGAGGCTTCAGTTCATAGGGTTGCACAGAGTAAGACACAACTGAAGCAACTTAGCATGCACGCATGCATGCACATGCTATTCATAATAATATTCATAACAACAAATGGCAACTGAAGTGCTATTTACCCTGCTTGCTACTGAGGGCCTCAGGGCGGGCTTTATGACTAACAGGTGGTTGTCTGGGCTGCAGCTGGTTGACCAGAAGTCAACCCCATGCCCCTATTCCCATGCTATTTTCCCTTCCACAGCATCAGAGGCGGTCATGGTATTACCCTCTTGCCTTCCACAGCTGTGCTCTTTCCTAACAGCTGGAAGAGACCAGGCTCGGTGTCCAGAGGGAAGAATGGCTTTCTTCTCATGTGTGGAAACACTCTGCTAAGGTGATCCCTACCCAGTCGCCCAGTCAAATGTTCTGTGTGGCAGATCCCAAGTACTGCCCTCATAATTCCCACAACAACTCAGGGGACAGAGTGTATTGGTGGTGTTCAGTCTTTCAGTCGTGTCCAACTCTTTGCGACCCCATGGGCTACAGCACACCAGCCTTCCCTGTCCTCCACTATCTCCCAGAGTTTGCTCAAACTCATATCCATTTGAGTCAATGATACCATCCGACCATCTCATCCTCTGTCATTCCCTTCTCCTCCTGTCTTCAGTCTTTGCCAGCATCATCCAATGAGTTGGCTTTTCATATCAGGTGGCTAAAGTATTGGAGCTTAAGCTTTAGCATCAGTCCTTCCATTGAATATTCAAGGTTGATTTCTTTTAGGATTGACTGGTCTGACCTCCTTGCTGTCCAAAGGACTCTCAAGAGTCTTCTCCAACACCACAATTTGAAAGCATCAATTTTTCAGGGCAATAGGGCTCCCAAAATACAGATGCAAAGACTGAGCCCTGCAGAGCTAATGGCCCAGTAGACCATGGCAGGGCCTATGCCCTCCTCCTCAGCCACTCTTCTCCTTTTTCTACTCTGCTGACTCTCTCTACCCCTGTTGTCTCTGTAAATAGCAACACCAAACACAGACTCCTTTTTTACTTAGGAAAAAAAATTGAAGAATAAGTTATCTTCAAACTTCAAGAGAAACAGAGGTAAGCAGAATGTAATTACCCAAGCTGGAGGTGTGCCATCCACAGCAGCTGCAGAACTCCACGGTGGAACACAAAAGCAATATTGACCAAGAAATATCACATTACCCTTTGCTGGCCCATTCTGAGAGTCTGCTTCTCACCCGTATTTATTCAGGAGACCTAAGAGTCTATCCACATAAGATGAGAAACTCATTCCTGACACCTGCGGATGCACAGCGATGTGGTGTCTAAGGCTGAGTGGAGGAGACAGGAGAGAAGAATTTGTCCCGCACTCAGTAAGACGTGTGGTTTCTCTGGGGCAGGGAAAGAGGATAAAGGAGAGAGGGGTAGGGGACTCATACATTGGAAAATACATCAGAAATGTAGGGTGTGACTTGATTTTGAAGGACCTAGAATGTGTAGGCTTTATGTGTGTGTGTGTGTGTGTGCGCGCGTGTGTGCATGAGTGCACAATTGGTGCAGAGGTTGATATTTTGTGGGGGTGTCTTAGGGGATATCATTTTTTAGCAAAAGAGAATAGTCATCAGAAACTTGCCTTTACAAAGGCAACCTATTTTGGGAAAACAATTATAACTGATGCCCTCAAAAATTTGCATATTTCCAAGACCAAAAAGGCCAAAAGTACCATTAATGTGAAGGATGATTTTGTCACACTAGTTTAGGGCCCATTTAACAACAGGAAGCTTTTTTTTGTGGAAATGTTCCAAAAAAGAGAAAGAGAGAGAATTACTTTTTACAGAGCATTTGGCTGAGCCTCTCTTGGAAAATGTTTCTAATTCTTGACTTTTCCTAATGAGTTCAAGCTTGATCAACTATTCTGTCTGAAAAAAGCATTCACTCTTTGGGGCTGGTAAGGATGCTTCTTTGGGATAAATGGTGTTCTTACACTGTTTATTCATTTATTTTTTTAAAACTTTACTTAAAATTGAGGTTTACATTACTCTGGAATTTGCTGAAGTCCAGAGAAGAATAATAATTCAACACTTTTACTATTAAATATGCTGATATGTTTTGCTTTTTTGTTTGTTTTACATAAGGAGGGTTGCGTTCATGCGTGCTAAGTCATTTCAGTCCTGTCTGACTCTTTGAGAGCCAATGGACTGTAACCCACCAGGCTCCTCTGTCCATGGGATTCTCCAGGCAAGAATATTGGAGTGCGTTGTCATGCCCTCCTCCAGGGGATCTTTCCTACCCAGGGATCAAACCCACATCTCTTATGTCTCCTGCATTGGCAGGTGGGTTCTTTACCACCAGTGCCAGTTGGGAAGCCCAAGGAGGGTTGGTAGATGAAGAAAAGTTGTATCAAGGAGTTGCAGATGTCTTCCACCAATTAGGAACTTTGTCCGAGTGAATACAAGGCTGGCTTTGATCCCTGCCAGATTCTTAGCACCAAGCTCTGCGTGTCCCCAGTTCCCATTTCCTGCTTCTGTGTGAACACTCTCTGAACTCCACGGGGGCATGAAAGAGGCCCCAGTCCTGGTCTGCAGGGAGGCCCACTGCAGCATCACATTCTACCTCCCCCGCCCCAACCAGGGAAAAGACCAAGCATGCACTCATTTCCTGTTCCTCCCCTTTCCACTGAGGGTGAAGTTTCACACTTTAGCAGCAAACTGCACTTTCTAGCAACATCAGAAGCTCTTAGCATGCCAGAAAAATCGACCTCCATTTAAAGTGGGAACAGTCTAGAGAGGTTTGCAAACAGCAAGTTAAATGCACCAGGCACTTAAAACATAGATTCTTTCACAGAGTCCTCTGGAGTAAAGTGGGCTTCCCTGGTGGCTCAGTGGTAAAGAACCCTCCTGCCAATGCAGGAGACACAAGGATGTGGGTTTGATCCCTGAGTCAGGAAGATCCCCTGGAGGAGGGCATGGCAACCCTTTCCAGTTTTCTTGCCTGGAGAATCCCATGGACAGAGGAGCCTGGTGGGCTACATTCCTTGGGTTGCAAAGAGTCGGACATGACCGAAGCAACTTAGCCAACACACATAGTCTTGCTACAGTAGTCTTTAAGCAATATGTGAAAACAAAGAAAGAAAATAGTCCCCCTTCTATGAGAGTTTGCTGAGGGTAGAGACAGCATCATATCCATCCTTGCATGCATCAGCAGCAAAGGTGGTCCTGCCAGCACTCACGGGATGCACTGTATGCCAGGTTATAGTAATTAATGGAAGCCTCACACCAGCCTAATGAGGTGCAGGCTCTATTGCTATTCTCACCGGATGACTGAGGTCACTTGGTGTTGACCAGCAAGAGGCAGAGCTGGAATTTGAACCCAATGTATCTGCCTCTAGAACACAGGCTTTTCTGAAAGAGCCCTGCAGAGGTTCTTGTTGAAGATAGAGATGTTAAGAAGGAGGTTGGCTTTGAAATAGGAATGGTTAATTAGAAGAGGTGAGGCAGGTTAGGCGGATTCTTTAATGGTAGCTTCTGATATTTTAGAGCCTGTGGGAGTGGGACTGTGACTGCTATTGGTCTGATTTCCCATGTGAATGTCGAATAGAGTTTTCAGGGACACGAGTGGGACGAAGGCTCTTCTCGCTGATCAGTCAAGGTCAGTCTTTTATATATTCCCCACAAATGAAATAATGGAGAGCAGATGTGATTCTCCTGAGGTGACCGGGGGAGTCTTAGCAAGAAGGAAAAGAGGAAACAATGTGAGATAGAAGCAAGAGTGTATGAACTTGAGAGGCTGTCCCGGGAGGTGCAATCCCACGACTCCAGGAGGTGGTGGGGAGCAGCAGGAAGGATGGTCTCCATCCTGGGCTGGCCTTTTCCCTGGAGTCGTACCATCCACCACATGGTTCTCCCCCAGCATCATCCACTCTTGCCTGTGTATCCAGCCCCACAAAATGCACAATTTCTTCTCTCGCTTGCTCTCCTTCATCCTTTGGACCAAATCCTGTGTACACAGTGCTGGATCCAACAAGTATTCAGATGCTACTGGACAACACAGCCTTCCTCTGGGTCCCTTGGTCCTCTCTTGACAAGGACCACCCCAGCCCTCCTGAAGCCCTGGCCCTCTTGTCTCTTGAAGACCTTGACACAGTGACTCCGTATCTTTTCCCATTCCCACTTTTCCTGAGCTCTGCTTCAGCACATATGACCCATCTTTATCATCTCTGCTGCTTCTCCCCGTGTTTCTCACCACGCCCCTTCAGCTGTCCAGTTGTTGTAACCACTACTCCAAGTCCCTAGCATTAGAGGATTGAGTGGGCTAGAGCCCACACTCTGGCTCTTATGCTCAGACTCTTAGCCCGCCAGGCTCCTCCGTCCATGGGATTCCCCAGCCAAGAATATCAGAGTGGGTTGCCACTTCCTGCTCCAGAGGATCTTCCCGACCCAGGGATTGAATCTGTATCTCTTGTGTCTCCTGCATAAGCAGATGGATTCTTGGCCAGTAGCACCACCTGGGAAGCCACTGACTCTTGTTAGAGCAATTAAATAACGATCATAGTACAGACCTCATGGAGTGACTGATGAGATTATACAGTCACATATTGAGTAGACTCTCCATAAGCAGTTGTTATTAGTATTACTAATATTGCTTTTCTCTAGTTTCATCGGAGAAGGCAATGACACCCCCACTCCAGTACTCTTGCCTGGAAAATCCCATGGATGGAGGAGCCTGGTGGGCTGCAGTCCATGGGGTCGCTAAGAGTCGGACATGACTGAGCAACTTCACTTTCACTTTCCTGCATTGGAGAAGGAAATGGCAACCCACTCCAGTGTTCTTGCCTGGAGAATGCCAGGGACGGGGGAGCCTGGTGGGCTACCGTCTATGGGGTCGCCCAGAGTTGGACACAACTGAAGCGACTTAGCAGCAGCAGTAGCAGGGTTTCACCTCTGTCCCAATCCATCGTGCCTTCTACCAGAAGAATAATTTCTCAACATGATGTTCCGCCAACCCAGCTTCACTAAGTTAAAGCACAAAGGTTTCCAAAATGTTGAATAAATAAAATAAAAACTCTGCAGCCCAGCACTCAGTATCTTCTTGTTAAGTCCCCTCATCTAAGCATCTTTCTTCAGCTCTGCTCAGAACAATTGGTCTATGGCTCCCAGGACCTCTGTCAGTGCCAACACGGCTGCCTGCAAAGCTTTGGATGGGAGCCTAGACCCGCTCAAAGCAGCCAGACCCGACTGGAACTTCTTTAACTTCCTCTGATCCTGTTTTGGGGTGTCCCAGGTGGCACTCGTGGTAGAGAACCCACCTGCCAATGCAGGAGATGCAGGAGACATGGGTTAGATCCCTGGGTGAGGAAGATCCCCCGTAGGAGGGCATGGCAACCACTGCAGTATTCTTGTATTTTATCTTTTTGTTAGTATTGCTCACTTAATGCTAACTACCCACTGTCCTTTTTTATTTTTATCTCTAGGCTATAAAATTGTAAATGTCTGGGATTTGGTTTTACCCACATCTGTCACCCTGTCCGTACACAGCACACAGTAGGCTCTGGACGATCTTTGTTAAATGTGAGTGATGCTTGTCTCTACTGAAACCTTAAGTGGCTGATGACCCAAGCAGAGCTGTGAAGGAGGTGTGGAAGGGAGAAGTGGGTGAGCGTAGCAGAGAGAGCTGTTGATAGAGGCAATCTGATGGCTCAAGCCGCTGACCGAGCCCTCTTCCTCTGTGACTGTCTATCTGTACAACACAGCCAGGCAGAAACCACTAGAGTCTTTTCACACTCCTGGACCATCCATCCTTCAATATGGATATGACTGTGCAGCCAGGCATGAGCCGCGTCAGCTCCTGTGCTCGGACGTGGTCAGGGGGCACGTGTCAGCCACGTGGATACTGAACATCTGCTCTGTGGGGTGGCCTAAGCAGGTGAGTCAGAGTACAGTGCACAGCTAGTCTTGGAGGCATGCCTGGAGGAGGACGGCCTGGCCTATCTATTTGCCAGACAGAATGATGGGTGACATTTGAGCAGTGACCAACAGTGGCTCGGCTAGTTATGGTCTCGCTGGTCACCAGGCCCATTTCTCCCTGCAGGGCTCACACAGAACACACTGTAAAGCTCCCTTCCACTTAGAACACTGTCCGTGCTTTTCCCAGGTGGAATGTGGTCAGGATAACATGTGGTGCCAGGCCGAGCTTTCTCTCCTGCCCTCTGTGGTCAGATGGCCAATATGGCCTTGAAGTGCTAAGATCTGCAGGCTGCCGACTGCAACACGTAGAACCAGAGTAACTAATACACTGTTGAAAGCACTTGCCCAAATCTCATCTCTGCTGAACCCACAGTAAATGTGGCATAAAGCAGGGATGAGGCCCACTATGGCCTTCCTTGTGAGGAAAGGCACGTTCAGGTGACCTTGCCTGAATCCTACAATTGGAAGCCGGGCGTGACCATGCATTTATCTGTCCACATTGCCACACTCTGTCTCCTAAGGATGGGAACTGCTCTTGGCCACTGTTGCTGTTATTTTCTCCCCGAGACGTACACATTCTTCCTCTGCAGCACTGCCTGCCACTCCGTCTTATACACCACGTCGTTGCTCTTCTTATGAGGCAGGAAGCAGAGGCAGAGAGCTCTTGAGACTCCGCCACGTGAAGATGGAGGAGCGTGTGCTGTTTTGTCTGGTCCTTGTTGTCTGTCTCAGAGTGAAGAGATGCTACTTAGTCAGGGTCTGCCTGCCTCCTCGTATCCCGTCCTTCCCTCTCTCCTGACGAGAGGACTTTGAGGAGAATTTCAAGAAGCGGATGCAAGGACGATTGACATCCTTTTCCTCACACGAAGGACACTTCAGCGGCTGGAAGAACAGGGGAGAAACAGCAGCCGCCTCTGCTTAGCTGTGCGCTTCCTTGGGGTGGTTGCCAGGGACTACTGAGGGTCCAGTCCACACCTCAGCCTCCCTCTCCCTCCCACCTGCTTGACACAAACCCCGAGTCTAGCCTGGCTCATGCCCAAAGGGGAAACCATGCCAACACCGTCCAGAAACATGGTGCCCTTCTTTCTCTGCAATTATGTGTTTTATTCCTTCCGGTGGGCTTCCCTGGTGGCTCAGTTGATAAAAGAACTCGTCTGCCAATGTAGGATACCTGGGTTTGATCCCTGGGTCAGGAAGATCCCCTGGAGAAGGAAATGGCAACCCACTCCAGTATTCTTGCCTAAGAAATCCCATGGACAGAGGAGTCTGGTGGACTGCAGTCCAGGGGGTTGCAAGAGTCAGACACAACTTAGAGACTAAACTTACCCATTCCTTCAGGTAGAGGGTGTACTGATTTCAAATGCCTCCACATCCATAAGTAATGGTAACTGGAATAGATCTGGCATGAATGGACCTACCGAGAGCATCCTGCTGTGAGTTCAGGGAAGCCTTCGCTGAGCATCCCTACCCACCAACGGCCTTCAGCTGGCACACAGTCAGTGCTTCATAAATGTTCATTCAGTGAATAGAAGAGTTTGATTATGGCCCTACTTCCAATAAATGTAATTTATCAGCTGATATCCAATCCCGCTACAAATAGATTGAGACAAATGGCCAAATGTCTATTTTCTAACAACTGCAACTCATTTTGTATGTTCTTTGTTAATAGGCAAGTAAGAGATGGTTCTATCATTTTCTAGCAGGAAAAAAGGAGCTATGGGTCTAACTTCAAGCAATAAATCAAAAACAATACTCAGACATCTGGGGGAGAGACAAAGGGACATTAGCAAAACAGAGAAATGAATTAATTCAAGTTTCTGGGAGACAGGAAGCAACTCCTTCTTGGGTATCTAAGCAAGAAAAATCCTTGCCTCTTAGCAACAGTAGAAGACCAGATGGGAACTGAGTCTTCAGGTGGTCCATGGGGACTGCCAGGAAGTGGAGGTAAGACCACGTGAGAATTCATCTCAACAAATATGGTTTGGTTTCCTCAATTATGCTGGCCTGATTCTTTAGGGGGAAACAAAGAGTGATCAGAGCTCTGTTCACCAGTATCTGAAAGAAACAGGAGGAATAGATGCATCTACCACTAATTAATCTAAGGCTGTGATTCACGACAAGCTGTCCACTAGAATTACCGAGTGCATTGGGCTGGCAAGAGAAAGGTATTTTGTCAAGGTGGGAAGTGGCTGTCTATGGTGGGTCAGTGAAGAGAGGCAGAATTTACTTAAGCTTTGTCAACTAAATATCATGTTGGCTGGCAATGATGGAAGCAGAAGATAGAAGAGGAGATTATAGCAAGGGGAATGGTTTCATAGTAAACCAGAGAAAGGTAATTATTAAATTATTCAGTAAAAGAAGTGGGGATAGAAGGGGAGAAAAGGTTTTATTGAAAAGAATACTAGAAAGTTTGGTAGGGTCACATTGTTGAGGGTTTTAAGTGTGAGGTTGATGCATTTATGTTTCATTCTGAATGCAATAAAGAGCCATGGAAAGCTTGTGAACAAAGGAGTGAATGGACACTTCTCTGTCTATTCCTCTGCTGATGGACATTCACACTGCTTCCAGTTCTGGCTGTTGTAACTACTGCTGTTATGAACATGGATGCATCTATCTTTTCAAATTACATTTTTCTCCAGATATATGGCCAGGAATGGGATTGCCGGATCATATGGTAGCTCTGTTTTTAGTTTTTTTGGAAGACGTGGCACATATATGTAGGCTTCTGCGGTGGCTCAGATGGTAAAGAATCTGCCTGCAAAGCAGGAGATCTGGGTTTGATCCCTGGGTTGAGAAGATCTCCTGGAGAAGGGAATGGCACACATATACAAAGGAATGTTGCTCAGCCATAAAAAGGACAAAGTCATGCCATTTACAGCAACATAGGAGTGGGAAGTGGCAACCCACTCCAGGATTCTTGATTGTAAAATCCCCTGGACAGAGAAGCCTGCTGGGTTATGGTCCATGGGGTTGCAAAGAGTCAGATAAGACTGAGCACAGCACACAGATAGCCATGGACCTAGAGATTGCCATGCTTAATGAAGTTAATCAGACAAAGACACATACCATATGATAACAGAGTTACAGATGTAGAAAATAAACTTACGGCTACTGGGATATAGCAGGGTGAGGGAAAATTGGGAGATTAGAGTGGACACATATATACTACTATACAATAACTAATAAGGATCTACTGTATGGCACAGGGAATGTTACTCAACACACTGTAATGACCTCTACAAGGAAAAAAAACTAACAAACAGTGGATATGTGCATAACTGCGTCACTTTGCTGGTCAGCAGAAACTAACACAGCATTGTAAATCAACTACAATCCAATAAAATTTTAGGGGAAAAAAGAGTGTATAGACAAAACCTGAATCTTAGAAAGATAACCCTAAAAGCAATGGGCAAGCTACACTGCAAAAGGAAGGGTCTGGACATAGGAAAACCACACTGAAGGTGAGGCGGGACCAGGAGGCTTTGAGGCCATGCAGTGCGTCAGGAGGGGCCCGCCTGAAAGCCAGAGCAGATGGGCAGGCTTGTGGCCAGTGACTGAATGTGAGGATACGGGAAGTAGTGGAGGAAAATTCTAGCAGTTGGAGCCATGGTGATAAGGGGAAGGAGAAAGATGGCATTAAAAAGTCGGGGGAAAAGGGAGAGTAAGTTAGTGCTAGGTGAGCGCAATATTTCTTGTAGAGTAAGGGCTGAAGTCTTGAGCAGAAACAAGGAAACAAAGAAGGATTTGAGAGAAATAAAAATGATGAATATTGGGGGGAGCTTTTGTGAGTTTAATAAGGGATGAATTCAAGAAGGAAAAGTAAGGAAGTGCTGTCCTATATCCTAAAGTTCTGTTTCAGTCTGAATTTCAATACCTGATTGTAATCTACATTTGCTGGCAGACTTTCCCTCCTGTGGTTGGCTGGCACCCCACCCGGAGAATGTTGACTCCTGAAGTTATGCCCTCTCTCCTCCAGCACCCAAGTGTCTCATGGCTCATCTCAAGAGAGTCTCACCAACTATACCTCACTAGAAGAGTCTCCCCAGATTTCACAGCTTCTTGTATAACTCCTTGCAATTTTTAAAGCAAGGTTTAGGATACAGGGTATTGAAAGAATGAAAAGAGTACCAAGGTCAACACCTTAATTTCCTGACCTTTACAAATGTCAAAGTTCTGATTCTCCTAGACCCCAATACCCCAAGAAATTAGAGGCCTCTGTCCTGAAGTGCAGATATATGTTGTAAAGAGAAGACCAGGACCATGTGGTCTTGGTCGATACCTTACAAGATGTTCAGATCAGATCAGATCAGTTGCTCAATCGTGTCCAACTCTTTGTGACCCCATGAATCGCAGCACGTCAGGCCTTCCTGTCCATCACCAACTCCCGGAGTTCACTGAGACTCACGTCCATCGAGTCAGTGATGCCATCCAGCCATCTCATCCTCTGGCGTCCCCTTCTCCTCCTGCCCCCAATCCCTCCCAGCATCAGAGTCTTTTCCAATGAGTCAACTCTTTGCATGAGGTGGCCAAAGTACTGGAGTTTCAGCTTTAGCATCATTCCTTCCAGAGAAATCCCAGGGCTGATCTCATTCAGAATGGACTGGTTGGATCTCCTTGCAGTCCAAGGGACTCTCAAGAGTCTTCTCCAACACCACAGTTCAAAAGCATCAATTCTTCAGTGCTCAGCCTTCTTCACAGTCCAACTCTCACATCCATACATGACCACAGGAAAAACCATAGCCTTGACTACACGGACCTTTGTTGGCAAAGTAATGTCTCTGCTTTTGAATATGCTATCTAGGTTGGTCATAACTTTCCTTTCAAGGAGTAAGCGTCTTTTAATTTCATGGCTGCAGTCACCATCTGTAGTGATTTTGGAGCCCAGAAAAATAAAGTCTGACACTGTTTCCACTGTTTCCCCATCTATTTCCCATGAAGTGGTGGGACCGGATGCCATGATCTTCGTTTTCTGAATGTTGAGCTTTAAGCCAACTTGTTCACTCTCCACTTTCACTTTCATCAAGAGGCTTTTGAGTTCCTCTTCACTTTCTGTCATAAGGGTGGTGTCATCTGCATATCTGAGGCTATTGATATTTCTCCCGGCAATCTTGATTCCGGCTTGTGTTTCTTCCAGTCCAGTGTTTCTCATGATGTACTCTGCATATAAGTTAAATAAACAGGGTGACAATATACAGCCTTGACGAACTCCTTTTCCTATTTGGAACCAGTCTGTTGTTCCATGTCCAGTTCTAACTGTTGCTTCCTGACCTGCATACAAATTTCTCAAGAGGCAGATCAGGTGGTCTGGTATTCCCATCTCTTTCAGAATTTCCCACAGTTTATTGTGATCCACACAGTCAAAGGCTTTGGCGTAGTCAATAAAGCAGAAATAGGTGTTTTTCTGGAACTCTCTTGCTTTTTCCATGATCCAGCAGATGTTGGCAATTTGATCTCTGGTTCTTCTGCCTTTTCTAAAACCAGCTTGAACATCAGGAAGTTCATGGTTCACATATTGCTGAAGCCTGGCTTGGAGAATTTTGAGCATTACTTTACTAGCGTGTGAGATGAGTGCAATTGTGCAGTAGTTTGAGCATTCTTTGGCATTGCCTTTCTTTGGGATTGGAATGAAAACTGACCTTTTCCAGTCCTGTGACCACTGCTGAGTTTTCCAAATTTGCTGGCATATTGAGTGCAGCACTTTCACAGCATCATCTTTCAGGATTTGGAATAGCTCAACTGGAATTCCATCACCTCCACTAGCTTTGTTCCTAGTGATGCTTTCTAAGGCCCACTTGACTTCACATTCCAGGATGTCTGGCTCTAGGTCAGTGATCACACCATCGTGATTATCTGGGTCGTGAAGATCTTTTTTGTACAGTTTTTCTGTGTATTCTTGCCATCTCTTCTTAATATCTTCTGCTTCTGTTAGGTCCATACCATTTCTGTCCTTTATCGAGCTCATCTTTGCATGAAATGTTCCTTTGGTATCTCGGATTTTCTTGAAGAGATCCCTAGTCTTTCCCATTCTGTTGTTTTCCTCTATTTCTTTGCAAGGTCTAGTAAATATCTTACAAGGTGTTAAGATGCTGATACCCAATTCTAACGATGGCAGCTCTGTGGAAAGAGATTTACATTATATCATTTCCAACTACAAATGTGAGTGTGGACAATTGAATGATGCACTGGGCTAAAACTCTGAGAGTTCCACTCCAGGCTGACCATTCACTGGCCGAGTACCCCTAGAAACATCACTCGGCTTTTCTGCGACTCTGGTTGCTTGATGGAGCAAGGGGGCTAATGATGGCCAGTAACTGCCTGCTTGATAAAAACCGTGGGGATGGTGACGATGTGCTGGCTTCTAGATAAGACCCTCTGAGCTCCAGGAAGGGGAGGTCATGCCAACAAGAGTGCAGAGTTGCTCACTATCACAGCTCCATTCCCCACTCTGGGCTGTCTGTGCTAACCTGGGGGACTCACTGACCAAGCCTCTTAGGACAACAGGGCTGGAGCCCATGTTTGATATAGACAAGGGGGAAGTCATGCTTGAGCTTAAACATTTAAAAAGAGCTGTCAAATTTGTCAGCTGTTCCCCTCCTGACCTCTGCTGAGCGCTGAGAGGCGGCAGTGCCTCTGCCGGCAGGAGCAGGATGAACGGAGCATACTTAAATAAACGACTCCGCAGCAGCCCCATCAAATATTAAAGGAACCAGCTCCCTCCATCAGCAGCGGGGCACAGGACCCCATCCCTGAGTGTCAGGGCTCCCAGCCTCTGCCTCACACGCACTTGAAACAGCTTGTCAGAGAGATACTTTTGTTTCTGAGGTTGTCATCCTTGGCCTGAATTGCTGAGCCATTTTCCATAGGCAGGTTCTGCCTTCAGCACCCCAGAGCATAGCGGGGCAAGGCTAGCCTGCTGACCATTCAGAAGGGAGATGGACCCATGAGGAAGAGCAGGGTGGCAGTGGGTCACAGGGGCTTTGAGGAGTGTGAGATTTTGATAGGCTGGAGGACATAGCTGAGATGGCTGGATCCAGGCTGCCCAGCAACTGGAGGAGGCCGCACCCGGAGAAAGGCGTTGCCATTGGAGCAGACAGGGAGATGAGAAACGCCACCCGCTTCACAGTCTGCAGAGCCCATCGCCTGGGCAGGACAAAAGACAATTCTGATTATAAACAGCCTTTACCTGGACAGCAGCAAGCAAGTTTGGTTTGCAAAACAGCACGATAAAGCCTATCTGGGGTGGCTTTGAGGGGAGTAAAGGAAGGAATACGCATGTGTGATCAGATGGTTTGCCTAACACACAGAAAGGCCCTGCCTGCCCCACCCTCCGTGGCTGTACAAGCGACCCCAAGGCTGCCTGAGCACATCCCATCAGCTCGGTAAGCCTGTGGTCTCAACAGCAGACATCCAATTTGAATCCAAGCCTCAGTTCAGAGGAGGCTCATGTGAGATCAAACCACAGTCACCCTGGGGACTGGTGAGGTGGTGATGATGGGGGCCGGGGTGGACATCGAGAATGAATAAACTAACAGCAATGATTAAAGAGACCAAGGCAATTCCCCACAGCATTGAGAAGGGGACCATACAGAACCTGCTTGCTCAGAGAAGCCCATCCCTGCACAGAGTGTAGCAGTATACGAGACTAAAGCTGCTGCCTCCAGGATGGACTAAGGCTGCCCACCTGCTCAGCCTCCTTTCAGGCCAGGCTTGGGTGGGCAAAATCCTTTGTCCCCTCTCTAAACCCTCAAGGTGGCCCCCGGGAAGCATGTCTTGGGCAACTCCCTCCTCATCCATTCTCCCCACCCCACAACATACACAAATAAGGAAACAGCTTCACAGATCTATCAGCTTTCTGCTAGAGGCAAACGGAAGGTAATAACACCCACTAAGGTGGATTGGACCCTGGCCATCTGCCGGGCACTGTGCTAACGCCCATGTGGATGTCACCAGACCCTCCAACAGCCCCAGGACACTGGGGAGGAAGCCCAGGTTCACAGAAGTTATGAAACGTGCCCACATTGACACAGATGCTAAATGGTGAGGTTTAAACCCAGGACTCTGGAGCCTGAGCTGTCAGTTACCGCGTCAGTAAATGTCAGTGTTTCAAGGATCTGAACCCATGGCGGCACTCTTGACACTCTCACTCCTCAAGATCTATCACTTGCTGTGCGTGGCCATGGTTTAAGTGTCCTCTTTAAAAAGTGAAGGCTTTCTTCTGGCTGTCTCAGCAGCACACCGAATGCAGGATCCAAGCCGCCTTACCAGGTCCTAGGATCCCTGCCTGCCCCAGCACCCATTCTGCAAGTCTCTGCAAAGAGGCTGGAGCATCTTATGAAGCTTCGTCTCCTCAACTTCGCCTCCTCAGTTCATCCAAGCTCACAAGAACCTCCAATGGACCCTATGGTCCTCATCATGAAAGTGAGAGGGGCCCTTCCTTAAGAGGCATTCGTGCTGGATGGCAGCAGCAGAGCTGGGTAAGAGGCTCTGGAGAAGAACTGGGCATGCCATCAGGAAGCCAGTGGTCCCCACCAGGGAACCTTCTCCTGAGGCAGTGGCTTCTGAAACTATTCCAAATGTTTTAATAATTCATCAACCCCAGAGGGGAAAGAAAAAAATTTTGAAAGAGGAAAACAAAGATCTAATGGGCCTCAGAGACTCCCACTCGATTGGCAAAGGTTGTTTTTGCGTTCAGTTGCCTGAGTGCAGGAAGATGGGGGCCGGGAGGAGGGAAGAAGGACGTGTTGGCTTCAAAAAACAGCACATCTTTTAAAGGGAGAACAGCCTGTAATGACAGGCCTGTACCCCCTGAGTCTGTACAGCTCTTCAGTGTTTATAAAGAGCTTTCATAAACAGCTACACTGTGATCTTTAAAAGAAGAATGGGGGAGAACACTGCGGTGTTAATTAACCTAATTTTTCAGATGAGGAAACTGAGTCTTCCAGAGCTCAAGGGTTTGCCAACCGCCCAAACCTGTATTCAGCCCCTCACCAGGCAGGTCAATGACATCCCTGCACACTCCTGTGCTTGCTGCATCACAGGAGGTCCCGGGACATCCAGAGAGAGGAGTGGGGAGACGGAGTAGGGAACGCTGGTCTGGAGTTCTCTGGATCTCAGCACAAATCTCAGCTGAGCTTCCCAGGGGTAAAAAAAAAAAAAAAAAAAAAGACCCCGGAGCTTCTGAACACCCTCCTTTCCCACAAGTACCAGAAGCAGGGGTGAGGTCTCCTGGGAATAGATCACATCTCCTCTTGACCTTCCAGAGGGCCTCAGGGATTCTCACATGAAGCAAAATGGCATCCTTGTTCACACTCAAGAGAAACAGAGACAGAGGTTTAATGTACAATCTGCTAAGTAGTTGGTTGACATTTTTTGTTCCACAAGTGGTTTCTACCTCGGAGTTCAGAAGTCCAGCACTGTGTGACCTTCCCATTCTTCAGAATCCAGTGCCGCTCTGCACATGAGGAGTAAAAGGGGGCTCAGACACCACTTCTGATTCCTTTCTCACCTCCTCTGCTGTGACCCATTCCTATCAGTGCCCCAGAGGAAGAGGAAATGACTGTCTGCCTTTTGTTCTGTGATTCTTTTTGACAGTGAGAGCCTCCATCCTCATCTGAGGGCTTGCAGCATTAGGCACGTGCATGCCCACTTCACGCCCACAGAAGTCCTTTCAGAGTTGCTTCACCAAAACGTGTCATCCTGAGAGGCTCCAGCACCAACATACAGGACACCCACTTGCCATCACCCTTTCCATCCCCACCCTCCCCGTCTCGCTGTGGACCCAGGGTCACCCCTCCCCTTGCCGCCTCCCTCTGAGTGGTCTGTTTTGACTCCCTTCCTGTTCCAGAGACATCCCTGCAGTAAATCGGAGGGTAAGAATGCGCTAATGCAGGTAAATTGTAATTAATTTCCCTCTAATTGATGCGTAGGACTACCTAGGCCCCTCATTTTCTTCCCTTCATTCCTTTATAAATATATTATTTGACAGGTTAATTTGAAAGCAAAAGTTAGATTCTTTACAGCCATCTAAGCAGAAGCCCCGGAACGCAATTTGCTGTCTAGCTGTGGGAAGCATAATAAAAGGGTTGAAGTCAGGTTATCCTTTTTTTTTTATCATCATTTTACTAATTTAATCTTTTCCCCCTTCCTAAGGTAATGAAATATTCATCTCACAGCCTGAACACCTCGGCAGCCATTGGCGGGGGAGCAGGATGCTTAGAGCTGTGGCATCGGGCGTGACCTTTCCCGCCGGGACCCCGCAGCCGGACCCCGAAAGGGCAGCGAGAGGGCGGTGTGGCAGCACGGGGGAGGTTCTGCGTTGGCAGCTGAATCAGGACGGCATCAAGCCTCCCACGCGCTGCTGCTGCAGCTCAGAGAAAAGCGCTGGGAACCCCTGCAGCTTCTGGGTGGAGGGAGTGGTAGCAGGCCAGCCCGCAGCCAGGAGCCGCCCTCTGAAGACGGGCAGGGAAAGGCCAGGGCTCTGAGTGCCAGTGTGAGCTGCAGGACGGGCTTGTGGCAGAAGGAGACTTCTCCGCAGGGCAGCCAGTCCCCCAGGGAGAGAGAGCACCCTGGATGCCCAAATGGCAGGCTCAGCTGGTACCCAACTCTCTGCAATTACAGGGATGTGAGGACTGGGGACTCCCAGGGCACAGAGCCTTCCTTTGGTGTTTAGATCACATTCCAAACCACCAGTGGCATCGCTGCCTGGGTGGTTGGCTAAAAGGGTCTCTCTCCCCAGGCCTGCACATGTGGGGCTCTGCCTCCCTCCCTGGGAGAGGGCCTTCTGCTGGAGCGCCAGCCCACCTATTGAAGCCTCCAAGACCTTCACCTCAGGTCTTTTCCCCACAGCGCTTGTCTAACAGCAGGAGGCAGATGCTTGTTGGAAGCATCTCTAGGGCTGTGTCCGGGCACCTTTCACCTTAAGCCTCCATCTTCTCCTCTCCAGATTGCTCAGGTTAAACGTGGGAAGAAAAAGGGAAAGACGCTGGTTTCTCCCTGCAGGTATGGTGAGGGGTTGGCCCCATGGATGCCTAATATCACACACCTAATTCCATCTAGACTTTGAAGTCGGGGTCCCTGTAAGAAAATGGACATACAGTCCAGCCCAGGAGGCACATTCCCACCAGCTGACACTCTCCTGCATTCACAGAGAAGACAAAGTTCCTCCTTTTTGGTGGGGAGACTCTGGGGGAGAAGTAGCAGGTCTTAGGAGGCAGGGGGTGAATCAGGGCCCAAGAATCACCATGGTTGTCCTTCAGAGGAAACGCCTAGGAGCATCTCATCCAGAGAGCTTGGACCCAAGGTCTGACGTTGAACCCTAACATTTCAGGTCCCATCTGATGGGTTCCTTTTCCACAAGGGAAGAGTCTGAACAGATGGAGACCAGAAAACAGATACGTGCAGGTCACAAATGCATGCACGCCCCATGTAGATGTTCATTTTAAAAGATGTGGCCATGAGCAGGTTGATCTAGCAAAAAAAAATGTGACAAAATAAGCAGTTTGATAAATGCCTCCTAATCATGAACTTTTTCTCTAAATTTTATAAAATTGTATTTTTAGTTGTTTTTAGCCCTTCGCTGTTTTCTCATGTCACTGGGAACTTTTATTTTTCTAATAGATTATGCAGTTATGACTATTCTCCTACATAGATTTAGTTTTATTTTTTCATGTCCAAATATTTGGGAAATGTCATCCATTGGGGAAAAGGTATCTTTCACCTACTGTTGTTTTTAATTACCAGCATTAAACTATCTTAAAAGACTGCTTGAAAATTAAAGAGAAAAACCATTTGTCGGGAAGCAACTCTTATACATCAGAGAAAGGAAGTACCACCGAAAATATAATGAGCAGGATGAAGAGTTCGCAAATGAGAATCCAGTTTGGGGAGGGGGTGATAGACAGAAAAGAAGGAAGAACAGGTAAATGTGAAGACTGAGAAAGGAAGAACAGCCCAGAGTTTTAGTTGCTAAGTTGTGTCTGACTCTTGCGACCCCAAAGACTATAGCATGCCGGGCGCCTCGGTCCATGGGATTCTCCAGGCAAGAATACTGGAGTGGGTTGCCATTTCCTGCTCCAGGGGATCTTACCAACCCAGGAATCAAACCCGGGTCACCTGCATTGCAGGTGGATTCTTTACAAACTGAGCTATGAGGGAAGCCCCAGAAGGCTAGTAAAATGCTCAACTTTGCAAAAGAAAGAACCTAGATTTATGGGAATGCAAGACACAGACACTGCATTGCCTGGAATCACAATTTTCTCACCTCAGAGGACTTTGCACTGGTGCTGTGTCTTATGTCTTTCCAGAAAATTGATACAACATGAAATCGAATCTTCTCTGTTGATCCTATTATTTGCTTAGCATAGGTTGCTAGGGGTTTCTATTAAAAAGGTCTGTTGTGACTGTGCCCTTGAGGGAAAATGTACCTCTTATACTCCTGGGAAGGCCTCTTAAAGACAGAGGAGAGGATGGTTGAGAATGAGGAAATTCCTACTTTTAGACCAAGAGGCTAAGAGGCAGGATTTGGTCCCCATCTGTGCCCCTTTTTGCTTTATCACTTCAACTGCATCACCCATTCTCCTTCTCCAGACATCTCACAGTGTCAACATGCAGTGCCATCTTCTATTCTCCTCCAGCCTTCACTCCACCCCCTGTCATCTGGATCCCATTCCTACCTACACCGACCTCCAAGGAGCTCTGGTTTGTAAAGTCTAAAAGATGAACTTTCACAACCTACCTTATTCAAACTGACTGTTTTGACCACTCTGTCCTTGCAATTCTTTCCTACTTGGGTTTCCAGGAAACCATCTCCTAGAATGCCCCCCAGTTCTTATGTCCCATCTCCCTTTTCATTTCCCTGTTTTCCTGTGCCATGTGTGTGTCCCCAGCATGCCCTGCTCCCCCCAACTCTTCTCACTTTATACACCAGACCCTTGTCATCACCTGTGCTGACTAGTCTATTATATAATCTGCACATGTATGTCCAGGCCAGAATTCTCTGAACTCAGGTTTATTCAGCTGCCTACTAGACATTGCTACAGATCTAGTGCCTGCTCACAGCCTGTTCCCCCGACTCCAGTCCCCATCTTGAGCACAGCCCTTCTTCCACCCAGGTTCTAGAACCAGAATCCCAGGGACCACCTCTGCCTGCACCTCCCTCCCTTCCTCCTTCCCATAACCCAAGTCCTGGGTGTTAACAGATCCTGACCTTTCCTCTTGTTGAGATTCTCTCAGCCTCCCGCTTCTCTAATTCCATGGTCTTTGTCCAAGGTCAGGCCCTCGTCATGTCTTATTTAACCTATCAGAATGTCTGCCAACACACTGTGCACCAGTATTCATTTCTTGCCAGTCAAAGCATCTTTATAAAATGCAAATATAATCATTTCACTCCCCTGCTTAATTTCTTTCAAAGTCCTTCTTTGGTTTTGAAGATAAAATCTCACTTCCATAGTGTGGTAGACACTTTGTATAAAATCCAACTATGCCCATGCTTGTCTCCTAACTCCCCCTCTTACTGTACCTAGCAGCAACCTGAAGACATATATCCCTAGGAGAACCCCCTTCTCTACCAGCTGACCATGTTTCAGCTTGCATGGGTGCTCCTTCTCCATGTCCTCACCATTCTCAAACTATCTCGAGGAGACCACTTTCCACGTACATTCAGGTATCCCTGTCTAACTATCCCACTGGGCTGAGAGCTTCTTGGGAGCAAGAATCCTATTTCTGTATCTCTTAATAGCATGTCTGTCACATCGCGTGAGCTCATAAAATGTTTGCTGAATTGTTTATAAGATGAAAACAGTAGGTAATAATACTGTACCACAAAGCTACCTAAAAAGAATTATGAAGAAATTCAATGTTTATTTTAAAAGATGTCTTCTGAAGAAATTTCCCTGGGTAAAAGGCTATTTTAATCACCAAAACAAAAACAAACATACAAACAAAATCTAATTTCTAATTTAAAACACACACACAAGACAAAATCAATATTAGAATGAGTTTTGTTTTGTGTTATGAGTATTTTGCCCCAAAGAACTCACACAGACATCAAGCAGTTTATATCCCACCAGAGCCCAGACCAAGCAGTGGGGAACCTCCCCATCTCTGCATCCCGTTCAGTAGCCCTCACCCCCAGCCTATTCCCTCTTCACCCCACATCGTTGTCTGTGAAACCACTTAGGAAAACACACGCCCACAGCATGTGGAGGCTTCGGATGCGGGGCTCAGGCTACATGTGTACATTTGCATTCTGCTTATCAGGTCACCCAATGGCAAGATGTTTGCAGGGAGCCGGCAATTTCTCCCTCGTACTGAAGCTGATGAGCGAAATAGCTCTTGCTGAAGGACAAGGGAGCCAGGGCGTGCTCGGCATGCTGCAGACACCGTAGGCAGCTGTCATCAGTGTGGAAAACCAGCACAAAACCTTGTGAATTAAAAACTGCAGAAGAAACTTTTGCCCTATCCGGTGTGAAGGAAGCATTTTGCAGGCCATGGGGACCAGGTGGCTGCAGCAGGGCTGGTCCAGAGGCTGACTGGGGTCTGGCCCCTCCCACAGGCTCCCCAAGGGGGTCAGAGTATCCCTTGTCCATTTCCAAGCAAAGGGAGAGGGTTTTATATTGGCTTCGGGCTCCCTGTTCACCTCCAGGCCTGCCTTGTAGAGCTAAGTTTATCACGGGTCAATTAGCAGCAGGCCTGCGGGGTGGTCCTCAGTGACTCCTGACCTTCCCACGTTTTCTTGAGGCCTCTCTTCCTCCTCTTCCGTCTCTCCTCCCTCCCCAGTTACAAGCCTGCCTTGGCTGCTGCTAGAGGCAGCTTTTCAACCAGCTCACGCAGGGGCTGAAGGAAGCTCATTTCAGAGCCAGTAATCTGCTCCCCCTTTGGATCAAACTGCAAACTCAGATTGTACCAATCTGTCTAAACAACCCAAGGAAAATGGGATCTAAATTGTGCAATTTTGGTGTGTCCACCTAGCTTGTTCATTTAATTTTACTTTCCAAAAACCTGAGACCCAGTGCGCCCTCCTCCTCTGCGTTGATCCAAGGAAATGAGAAAGAAGAAAAGCACATCTCCAAGCACAAATCACCCTGCCAGCCCCACGGGGCACCCAAGCCTCAGGAGGCTGCAAGGCCAGGGTCTGTGTTCAGGTTTCCGGAAGGGGTCAGCAGGAAGTGCAGAGCCATGGGAAATTGAAAAATAACAGGAGAGAGGAGAAACAAACAACCCAGCTTTGCCTCAAATGTGCATTTGGAACTCGGCTCTGGAGAAAGACAAAGGTGGAGACCAGCCTTTCCAAGTTGGGGCGGGACGCTGAATCTGGCTTGGGATTTGCCAGCGGGGGTGAGGTCATTGGAGTCTTGTGTCCTGCACACCTTGTTCAAAAAGGCAGGGCCAGCCTCCTCTTCTGTTTCAATTTCTCTTGAAATGACAGCCTTCCCTGGTTATCCAGAGATGTTTGTGTTTCAGAACAAAATATAAATGACAGTCTTAGATGAGAAAACAAAAACCCAAACCAAACCTCACTAGCAAAAGCTAATTAGAAGAAAGGTGTCAAGAATACAAACACCATATTCCTAAGTGCCTCCAATTCATTTCTGAAAAGCAAGCTCTGAGAGGTGTGAAAGCCCCTAATTAGAAAGGGAGGCAAGTCCCAGAGAAGCCCGTGTGGGCAGGCAAGCTGCTCACTCCACCCAGAGAGGTACCTCCCAGGGCCCGTGAGAGCCAGGAAGGCTGTTCATTCAATTTGCACCAGGAGAGAGCGAGCCCTCGATCGATCGACACTGACTGTCATGTGCCGTTCATCACAGACCTGTGAAGAATAGTGGCCCTACTCCCCAGGCCCTGAAATGACCCAGCAAGTCCTCCTCACCTCTGTCTCCCTGTCTTCTTGAGAACACCAAGCTGACCAAAGATGAATCAAGAGATATGCCTGGTCATGAGACCGAGGCCATCCGAGGTGTTTTAAAAAGTCTTCACTATTATACAGAGTGAAGTAAGCCAGAAATAAAAACACCAATACAGTATACTAACGCATATATATGGAATTTAGAAAGATGGTAACAATAACCCTGTGTACGAGACAGCAAAAGAGACACTGATGTATAGAACAGTCTTATGGACTCTGTTGGAGAGGGAGAGGGTGGGAAGATTTGGGAGAATGGCATTGAAACATGTAAAATATCATGTATGAAATGAGTTGCCAGTCCAGGTTCGATGCACGATACTGGATGCTTGGGGCTGGTGCACTGGGACGACCCAGAGGGATGGTATGGGGAGGGAGGAGGGAGGAGGGTTCAGGATGGGGAACACATGTATACCTGTGGCAGATTCACTTTGATATTTGGCAAAACTAATACAATTATGTAAAGTTTAAAAATAAAATAAAATTAAAAAAAATAAAAAGTCTTCACACCTCTTGCCACTTGAAAACACAAACAGCACATTGCTCATTTCTGGCTAGCACTCCTGAAGGGGATGCCTTATTCCCAGAGGGCTCTGCACACCGCTGGCCTCTGCAGTCAGTATGAGGCACACAGTGATCGGTCAGGATGGAAGAAGTTACGCTGTGATCACAGGTGGCCTCGAGCCTTGAGCACACAGGGCCCTCACTCTGTACCCAGGCAGGCTAGGTAGCCCATCTCTGGTCAGGTGTCTGTCTCCCAAGGAGGGGAGCGGCGTGGGGCTTTAAGGTTCTCCTCGGAACTGACACCAGCATCTCCGCCCCTATGATGTTGGCTAAAGAGGCCATGTGGCCACTCCTGGGTTCCACAGGGAAGCACCGATCACCCTCCCACCTAGAAGGCAGGGGAACGTCTGCAAACACGGACGCAGTGTCCTCCAACACAAGGCAGTGCTCCGTCACTTGTGGAAGAAGAGATGTCCCCACCGTTGTGGGGTCTCTCACCAAGCACTGTCCTCCAGCCCGGGCATAGAACAAGCTGCAGACCATGTCTGCACCAGGACCATTCCGGCCACAGTGTCCCCTGCTGACGGAATGTGGTGCAGTGCCCAGGAATGAAAATGTTCTCCCTTCATTCCCACGAAGCAAGCCATCCTATCTCTGCTAAGGACATGCCTGGGAAAGTTAACAAGGCAGGAGTAATGAAGGAGTGACAGTTTGCCTGTGGTTTACAGATGGGCCATCGCAGCCTCGGGTAATGACCCTATTCCTGTGGATATCAGGGCAGGGGCTCTTCCTTCATCCCTCTGGCCTCCCGGATGGCACCCTCTAGTGGCCCCTCTTTCTGCAAACGTTTCAGCCCTGTGTGGAAGGAAACACGGGGTTTCATTTCCCACCCAATTTTCATCCTCAGTGGTCCAGGGAAGTGCCCCTGCATCTCTGTTAAAACTCTGTCACATTCACCTGAGCAGAGAAATAGCAGCTCCAGTTCAAGTGAGTAGGCACCACTGTCCGCTTTCAAATTTCACCCTGCCTTTACTGTCCCAGCAACTCTGGCTAGACTTGCATTAAAAACCTATACAGGACTTCCCCAGTGGTCCAGTGGTTAAGAATCCACCTGCCAATGCAGGGGACACAGGCTCGATCCCTAGTCCAGGAAAATTCCACATGTCTCGGGACAACTAGGCCCGTATGCCACAACTACTGAGCCCACGCGTCTAGAGCCTGTGGTCCACAACAAGAGAAGCCACAGCAATGAGGAGCCCGTGCACTGCAGCTAGAGAGTAGCCCCTGCCGCCCCAGAACCAGAGAAAGCCTGCACGCAGCAACGAAGACCTGGCACAGTCAAAAATTAATTAATTTTAAGAAACAACTGATGATTAAGTATATCTTAAAAAAATTCTCACAAAACAACAATCTATTGTGTGGCTTTCAACTCTGTGTCTGTGGGATATGGATAAATTCTCTCCTGAAAGTGAACCGGATAAGGCTGTCCCCCTTCTGTGAATAAGGGGTTCATGTTTTATCCAAACGTCTCTACTCAACGCCACCAACATTCTGGCGCTTCCATAAAGGACAGGGCTACAAGCCGTTAACCCATGAGCCAACGTGCCCTGTGTAAAGCAGCTTGGAACCAAGTTTCGACTACAAAGAAGTCGTCCAAACCAGCGGCTGGGGTCTGGTGACACGGACAGCCCCGTGCCTGGGAGGAAGTGGCACAGTGGCGAGGGGTTTCCAGGTTACACAAGCAAGTAAACCTTCCACCTTGTTTTCCAAGCCTTGTGCCCCTTCCCCATTATGGACCGGAAACCTGAATGCCTGTCTTGTAGATTATGCTAAGTATTCACTTAGTGTCTGGAACTGAGGCCTGTAGCAAATATTTCTCAAATGAACGAGTAAAATATTGAATACATTATCTGGTAAAATTCTGGGCCCAGTGTAAGTGCTTTACAAAGCCATCTGCGGGGTCTTCCCTGGTGGTTCAGAATCCACCTTGCAATGCAAGAGATGCAGGTTTGATCCCTGGTCAGGGAACTAAAATCCCTCATGCCGCAAACCAACTAAGCCTGTGTGCCACAGCTAGAGAGTCTGTGGGTCACAAAGAACAATCCCACGTGATGCAGCCGAGATCCTGGGTGGCGAAACTAAGACCCAATGCAGCCAAATAAATAAATAGACAGACATTGAAAGTGCTAATTAAAAAAAAAAAAAAGCCAGATAGAGCTCTTGTCCAAGGAAAATGGCCCATGTGAGCAGCATGAGAAAGAAACTCACAGGAGGAACGGTCCATCCCTGTGCCTCCAGCTGAGATCTCCAGTGACAAGACCTGTTTCTCTCAGCCTCAGTTGAATAACAGGGACAACGACGCCCTTGCAGAGATACAGGGGGAGGGACATTCTGTGGCTCAAGCTTTCAGGGATGTAAATAAAAGACTCTTCCCTAGATTCCCAGCTGGTAGAAGGAGCGAGGTTATGTTTCTACCCACCAGCACCGAGGGGGCGTGTGTATTTCATCAACTTGAAGGTCCCTACCCTTACATAAAACATCGGTTCAGAATCCAAGCCAGTCTCACATCCTGTGGATCCCCACGTGCAGGCATCCATTTGCTGCAGATGAAGCCGTTGCTAAGCAGGGAAAAAGTCTTTCAGACGCTTATGAGAACAGCTCACAAAGCTCCTTGGGTGCCTAATGTTCTTAAACAGCATTTTAATGATTTAAGAGTAAATGAACTAGAAACCCAAGGATTTAATTTCCCTTGAAATACATATAGGTTTAAAAATTAAGGGGGAACATACTCAGAGCAAAACCTATCTGTGATTTGGTGGCAGCCAGAGCACTCAGAGTGAACTGAGCCTGGTCTAGCCAGCCAGCTACAGCACGCAGCCCGGTTCCCAGCGAAGCTTGCAAGGCTCCAGACATCGGAGTGAGCCCTCAAGGTGCTGGAGGACTAGGGTTCTCCATCCCAAGGCAGGGCTACTGAGGCTCTGCACAAGGTCTGAGCCCTCAGACCACAAGGGCCGGTTTACGGTGAGCTTGGAGAAGGCAATGGCACCCCACTCCAGTACTCTTGCCTGAAAATTCCCATGGACGGAGGAGCCTGGTGGGCTGCAGTCCATGGGGTCGCAAAGAGTCAGACATGACTGAGCGAATTCACTTTCACTTTTCACTTTCATGCATTGGAGGAGGACATGACAACCCACTCCAGTGTTCTTGCCTGGAGAATCCCAGGGACGGCAGGGCCTGGTGGGCTGCCGTCTATGGGGTCGCACAGAGTCGGACACGACTGAAGCGACTTAGCAATAGTAATAGCAGGGGAGCCCCAGCTGTTCACCCAGCAGCTCTGTCACCCAATGAAGGGGCCGAGCCCAGAGCACAAGGCTCCCCACGTGAGGTTGCTTTCACCGAACTCTTGCTGTTCACCTGGCTTTTCAGGAGGACAGTCCGGAGCCTTTGCCGCACAGATTCAACCAACAATGGATGTAATATAGTCTCCCTGAAATCCAGAATGTTCCAGGGAGCAAAACTTGCATTTACTCTGCTCAGGAAAGTTATTTACAGAGCGTTTGCACTGTATTGGGTATTGTGAGTAATCTAGAGAGAGCTGAAAGTCCACAGGAGGGGTTGACAGAAAGACAAACAAGTAGGAAGAACCAGAGGTCACAGATCCCCTCAAATTACAACTATTTACAGAACAACCATCGATGAAGAAGACCAGAACCCTCCAGAAAAGACTGTCCACAACTAAAGGTATAAAGAAGGAACCCCAGTGAAATGAGATGGGCAGGGGGCAGAGTGAGGTGTAGTCAAGTCCCATAATCCCAGGTGGGTGACCCACTGATGGAGGAATCATCACAACTGCAAGATTCTCCCCAAGGAATGAGGGGTCTGAGCTCAACCTCGGGCTCCCAAGCCCAGGGGTCCTGCTCAGGAAAGACGAGCTCCTAGAATGAATGGGTTTGAAGGCCAAAGAGGCTTACTTTGGGGAGACTCGGAGGCCTGTGGGAAACAGAGACTCCACTCTTCAAGGGACACATACAGAATCTCCCAGCTCCAGGGCCCAGGGAAGAAGCAGTCGTTTGAAGGGCAGCTGGATCAGACCCACCTGCTGATCCCACAGAGGCTCCAAAAGAGGCCAGAGGCGAAAGGACTCACTCGGGACACGGACACTGAGCAGCCATTTATGGGAGCTCTTCCTGCCACAGGGACGCTGGTACTGGCAGTGTCAGGGTGAGGTCCTCCCTCCAGGACCCTGCTCCACTGTAGTTTCTTTAAAAACTAGAAATAGAACTACCATATGGCTCAGCAACTCCACTCTTGGGTATATATCCAGGAAAGACAGAACACTGATTTGAAAAGATGCATGCACCCCAGTGTTCATAGAAGCATTATCTACAATAGCCAAGGTATGAAACAACTGAAGTGTCCATCAGCAGAGGAATGGATGAGGAAGATGCAGTGTATAAATGCCGAGGAAAAACGCTCAGCTATAACAAAGAAAAGAAGAAGAACATTTTACCATTTGCAACAACATGTGGGTGGACCTGGAGGGTCCTAAGCTTAGTGAAACCAGTCAGATAAAGACAAAAACCACGATATTACTTATATTGGAGAAGAAAATGGCAACCTACTCTAGTATTCTTGCCCTGGAAAGCCCAGTGAACAGAGGAGCCTGGCAGGCTACAGTCCATGGGGGTCACAAAAAGTTGAACATGACTTGGCAACTGAAAAACAACCATCACTTGTAAATAGAATCTAAACAATGAAACAAAGTAGTAAATATAACATAAAGAAAGGAACTCACAGATATTGAGAACAAACTAATGGTTAGCATTGGGGAGAGAGAAAGTGGGAGGGACAAGAGAGGTAGTAGATTAAGAGGTACAGACTACTCTGTATATAATAGGTAACCTACAAGGATACATTATACAGCATTGGGAATATAGCCATTTTTATAATAACTATAAATGGAGTATAGTCTATAAAGTTTTGAATCACTATTTTATACACTTGAAAGTAATATACTATTATAAATCAACTATATACCTCAATTGAAAAGTTAAAGTACAGGGTAGGATATGAGTAGGTAATATGCAAACACTACACTATCTTTATATATGAGATGCAGATACCCATGGCTTTTGGGGTCCATCGGGGTCCTGGAACCAATACCCCAGAGACACTGAGGAACAACCCTTCTCATTTCCTGTCTCTGAACCTGGAGCTTCACACTTTCAGGGTTTTAAACTGTTGCTTAATCTCTCATTTTTAAAGAATCCATTGGAATAAATTTCCTCCAAGTTCCTACCTAATTAAGGCAATGGTCTTTTCAATGATAATGGAGGCTGGGCTCTCAGGTTTTCATTTCTTGGGTTTGGGCTTGGTTTGCCTCACAGCAGGAAGCAGGAAACAGAAATTGCGTTGTTGTGGCAGCCTGCTCTCTTTCACGTGTGTCTGCCACCTGTCTATCCCTCAAGGCCCCTTCCAGAAATTCTTACAGGATGCTATGGACAGCTGTGGACCACACAGGTCCCTGGATCCTGAGATCCAACATCAGAGCCTCTGACCCAGTGTTCCCCGAGTTGTATACCATCTAGACAAAAGGAGTTGAAAGCCGATGGAATCCATCCAAAAGCAGGCGGATGTCTTGATAATGGAGACAGAAGAATATCAAGAGATTTATTGAACACTCACTAAGCCTTGGCTACTGGTCCATGAGCTTTAGGTTCACTCATTCAATTGTCAGACACTGACACTGTCAATCATCAGACACTGACCATTAGATGACAGTCCTGCTCTTCTAACCAGTGGTAAGTGAACTCACAGTGCTCACAGGGAACACAGGGAAAATATAAAAGGATTAAGGAATGACCACTGCCTTCAAGATTCTCACAGGTCAGTGAAATAGGCAGTGTTTTAAAGAAGTGAACGATAATAACTAACATTTATACAGTAAATAATAATTAACATTTATATAGTAAACTCCTAGGTACCAGGAGCTGCTGTATGTTCCTTACACGTATTAAGTGGTTTAATCCATGTAGTAATCATATGAGGTAGGTATTATTAACAGCCCATGTTATAAGTGATGGAGCTGGGACAAAGAGATTAGAAGATTAGATGACGTGAGAGATTAAATGACTGAGTCAACCCAGGAAGGGTTTGCACTTCTAAGTCTTCAAGCTAGTCTACATGTGACATAGTTACTGGTATAATACTAGCATATGCAATGGGAGTACCAAGGAAAAAGCAGTTACTTCTGCTGGGACTAGAGATGGGGGAGGCAGGAGATTTGAGGAGAAAGATAATATTTGAGTCGTGTGTGTAGGTGTGCAATACACCCAAGCTTTATGAGCAGACTGGCTCTGAGTCAAGCCAGCTCTTCACCAGACCTCTCTCCCTTGATGAGGGAGAGCGTGCGGAAGGCTGACCTGACAAACTCGAGAAGCGAGCCAATTTGGACACTAAGCCCAGGATAATTCAGATGTGAAACAGATTAAAATCATTTGCAATGACCAGACCTGTCCTCTTTGGGAGGAACACGCAAACTTCTTAGCAACCTGTTCAATGTGTATTGGCATTGGTTTGGATCACTGCCTTTGCATCATCTACATGTTATCTAGAAGGAAAGTGTGTGGTTAATGGCAAATGAAGTTTCATTTTCCCCCATCCCATGTTTATTTGTCCCTGTCTTCTCGTTATCAGCCCAGGGTTCTCATCAGAACAGTAAACTAGCAGCACGCTGAGGAGGTAAAAAGAGCCACACTAAACAGCCATGAAATTATTTAGAAGAGGTGCTGAAAAAGCACACAAGTAGCCAGTGTCTTCTTTAAAAGTGATAAGATTTAGAACTGGGTGGCCGGGGCTAGAGGCCTGCTCGGATATTAACTGTTTGTGTGTGTGTTCACTGGCTGGGGTGAAAACTCCTGGGGGTTATCTGTTTCCCTTTTTTGTAATAATGGATTCATAATGCCTAAGTTATAGAGTGAGTGAGAAATGCAAAGTAAATAATGTAAAAGACACCACTGGACCCATGTTGGGTGTTATTGGTAACTACTATGCTATTTTCATGCTGAACTTAGTTAAATTCTAAGCAGATCTAAAAGCTGATGTGCTTCTAATTTGGAAAAGAGATCCAACCACAGTGAACTTTGTGTAAGGTCCATTCTGCAGGCTCACCATGTTTTGGGGAATTTCTATCCTTTTTCCTTTGTTTTTTTATTGAAGCATAAAGTTGAAATGTTGTAATTACCACTGCACAGCAAAATCACTCAGTTATACACATATATAACATTTTTACTCATCTTCTTTTCTATTATGGTTCACCCCAGGATACGGAATATAGTTCCCTGTGCTCTACAGTAGGACCTTATTTTTTGTTGTTGTGTTTCAGTCGATAATTCGTGTCTGACTCTGCGACTGTATGAGCTGCAGCACACTGGGCTCATCTGTCCTCCACCGTCTCCCTATTGTTTATCCATTATATACACGAGCTCCATCTCCTAACCCCAAGCTCCACATCCATCCCTTTCCCACCCCACTTCCTTTGGAACCACCAGTCTGTTCTCTGTGTCCCTGATTCTGTTTCATAGGTCGGTTCATTTGTGTCATGTTTGAGATTCCCCATATAAGTGGGATCATATCTGTCTTCCTCTGTCTTGCTTCATTTAGTGTGATAATCTCCAGGCCCATCCATGTTGCTGAAAATGGCCTTATTTCATTCTTTTTCTTTTAATGACTGAGTCATATTTCTTTGTGTATATGTACCGTATCTTCTTTATCCATTCATCTGTCAGTGGACATCTGCTTTCATGCCTTGGGTATTGTGAACAGTGCTGCTGTGAACATAAGAATGCATGTATCTTTTTCAATTATAGTTTTGTCTGGATCTAAGCCCAGAAGTGGGATGGCTGAACCACACGGCAACTCTACTTTTAGTTTTCTGAGGAACTTCCATACTGTTTTCCACAGTGGCTATATCAACTTACATTTGTTTGGGAGAATTTTTTGCAACGATTTTCTTTCTCTACCTTTCTCCTAAGGCCATAAACATGCCTGAGAGCCTCCATTGCTAACGAAATCCCAGTTCCACATTAGTGTTTCCTAGACTTCCTTCCCCATAACCCCCGGGAGTTCGGCATCCACTCTGGGGTTCTCAATGATCACCCACATGCTGGAGACCACAGTCCCTTCTCAGCACAGACCTTTCTGCACAGTGGACCCTACTCAGCCAATCTGCCTTTAACTCCCCACCCACCCAGGGTGTCGCTGTTTCCCCATCAGTCGGCATCTACACCGTTCACACAGTCACCTCGGCTGGAAATTTGGTGTATTCTAACACATCTTTTTCTTTCCCACCCCATCTATCTAGGGAAATACTGTTCTCGCTCCTTCCTCTGAGTAAAGTACATAAAAGTGTCCCCCCCCTTTAGGGCATTATGTTTACTTATCTGTGCTTTTAAGAGAATATGTGCAAACTGGAAGGCACGTGACCCACTTCCCGTGGAAAAGCAAGAGAAATGGCTCAGTTATGCCACACTTCCCACCAAGGAAACTAGAAGAGCTCCACTTGACTGGGGAAAGGAGCATTCTCCATCACTTTTAGTGTCTCTGGGCCAGCAGGTGAATTACCTCCCTGACTGCGCGGCAGCAGCAACGCCACTGCTGAGAAATGCCGTGGCTGTTTTTGCCCCTCGAATGAGGATGCTTCGCAGTTGGAGCACAAGCTGTTAGTAAATTGGCTTCCAAAAGGTCAGATGCAGGATAACTAGGGATGAGAGGAAGTTTGGTGAGTGAAAGGGCATTGGGGATGATGATTCTGGTAGTGTCTTCCAACTAGATGTGGAGCCGGACACGATGGTTTTTGTAGGGGCCAGGTTTGGGAGTAGGCACAGGCCAACAGCAAGTGACAAAAAACTGGGTCCTTAGAACAAAGGGAGCTTAAAGCCAACAACAAAGTTGAAGTTGAGCTGACAGAGCTTTAAATAATAAAATGAGGACAAACAAAATGTCATACAGTTTAGGGAATTAATGGAAAAGTGCTATACAGAAGGCTCTGGTTTGTTGCATTTTGCATAAGTGCATATGGACTACATCTTTCCAGGGTCTCCAGGAAGCAACAACTCTTCTAAAAGGAAGACCCAATGGGGCAAACACAAGTTGGAGCACGCAGACCTGATCTCATATACCATCTTCTCTTTATGTTCTAGGGACTATGGTACATTCCTCTACTTACCAACCCATCTTCGTATTGTCTGACCCCAGGGGAAAGTCGGTGTGACCATTCCATCTTTACAGAGAAGGAAATGGACACAAAGACAGCAGCTGGAATGTGACAAGTCTGGACTGGAGCCTACTCAGTCTGGGTCCAGGGGCTAACTGCTTCATCACTGTGTCAGACTAGTTCACAAAAATTACCTGAGAAAGAAGAGGAAATCCTCCTTTTCTGAGTTTAAAAATCAAACATAATATATAACAAGCAGAGATAAGACAAATGTAGGTGACTCTTTGGCACTACTTTCTGCCCATTTTCAGTCAAAAAGCTCTCTCTGGTGAGCCATCTGATTCTTACTCTTGATACCAGCTTTGCTTCTGAAATGTCCCCCTTCGTCGTTATTGTAATGCGTTATTAGTAAGGTTGTTGAACAGACATATTTATTGGATTTGCAAAGGACTGGAAACAAAGAAGTGATAACAAAAACTTCTTCCATGAGCATCTCGGTGCCCAACTGGTCCACAGATGCAGAAGTGGATATGGATGTTTCAACAGGTGCTGACAGGTGGGGCAGAAGGTACCCTATGGCCCAGAGGATGGACTAACTCTCCCTAAAGGAGCCTGCGATGGTTTCTTAGAGAAGTTACAGTTAAGATCTATTTTAAAGAAAAAGTTTGAGGCTCATCTTGGTAGAATAGTGAGATATATAAACTGAAGAAAACTATTTCACAATAATTTTATATTTGGAAAGCAAAACATAGTATTTTTACTTCAGCACAAAACATTAAAACAAAATAAAATCACTTTTGCTAGCAGGACTTTAAGATTAAGGAACATTGCACTGAGTTTTTCTGTTTTGAGGGAAAGAGTTACAAAAGGTTGAGAAACACTTTTTATGAAAATGATGTAGCTTCTAATCAAAGTAGTACAATAAATCCCCACTGCAACCTCTGCCCTCTATTCTGAAGACCCAGCAATAAAACATAATATATGTATCATAATATTACTCTTGAAAACAAGCCAGATACCTTGTGGATCAGAAACAAACACAAACACACCAGTGAATGATGGGGTAGGGTCTCCCCATTTACCAAATGAAAATACAAGATATACAATTAAATCTGAGTTGTGGATTAAATGCAGGGGACATACTTACACTAAACAATAATTTATCCATCTGAAATTCAGATTTAACCAAGTATCAAATATTTTCCCTTGCAGCCCAGAGGGGGTGCAAGTCACGGGCTGATGATGCTCAGAACAGGCACACAGGGACCCCCTGGGATCACGAGCCCCAGTCCCCAGTCTAGAAGGAGTGAGGTCCAGGTGAAACTGCAGAGGCCCAGGCCAGGCAGCTTGCCTTCAACAGTCAGCTGATCCCAGGAGCTATGTGGCAAAAAAAATGGGACTCTGGACAAGACTCCCTTGGTGGTGAGGGGGGGAGGATTCTGGCACAGTTGCTGGGCAGCTAAGTGACCTTGACAGTTAATATCTCTCTGTTCCGTGTCTTCATCTGTCATCAGGAAATATCAGCGCCAACCTCATTAGGATTATTGCAAGGGATAAATGGAAATAGAAAGCATTTAGGACTTTAAACTGTTATCTGAGAATTCTAAACACAGATAATCTGAGAATTCTAAACACATCTAATCCATCATTTACAGGACGAGACAAAATAACAACAATTTAAGCAAAGATCTAGGGACTGGTTAACTAACCGATTAATGAACTGTACGGCTATTTACTAAGTACCTTATGTGTAGGCACGGAGGATACAGTGCTGAGCTGGGCTGATGAAGACCCCCTCATCCCTCCACCTGCCCCGTTCTCTTAGAGCTTGTGTTTCAGTGGAAAGAAGCAGCTGATTGAAAAATAACTAACCAAGCAAGATCTTCTCAGAGAACAAGACATTCTACACAGAAAATAGGTTGATATGAAAGATGGTACTCAGAGAAAGGATACAGATTCAGGTTGGCTCATTGGGATGGTGCATTGCAGTTGATCCTCAAGTGACAGTAAGGTTCCAGGCTGTGGAGGTCTGGGTACAGGTATGGCAGGCAGACAGCAGAGCAAGTGCAAAAGCCCTAAATGGGCACATGTATGACATGAATAAGAAAAGAAGGCCTGAGTGACTGGAGCCTCATGAGGAGGTGTGTCTGAGATAAGACAGAACATGCTGGCCAGACTTCACTGCCTGCAAGTCTACTTGCAAGGTGATAGAAGGCTAAAAGTCACAGAGAGATTGGCTTTCACTTCTAATAGGCTATTCGAGCTGCTGAATGCAGAATGGATGGTGAACAACAAGAACAAAACTTAGACACTTGTTGGGAAGCTATTTCAATAGTTCAGGTTGTGTTGGTTCAGGTTGGGTTTGAGTTGTTGGATTGGAGATGGAAAGAAGTGGGCAGGTTCTGGACAAATCTAGGAGAAGAATCAAGGGGATCTGCTTGGATTGGATATGGGAGAGAAGGATATCTTTTAGACAGAATTAAAGGTAACTCTAAGAATTTGGCTATAGGCATCATGGTGATGCCATTTGAGATGGGAGGAGACTGTGGGGAGAGCAGAGGCATAAACTGTTAAAGTTCAAGACTCCTGTTCACAAGACATCCACATCAGGTATGGAGTTTCGAGTAAATACACACACAGACACACACACACACACACACACACACACATTCCTTCTCATTGTGTTTTGCATCTCATTAAAATATGGATGATATTTAAAGCGGGGGGATTTGATGAGCTTACTGATGATGCTGAGTGGTCCAGATGGTGACTTCAGGAACCAAGAGGGGAAGTAGGAGGAGAAGCCCATGTTAAAGGAAAGGGACACAGCCAGACTTAAAAACATGGAGCTCAAGTCACCTGTAATAAATTTTTAGGATAGAGGTGTCCAGTGGACAGTTAAAACACAGGTCAAAGGATAACATGAACATAAACTAAAGGGTCAGCTGGGAAAGCAGAGAAGATCAATGTCAAATGTCCAGGCACATCTAACTACACTGAGAAGGGAACAAAATCTAGGGTTATATCCTTTACCGAGGTGACCGGGTGCTGGTTGGGAGTCTGGTACAATCTAAAGACCATTCTAAGGAATAAAACAGCAAGGAAGTGGTTGGCTCAGGCATGTTGTAGGCAAACGAGTGGTGGGACAGGACCACAGAAATAGTTCAATCTGTAGGGAGCGTGTAAAACCAACAAGAGGCATAAAATCCAGGAGGAGCTAAAGCACTAGGTTTTCAATATAGTGATTCAGTTGCCAGAAGTAAGAATCCAGTTCAGGCCTCAGAACTGGAGGGCAAGGTGAGAAACCATATCTTGAACATGATTTCTCTGATTTTTTTTTTTTTTTGCGGGGGGGGGGGGGCCACATAACCTGTGGGATCTTAGTTCCCTGACCAGGGATCAAACCCAGACTCCTTGCAGTGGAAGCATGGAGTCCTAACCACCAGACCTCTGTAGAATTTCTAAGAGTTCTCTCTGTTAATTGAAGTGGATGCTAAATTAAAGCCAGCTGGGGAGCAAATGGGACTGCAGAGGAAGTTTCTGAGCAGTCAGGAAGAGCTCTGTGAATCCTTCCCTCCGTGAGCTGGGGCTGCACATAGACAGTGCATATGGGGCTGACAAGTGGCCACAGTCAATTGGCTTTGATCATGGAGAGGTCACCATCATCCATGGCACAGCCTAGACTGATGAGGAGACTTCCAGGGAACAGAGCGGGCCACCTAGCTCACTGTTCGACTGACAAACCTTCCATTCCCACCTTCCTGCCTGTCTGTAGTACCCTACCCTGCTGCTTCAAGACCAACCCAGGAATGCACTTCCTGTCTGCCTTGTGGGGCCGCCATCTTGGTCTGCCACCAACTCCCCACCCGCCTGCTTCTTTCCACTCTCCTAGCCCACTGTTCCAAAAGGCTTTAATCTTGCCGTCCCTAATACCTGTTATTTACCTCAATTTGCTCCACAGTCTGAAAGTGCACTCAGTGACCCCTGAAGAGCAGTGGCGTTGCCTCAGCCCCATCCCTGCTGGAACCACACACACCCGCGATGCTGGAACAACCTGTCGCTTTGAGTATTTTTAGTTTTTCAAATCTCGTGTTTCATTTTTGCAGAGAATGCCAAGAGGAAGAGGAAAATGCTGTAGCAGAGAGGGAAAATCAATACCTCTTAGGAGGCTGAGTGCTCTGTTTGCTCGTGTGTCTGATGCCAGGCTGTGTTGGAAAATTCTGCCAAGTCTCGGACTGCTTACCTTCTCCCAAAGGTGTGATGAAGAATCCATCTGAAGGTCTGGTCTCCCAGGGGCAGATGTCACAAATTTTACATTGCTCTCTGCCACTTGAAATTCTTAAGAGGTGTCAAAGAAATGCAAAGGTGGGGGTCCAGGAGGAATCTTCCTTCCTTCCTCAATTTAAGAACCATCTCTGGAGAGCCGAGTTGGAGAGACATAACACTGAGAAGGCCAGGGGCTAGAGTCGAATTACTACCAATGGAGATGGTTTATTTCATCATTCTCGGAGAAATTGATGGAAATGGATTTGAAGTTGGTCTGCTGCTCTGTGAAATGTTAAGTCCTGGGACTTATCTGAATGCAGAGCACCAGCCCCTGTATAAAAATCGCAGAGGCTTTGAACTCAAATGGAAGATTACCTCTCCCTTAATGGAAAACATCCTTTAAATGACTTTTGGAAGTCCACTCCATTAGAACTGACTTTGAAAACAGAGTCATGCATTCAGCAGTGCAGTAGCAAGTACTTACTCCTCTGTCTATGGAAGGCAAAGGGATACAGTAAGATGACAGTTAGCCGATAATAGAGATCCTGGACCAGTGCAAAAACTACAATTATTTACTGCGTAATATGCCAAGTGATATGATAGGGATAACACAAGATACCATGGGGCACACAGATGGAGCCTGTGAGAGAGATACAGAGGCTAAGAAGGCTTCTTGGAAGAAGGGACCTGAGACCTGAGGAATGCACAGGAAATAAATAGTTGAAATGAGGGAAGACAGGCTGACTCAGGCAGAGGGAACCATGTTGGTAAAAGTTCCAGGGAGGGAGCATGTGGCAGGCTGGAGGGAGGGGAAGAGCTCTATGGAGCTGGAACCCAGACACCCAGGATAGGTGGGCGACAGACTGCTGTCCTCTGACATGGGTGTTCACATAGAAGGTGGTGGCTGTGTGTTGGTCTGGGGCAAGTAGTGGAAGTAGAAGATTTGTTTTCTTTATGATTTGGAGTTTTGGTAGGGTAACCAATTGGTGATGTCTAAAGCTAAGTGAATCTGAAACAGAAGTATCTGTGCTAGAAATAAAATAATAATAGATAACCAATGACTGATAAAATAATAACAGACGTGTAAAATATCTACTAGAGGCCAGGTATTCACTAAACATATTACATATGTTATTTCCTTTTAATAATACCTTCATGAGGTAGATACTATTTAAAAATAAGAAAAACAAGTTTTAGAGGTGGTAACTGTTTTCCTGAGATACAGATTTGAAAATTATAACACTTAGAAGCTAATTTTTTAAAAAAGTTCCATGCCTGATAATCAAACATTGTTTAGACTATCTCAAACCAAGGTTATTATTAGTGAATGTGATTTTTCACCTTACCATGAATCTCATTTCCAAGTAACATTAATCATAATCAACAACCAAATCTAAGCTTAAAAAAAGTCCCCTTCTTTTAATACATTTAAAAGAATGTTTTACATGAATTCCAAAGATAATGTTTCCATGTTTGCTTAAAAAAATAAAAATATTCTCAGTAACTGTGAATTCACTTATCAAAATTATGATCATTAGCAATCACACATCTGTAACCATATGTTTATTTATGTGACAATACTTTTTACGTCTTTATCTCCAAAAAACCCTTGAAGACTGAACCCAGAAACTAGAGATAGAAGTACAGGAATCAGTATATGACACTCGGAAAGAACTTGAGAGAGGAAAAAAAAAGTGAACAAATGAAAAAAAAAAATCCTCTAGGACAGATTTCTAGAATAAGCAGCAAAGTGTTCCCAACAAATGTTTTCCTGCAAAGAAATGTCACAGCAGTAAATAGGTCCCCCAAGGAGAAAGCCACCAGCTTTCAAACCACATCATCTTACCAGTCATTGGCCAGGGCCTCTCATTATAAAATTAACAGTAACTGGAGGAGGCTACCATGGTGGGGGACTTCCTACAGGTCATCACAAGACACACAAGCACTGACTAGGCTTAGATTTCATCCTGCCTAGGTTTAAGAATCTCTAAGAGTGAGTTTGGAAAAAAAAAATTTTTTTTTCTTCTGTCACCAGCCCAACTTGCACAGAGAAATATTATTTATTTGCTAGGTTGCATCTGACTCTTTGCAACCCATGAACTGTAGCCCTCCAGGCTCCTCTGTCCATGGGATTATCCAGGCAAGAATACTGGAGTATTCTCCAGGGGCTCTTCCTGATTCAGGGATCGAAACTGTGGCTCCTGCCGCATCTCCTACATTGCGGGCAGATTCTTTTAACACTGAGCCATCAGGGAAGCCTGCACGGGGATAGAACAGAGCCTAAAGATGCAGACATTGAGTTTATGAGGCAAATAATGGAGTTGATGGATGGGGCTGTACTCTGAGGGGTGGGATGAAGATTGGATAGGGGCTGGCTGACACGGGAGCAGCGCTCGCCCCTCCATCCATCCTACAAGGATCCCTAGCCAGCCAATGCACTGAGACTCTAACATAAATCAGGAACAACAATGGACGAGCGTGAAGAAACGGCCTGGCAGCCGCGGCAATGCAGCCATAAATCAGCAACTAATTCAATCCTCTCAGATGCCTCGTTTGATTAATTTATGCCAGCATTTTCTATGTTGTCAGGCTCTGTCCCTGGAGCCTCCCCCTTGCCTTGCTCTCCACTGTCTCTGGCACAAAGAAGGGCCCTCCCCACCTCCACGGAAGGAAGAAGGAAGTGGGGCAGCAGCACAGGTTCTAGAAGGATAAGCATGACCAGCCCCATCTTCTCCCCAGCTAAGCAAGAACAATGAGGACAGGCTCTCAGGAGGAGCCCGGGTTCCAGAAATAGCCACTTTCTGATTCCAGAAAATATGGTTTCCCTGTACTTCGTAGTGAAAGAAGACAGCGGACGTTCAGCCCAAGGAAAGACACCCAACAGTTTTCTTAACAGAGTTAGAAAAAATACATCAGCCCTTCCTTCTCTTGAGGCAGAAGTGATCATGAACATGACCAATTACAATATCAGAGAAGGCGATGGCAGGCACCCCACTCCAGTACTCTTGCCTGGAAAATCCCATGGATGGAGGAGCGTGGTAGGCTGCAGTCCATGGGGTCGCGAAGAGTCAGACACGACTACGCGACTTCACTTTCACTTTTAACTTCATGCATTGGAGGAGGAAATGGCAACCCACTCCAGTGTTCTTGTCTGGAGAATCCCAGGGACGGTGGGGCCTGGTGGGCTGCCATCTATGGGGTCACACAGAGTCGGACATGACTGAAGCGACTTAGCAGCAGCAGAATGAGTGACAATCCAGATACCCAAGAGCAGCAAGTGACGGTGCTGTATCAATATAGCAAAAAGAGGTCTTCACTTGTACAGAAAGTAATTTATTTGTATGCAGAAATCTCAAGGAGTGTTGTTTAGTGGGAAAAAAAATAGTTAACTGAATTCTTGTGTTTCTGTTGTTTTCTAGAAAAAAAATGTATGTCTTCTATATTTTTCGCTATCATTTTGGTCTGTTAAACTCTATGTTTTAAGTGTTTATGATAAATATCTACTTCTCGGGCACTGGGAAAAAGTACTTTAAGAATACTTCCTAATTAAGGAATAATGTTAAATAGACTTAATACAGGCTGGAAAGTAGAATTCTAAAACCCCAGGAGAATAATTTATATCTGTTTATCACAAGCTCGTAGGCAATACAGAAGACTGAGTTAGTGTTGCAAGTTCAGTCTGAGCAGATACAACAATACACCGGGTAGTTCTTGAGAGGACCAGTCTCTCTGTGGGCAGACAGAAGACCACAGCTCAATTCAAATGGAAGAGGCGACGGCCAGAGGGGATGTGGCTAGGAGGAAGGGCTTGTGTCTGCCCAGGTCCAGGGGAGTCATTCTATTTTAGGGCTCATGGTGATCGAGTGCTCTCAAAGCTCAATGAGTCATCTCCTCTACTGCTTATTTATTCTTGTTATTAAAAATGTTTATACCTTACTTACTCTGGTATATAGGTTTACAAGTATAACTGTAGTTGAAAAAAATAAAACAGAATGAATAAGCTTTCCATTATGGACTACAACCCATGACAGGTAACATCTATCAAAAACACAGTTTCTCTGTTCACACATTTAATTAAGAAACTTGAAATTGAAAAGCAAGAACAGGAAAGGATGATGAGCCCTGAAAGAAAATTCTATAATTCACTGACTGTGCCTACCTATGTGAGCTTTATTTTCTCTTTTCAAAGGAGTCTGGATTTAAAATGTATCTAGATGGTCAGTGTTTGGTATGACCAGCCCCCTCAGGACAGGTATGCAGGATGTAAATAGACACACCGAGTCCAAACTCTGTCTTCCTTCATACATGAAACCTGTGGACCGACCTGCAAGGCCAGTGAGAAAGTGCAATGAATGAAACCATGAAAGTGAAAGTGAAAGTCACTTAGTCGTGTCTGAATCTTTGTGACCCCATGACTGTACAGTCCATGGAATTTCCCAGGCCAGAATGTTTAGTGGGTGGCCATTCCCTTTTCCAGGGGATCTTCACAACCCAGGGATCAAATATGAGATAGGCATATTGGGAGTGTCTGTTCCTCAGGTTACAAAAAAAAAAAAAAAATCAGTTCAATTAACCTAGAAGAGTTAACTACTGGCTGAAGACTTTGGGAACCATTCCAACCCTAGCCGCCCACCCTCAATACTGATGAAGTTTATGAAGATACACATCATCTGGCAATTTCCGTGGGTGGGTGTCTGAGTCCATACCTCAGAGGGGTTTCCATATGACTCAGTGCATAGCCAGTTTTGATAAACAGTGTGTTTGACATAGTTCTTTCTATTCCAAAAACAAAACGCAAACTCTGGGGTGGAAGCCATGGAGAAACAGGTTGCATAAGCAAGTGTCTTAATGTAGTCTGTGTAAGACTGAACCCGTGTAAGACTAGAACAGACTAGAATAGACTGGGATATACTGGAAAAACTGGGATAGACTGGAACAGACTAGAATAGACAGCTTTAGTGGGTAACGAGCCTCCATCCTGAAAAGAGGCAACACACTAGTCCTCAATGATTGCTTTATTCATGGCATTAGTTTAACATGAAACTTTAAAAGGGCATCAGGCAAGTCAGCAATAATCACCACACAGTCTCTACCATAGGGTCTCCACCAAAGAGTCCATGGTTGCCCCACAGCCCCCTTGGCCACCCTGAAGCCCGACCCCACAGTGTGAACAGAGCTGGCCACCTTGGAACTCTGCTCTGCAGAGCTCTGGTGTCTTCTGGAGGAGACCGAGGAAAGTCTTGTGTCTCAGCCACCTTGCCCTTCTCCTGTGCTCAACCTCCTCCAAGCGATGCTCCTCAGTCAGCAGGTCGCATCACACCTTCCCATTGCAGGTGCCACCACCGCCGCATGTGCTGAGTTTTGTGAAAACAATGTTTCCTCCTCCCTTAATATTTAGGGGGCACACCTGTGAAGGCCCCAGGAACACGGCTGTATCTGCACACACACTGTGAGCCACCACTCCACACCCAGCTGATGCAGACCTGCGGCACGTCTGTAATAACAAGAATGGGGAAGGGGCCTGCCCACTCCCGGGGCCTTTGAAGATTCTGCAATTCAAAGGCAGGAAGGGAATATGACTGTTAATTCTGCCAGAACCCTGAGGAAATCAGTCATCTTGAATCACTAATGTTAATTTATGATTTTGGACAGGTTGCTTGAACTTTATTAAGCTTAACTAAATTCACTGAAATGAATGAGCAAACAAACAAATCAAAACTCGGCTACCCCTTGGCCGAGAAAGACTGCACCAGAGCCAAGCTTTCCCAGGGAGAGAAACTCCAGAACCTACTAGATGTTGAGGCAGCAGAGGGAGAAGTGAACACAGCTCTGTGCTCTACCTGCTGCCTGGAATGCCCACTGACTCAGATGCCCCAGGGAACACATCTCAGAGCTGGCAGCTGACATCTCAGCATCAGGGGTCTAGGGGACCCCACCAACACCCCGGATTCTCCCAGTGGCTCCAGCAGATGCAGAATCTCATGATGGAATTATAAGAACCTTCCAGTCACAGAGGTGACTCCAAAATCAGAGAGCAAAGCATCAAATTCAATGTTCAGAATCACTTCCTGATGACCTTTATTTACTTTGTGAAGAAAACAGAGAGAAGCAGAGACTTGTTCCAGGTGCCCTTGTGCTTCTGAGCTACATGGAGGGCTCCAGGAGGTGATGCTAAGATTTCAGGCCAACTTAAGGTTGATTTGCAGCTTTGTTGACATGTACGCCTCAGGATGCCTTTGGATCATCAGGTGGTGTCATTTCCCAAGGACAGATGACAATCAACACATGAACAAGTTCATTCACTCTTACCAGTATAAGTCTCGATTCTAATGCACTTAGGCCATGGAATGAGGAAAGCCTCACTGGCCTCCAACGCAAAATGGGTATCAGGACTTGGACTGTGCAGGCACCAAGCTTCCAGACAGTCCCTGAAGTAGGGCCAGCCACTGTGCGTGGACCACTACTTCTATGCTATGCCAGCTGTGGACATCACTAGTTCATCCTCTACTCCTTCCCTTGGATCTGGGGGCAGACAGTACCAAACAATCCAGGTTTGTGCTCACAGGACACCAGCTCTGAGTGACATGGGTCCAATGACCTTCCCAAGTGGCCTGGTCTGGCCTCGGGGACTTTCTGCAACTTGGAAAGCTGTTCTTTTCATATATATATATATATAATGAGTATATATCATAATATATTATGAATATATATGTAATATTTTAACATATATATTATATATATGCCTATATCATGATATATATAGTATCATAATACTATATATACTATAGTGTCACAAGTATATATCTGATACTTGTTGGGCACAAAAGATGTAGTGGACTCAGGTTTCCCATTGCCCAGAGACAAGACACTCTCACAGCGGGAGACCTGAGACTCACTCTCTGAAAGCAAAGCTTCAAAGGCTAGCAGTTGTCTCGGCGACCAGCACACAGCAGCATAATGTCACTCACCCAAAGCAGTGTGTTCCGAGCAAAAGTCAGAAGACAAATCACAGAGATGGATGTAAAGAGACCAAGAGTTTCAGAGAGAGAGATCAAGTTAGAAGAATATTCATCCAAGCCGGTTCTATAGAAACTTTAATTAATAATTTGGGGGAATTTAATAAGCATAATTGATATAATTATTGTTCCAATTCCGAGAGGAGGAGATCAATGTAAGCGTACAGGGCTTCCCATACACACACGCATGATACGCAGATGTTCCAAAGATAAACTACTTCTGCTTGCAATTTTTTAATTGCTTTGCCTGCTGTCTAAGGAGGCCTTACAAATAGCTGAGAAAAGAAGAGAAGCAAAAGGCAAAGGAGAAAAGAGAAGATATACCCACTTGAATGCAGAGTTCCAAAGAATAGTAAGGACAGATAAGAATGCCTTCCTCAGTGATCAATGTAAAGAAATAGAGGAAAACAACAGAATGGGAAAGACTAGAGTTTTCTACAAAAAAATTAGAGATACCAAAGGAACATTTCCGGAGAAGGCAAAGGCACCCCACTCCAGTACTCTTGCCTGGAAAATTCTATGGATGGGAGGAGCCTGATAGGCTGCAGTCCATGGGGTCGCTAAGAGTCAGACACGACTGAGTGACTTAGAAGTAGAAGAAGAAGGAACATTTCATGCAAAGATGGGCCCAATAAAGGGCAGAAATGGTATGGACCTAACAGAAGCAGAAGATATTAAGAAGAGGTGGCAAGAATACACAGAAGAACCAAACAAAAAAGATCATCATAACCCAGATAACTGTGATGGTATGATCACTCACCTAGAGCCAGACATCCTGGAATGCAAAGTCAAGTGGGCCTTAGGAAACATCACTACCAACAATGCTAATGGATGTGATGGAATTCCAGTTGAGCTATTTCAAATCCTAAAAGATGATGCTGTGAAACTGCTGCACTATTTATGCTAGAAAATTTGGAAAAGTCAGCAGTGGCCACAAGACTGGAAAAAGTCAGTTTTCATTCCAATCCCAAAGAAAGGCAATGCCAAAGAATGTTCAAACTTCTGTACAATTGCACTCATCTCACAGGTTAGTAAAGTAATGCTCAAAATTCTCCAAGCCAGCCTTCAACAGTGTATGAACCATGAACTTCCAGATGTTCAAAATGGAGTTAGAAAGGGCAGAGGAACCAGAGATCAAATTGCCAACACCCGTTGGATCATCAAAAAAGCAAGAGAGTTCCAAAAAACGTCTAATTCTGCTTTATTGACTATGCCAAAGCCTTTGACTGTGTGGATCATAACAAACTGTAGAAAATTCTTCAAGAGATGGGAATACCAAACCACCTTACCTGCCTTCTGAGAAATCTGTATGCAGGTCAAGAAGCAACAGTTATAACCGGACATGAAACAACAGAATGGTTCCAAACTGGGAAAGGAGTACATCAAGGCTGTATGTTGTCACCCTGCTTATTTAACTTAAATGCAGAGTACATCATGCAAAATGCTGAGCTGGATGAAGTGCGAGCTGGAATCAAGATTGCTGGAAGAAACATCAATAACCTCAGATATGCAGATGACACCACCCTTATGGCAGAAAGCAAAGAAGAACTAAAGAGCCTCTTCATGAAAGTGAAAAAGGAGAGTGAAAAAGTTGGCTTAAAACTCATTCAGAAAACTAAGATCATGGCATCTGGTCCCATCACTTCATGGCAAATAGATGGGGAAACAATGGAAACAGTAACAAACTTTATTTTGGGGGGCTCCAAAATCACTGCAGATGGTGACTGCAGCCATGAAATTAAAAGATGCTTGCTCCTTGGAAGAAAAGATATAACCAACCTAGATAGCATATTCGGAGAAGGCAATGGCACCCCACTCCAGTACTCTTGTCTGGAAAATCCCATGGACAGGAGCCTGGTAGGCTGCAGTCCATGGGGTCACTAAGAGTTGGACACGACTGAGCGACTTCCCCTTCACTTTCACTTTCATACATTGGAGAAGGACATGGCAACCCACTCCAGTGTTCTTGCCTAGAGAATCCCAGAGACGAGGGAGCCTGGTGGGCTGCCGTCTATGGGGTCGCACAGAGTCGGACACAACTGAAGCGACTTAGCAGCAGCAGCAGCAGATAGCATATTAAAAAGTAGAGACATTACTTTGCCAACAAAGGTCCATTGAGTCAAAGCTATGGTTTTTCCAGTAGTCACATATGGATGTGAGAGTTGGACTATAAAGAAAGCTGAGTGCTAAGGAATTGATGTCTTTGAGCTGTGGTATTGGAGAAGACTCTTGAGAGTCCCTTGGACTGCAGGGAGATCAAATATTCACTGGAAGAACTGATGCTGAAGCTGCAGCTCCAATACTTTGACCACCTGATATGAAGAACTGACTCACTGGAAAAGACCCTGATGCTGGGAAAGACTGAAGGCAGGAGGGGAAGGGGATGACAGAAGATGAGATGGTTGGATGGCATCACCAACTCAATGAACATGAGTTTCAGCAGGCTCCGAGAGTTGGTGATGGACAGGGAAGCCTGGAGTGCTGCAGTCCATGGGGTTGCAAAGAGTCGGACATGTCCGAGTGATGGAACTGAACTGAACTGAACTGAACTGCCTGCTGTCTCTGAAGATGGGCAAAACTCTGACCTGATTCCTCCTAAGTGACACAAAGGGTTTTTCTAAATGGCTGTTGACCTATTTCTCCCTCTTTTGCTCTGGGCCACACCCATTTCATTTACTGTCCAGTGGGGAATGAGGCTGGAGTCCTCCACTCCTCACATAAATGGAAATGTCCTAGAGGAAAGGTCCAATGTTTATCTGTGTGGCATTCGCTTGATAAAGTGCTAGGAAAGGATTGGGTTGGTCAAAAGCATTGTTCGTGTTTTTCCATAATATCTCATGGGGAAACCCAAACAAACATTTTGACCAACCTAATACATAGGCAGCACACCAGGCCTCCCTCTCCATCACCAACTCCCAGAGTTTACCCAAACTCATGTCCATTAATCAGTGATACCATCCAACAATCTCATCCTCTGTCATCCCTTTTCCTCCTGCCCTCAATTTTTCCTAGCATCAGGGTCTATTCAAATGAGTCAGCTCTTCGCATCAGGTGGCCAAAGTATTGGAGTTTCAGCTTTAGCATCATTCCTTCCAAAGAACATCCAGGACTGATCTCCTTTAGGATGGACTGGTTGGACCTCCTTGCAGTCCAAGGGACTCTCAAAAGTCTTCTCTAAGACCACAGGTTCAAAAGCATCAATTCTTAGGTGCTCAGCTTTTCTTATAGTCCAACTCTCACATCCATATATGACTACTGGAAAAACCATAGCCTTGACTAGATGGACCTTTGTTGGCAAAGTAATATCTCTGCTTTTGAATATGCTGTCTAGGTCAGTCATAACTTTCCTTCCAAGGAGTAAGTGTCTTTTAATTTCATGGCTCCAGTCACCATCTGCAGTGATTTTGGAGCCCCCCAAATATGTGTGTACACCACCTGCAAAGGTGAGGTCATTGGAAGGACATGAGGACCACTTCCCCTATTCTTTCTACAGAGGGTGAGCACATTCAACCCAGAAAGGAAAGGGTGAAAACCCCCGAGAGGAGGGGCAGGGTCTCCAAGGAGGAAGGAACTCAGGCTGGATCTGACAGGAGGGGCCACTGGGGAGGGGTATGCTTCCTTCCCTCTTTCCTTTTCATGATGCAGACATGACCTTGCTCACCCTCACCATCCCAGGAAAGTTCTGACGACTCCTTCTGATTGATGCCTAAAGATTAATCTGGCAAGATGTGCATGCTGTGTCCATGAGCTGTGATTGTGGAGACAGGTAGTGTTCAGGGAAGCAAAAATGCATGAGGGAAGCAGGATTTAAAAACCTCTCTTTCCCAGAGGTTGTTCTGTTCACATGATCTGGACACAAATGTCTATAGTTGCTTTATCCATAATAGCCAAGAATAGGAAACAACTCAGATGTCCTTCAGCAGGTGGACAGTTAACCAGAAGTGATACATCTACTCAGCAATAGAAAGAGATGAATTATTGATACACTATAACCTGGATGAATCTCAAAACATTATGCCGTGAAAAAAAGTCCATCAAGAAAGGTTATAAAGTGTATGATTCTGCTTATGTGATGACACAATTACAGACGGGAATATGCTAGTGACTCCCACGTGTCAGAGATGCAGGGAGCTGGGAATGGTTAGGAACAGGCAGCTGGAGAGGTCCTGATGGTGTCGGAACTGTTCAGAATCTTGACTGCAGTGGTGGATACAGGAGCCCACGTATGGGATCAAAGTGCATGAAACTAAACAGGCACCTACAATTGCGGGCACATGTACCTGGGAACTGGAGAAGGCAATGGCACCCCACTCCAGTACTCTTGCCTGGAAAATCCCATGGACGGAGGAGCCTGGTAGGCTGCAGTCCATGGGGTCGCTAAGAATTGGACATGACTGAGCAACTTCACTTTCACTTTTCACTTTCATGCATTGGAGAAGGAAATGGCAACCCACTCCAGTGTTCTTGCTTGGAGAATCCCAGGGACGGGGGAGCCTGGTGGGCTGCTGTCTCTGGGGTCGCACAGAGTCGGACACGACTGAAGTGACTTAGCAGCAGCAGCAGCAGCAGTACTGGGAAAAGTCTGAATGGAGGGGTGGATTACATGTTAGGATCTTGTCTGTGATGTTGTCCTATGGTTTTACAAGAAGTCACCACGGAGGGAACTGGGTAGAGTCTACCTAGCATCTCTCTGCATTATTTCTTACAACTGCACATGAATCTATAATCAACTTCTAAAAAAGTGTAATAAAATGATACGGAAGAAAAAAACCCTGTTGTGTCAATTACATCATCATTCAGGATAAGTTCATCAGTGTCCTAAATCAAAACCAAACCCCAGAGTGGTCTTTCCTCATCAGAAACTCTATTCTAGTTTGGAATCAGCTCCCGATGCTGCACACGGATTCCCCTTGGAGATGCCAAGGTGCCTCCAGTCCTGAGAAAAGATGAGCCTGGCAAACAGCTGCCATTAGACAAATTACTAATCTGGGTGCTGCCATGGCTGGCTAGGATTTACATAAATCAGGCATATTTCACACTCTCTTTACTGGCCACTTCCTCCAAGCCCCAACTTCAAAAGGCAGAGCATGGGGCTACCCCTCGGCCCTGCGTCCGGCGGGCAGCCTGGGCTCCCTTCATGGCTGGCTAAGCTCTCACAATATCCTCCTCCACAGCGAGGCCACTCCTCACATCTACCCTCAAGAGGCCTGGAGCCAAGACACAGGTCTCTGCAACACAGAAGCTCCAAAAGACAGTCTCTTTAAAAAGTACTGCTTCTGCTCTTCTGTGTCCCCCCTTTAGTTGTTTAACTCCTTGAGACTCTCAAGACGAAATGTGAAGCCACCCCTAAAACTAAATAAGTTTAGCTTTCAGCTGATGGCATGTCTTCAGTGACTCACAGAGGAAAATCCACATGATAGGAAAGAAAAGAAGGCTTCCTCCGCGTGATGTCAATTTTCTAAAAGATGGCTGATCTCCTGCAGCGGAAATCCATGCTAAAGAGGGACCGCGAGATTAGCTGTTTCCTTGATTTCTTATTATTTTCCTGATAGAAAAACACTTTAAACTTCTTAAAATGTAAAGAAAAAAAAATTCAGCAATGCAATTTGTGTAGTTATCTAAGCCGAACAGATCTCCTATTTTTTTTTATTAATACCAACCCCAGGCCAGCCCAGTTGCCAGCTGACTGCCAGTCATGCCCTCCAAGGATGGCAAAGCAGGAAGAAAGGAAGAGGCAATCCTTTTGCTACAGAAGGCGGCCAACTGGATGCTGGGAGGCGGTATCATAACTAGCATTAAGAGGTGCCAGACACAAGAAGTTTCCCAGAATGGCCAAGAGTGGCAAAGCCACGTGTCAGAAAGGGAGGAAACTAGAGCCAAGATGCCAGAGGGAGTCACCTTCAAGAAAACAAAATGAGAACTTCTCTGGTGGTTCAGTGGTTAAGAGTCCTCCTGCTAATGCAGGAGACACTGGAAGATCCCATATGCCGCAGAGCAACTAAGCCCGTGCACCACAACTATTGAGCCTGTGCTCTGGAGCCCAACTGGAGTGCTCTGGAGTTGCAACTACCAAGCCCAAGCGCTCCAGAGTTCATGCTCCACAACAAGAGAAGCCACCGCAGTAAGAAGCCCGCAAACCGCAACTAAGAAATAGCCCCCTCGCCGCAATTAGAGAAAGTCTGCACACAGCAACAAAAACCCAGCACAGCCCAAAATAACTAAAGAGAATTATTTTAAAAAGATAGCAGAACAAAATGAAAAACCAAGTTCCTGATTAGGTGGATGTACAAAGAGGTTGTAAAATAAGAGGTCCCATTGCATGTGTTTAGGGACTTGGTGGAACTGAAGCAGAAAGGCAGGCATAGGGGATACTGAGACCCCTGTGCTCTGAAGCAGAAAGCAACTCCTTGCTCCTAGAGAGCCTCAGGGGAGCCTACTATCAGCCCAGTTAGTTAGCCTCACCCACAAATTGCTGGAGAAGACTCTTGAGAGTCCCTTGGACAGCAAGGAGATCAAACCAGTCAATCCTAAATGAAATCAACTCTGAATATTTGTTGGAAGTACTTATGCTGAAGTTGAAGCTCCAATACTTTGGCAAAGAGCCAACTTATTGGAAAAGACCCTGATGCTAGAAAAGATTGAGGGACAAACAGAGGATGAGATGGCTGGATGGCCATCACTGACTCAATGGACATGAGTATGATCAAACTCTGGAAGACAGTAAAGGACAGGGAAGCTGGTGTGCTACAGTCCATGGGGTTGCAAAGAGTAAGATGCGACTTAGCGACTGAACAACAACCACAGCAAATTGCCAAGGTGAGGATCCAAGGGTGTCCAGGAAATTGAAAAGGTGCTAGTTTTGTCCACCCTGCCACATGAGGAGGGCTGGTAAAGAGGCCATATGGTGCCAACTTTATCTCAAAATAAAATCTCATTATTATAACTTTCTGTACATCTGAATCTCTGATTACAGGTATCCATGGAAAAGAAAACCTCAGAATCCTGATCTCATGGGATTCCTGTGTAGACATGAAACTCTAAGAAATAAAATCTGTTTTGAGCTAAATCTTTCTGAACTCTGCCAAAAGTAAATAGGAAATGTTCACTTGCTGTACTGTTTCTGCTGGATGAAGCAGACAGAGGGAAAACTCATAATCATCTCAAACTGTGTCCTAAACCCAGTCTCATTCTGCAAAGTCACGTCTCACCACCCAGGAGAGCCTTTACTCCACACAGGAGAGTCTGTCAGCCTGTAAAATTTCCTAAAGAAAGAGCATTCTGGTTGATGGCAGCATTCTGAGCTGACAAGTAAGACCCCACAAGTATTACTGAATTACAGTCTCATGACTGCAAAATATTCGCTTCCAACTACTGTGAGATAAGTATCATTTCCATAAAAAAGAAAAATCACTCCACAAGCTCACACTTCTATTTATTTATTAAAGAGCTACTATCCCAGCAAAACCTTACCGCAACTTTCTGCGAACATATTATCTAAGAGATCATGGTCATGTTATTTTAAGGGATACAAAAAATTATTTGGCTTGAGTTTTTTTGTCTTCAAGGTGCTTATAATGTATCTGGAGACACTAGACAAATATTCAAAACTCGGGGGGAAGTGCAAGGCAGTGTACAGTTAGTGGCAAGATCAACGCCAAGATGAACTCTTCAGCTCATAGACCTAGAAAAACCTGTGCCCCAAAGAGAAAACCACCTCTTAAAGATTCCAAAGGGCTGCAGAGCACTTCCTGATGTCCACCCTCTGAGCAAACAGCCTGGTTCTCAATGACGTTTTTCACCACTTCCTGGTGGCTCAGCAGTAAAGCATCTGCCTACAATGCAGGAGATGCTCCAGGAGCGTCGGGTTTGATCCCTAGGTAGGGAAGATCCTGTAGAGAAGGAAATGGCAACCCACTCCAGTGTTCTTGCCTGGGAAATCCCATGGACAGAGGACCCTGGCAGGCTACAGTCCAGAGTCGCAAAAGAATCAGATACAACTTAGCAACTGAACAACAACAACACAAGCCCACTCCCTCACACACTGTGAGCCGATTCACCAGCTGTCACCAGGGCCCACTCATTATGCAGCAGAAACTACCGCTGCATTTGATAGAATTCAATCTGGTTGTCTGGCTCGGTAGAGATGATCTGAGATTGAAGGAGTAAGGGGAGGAAGTAGAGGCTCAGCTCTTGACCCTCATTCTGGAATAGAAGGAACAGGTAACAAGACAGATGGTTCAGGTCAAGAGCAACCAAAGACTGTGGTCTGAGATTCACTCATTAGTCAGTTAACTCACTCATCCAGCCTTTACTAAGTGCTCTAATGAGAGTCTATAGCACAGAGAGGGGAGAAAAAAAAAAAAAAAGGTAAAATCTGTTTGTAGGACATAAGTTCACCTCAAAAATGCATTCCAGTATACATTAAGTGCAGACAAATATTGCTTGATTCCCCTTATACTGGGAACCTAGAATAGTCAAATGCAAAGTAAGAAAGTACACTGGTAGATTGCCAAGGGCTGGAGACAGGGAGGGGGAATGGGGACTTAGTGTTTAATGGGGACAGAGTTTCAGTTGAGGAAGGTGAAAAATTCAGGAGCTGGATGATGGTGAGAGCTGCATTAACAATGTGAATGTACTTAGTGCCACTGAGCCGGATGGTTAAATGTGGTTAAAATAGTATGTTTTATGTTATGTGGCTTTTACCACAATTAAAAAAAAAAAACATAAAAATATACCACTAGAGAGACCTTTGAGGAGATACAATGATGAACATGATGCAGAATGGGAAGCCATGACAACTGCTGTAACAGAGGACAAGCGTATGTGATGAGCACTTACAGAGGAAGTCAGGTGAGGCTTCCTGGAGGAGCTGGCCTTTGGCCTTTCAGCCTTGGAGAATGAGGAGGTTGCGGATGAGGTACAGTCTGGAAGGGAGGGTGAAGGAGAGTGGGTTTTCCATGACGAGGACACAGGTGAGCAAAGGCAAGACTGGGCAGAACAGTGATCTCTGCCCTTCGCACAGAAGTGTGCTCAGCTGTGTACACACAAAATCTGCCCTTGGCAGGTCTACAAAACCCAGGCCCATCAAATTAACTATCTACCTAGAGTAATTAAGACAGAGGACTTCAGTTCAGTTCAGTAGGGCAGTGGATCCTTGTCACCAAATAGGCAGCCACTCACAGAAGACACTGATTGCATGGTGATTAAATCTCCACAAATATGATTTTAATCATATGTTATTTAATATAGATAGAGCAATGACATTTTCCAGGATAGATGGGCATCTTTACCTGAGCCAGTAAATTATTTCCTACTGACAAGCAGAGACCATCTCCTAAGCACATTTCCATCTCAGCCTAAGTATTTCCTTCCTGAATGTGTATTCCTTCCCTTCTCTCAGGAGCTAAGTGACAGGTGAGCAGACTTCACCTGTGGTAATTTGGATGACCAGCTTGATCCCCAATCCCAATTGTCACTCTATCACATTTCATTGCAGAAAATTTCTGGAAACACCTACAAACCCAATACTGCAGAGCTCTCATACCTCATACTCAACAAGTCTTGGGTCCAGAGAAGCCAAGTGTAAGAAATGCAGCACGTTGATGATAAACTGCACACCTTACAAAGAGTGTCAGTCTGGCAATCGTTAGAAGAGCCCTACGATACCTTAAGAAAGGCAGGAACTGACACCTGTAATCAGAGTTCATTGTCCAATTACATTAGGATAATAACGGTCCGGACTCATTTATGTTTGTATAAGATGATTTGATTTTCCACACTAAAAGGTCTTTTATTATCAGCCATCAACACCATAATAGCAGTCTTAAATGTGAAAGAAAGCCACTCGAGTTAATCTAGCTTTCTGACTTTATTTCACTGCATCAGCAGGGTCTGCCAGACAGCTGCCACACACTGTGGCCGAAGGCAGGAAAGGCACAACTGTCCACGACGGATCCTGAGGGAGGAGGGGATGGTCACACAGTGAGGATGTTGGGGGTGGAAGGAATAAGAGACAGGGGTGCCTAGAGAACAACCGAGAAGGTTAAATCCACCAGGAAAACACAATGAGAGAGGGGAAGGTGAAGGATGGACGGGGAAAGAAAAGGAAGACAAATAGTGTCATGTGGTTCCCTGCCCAGGACTGTTCTACTTCAAGATCAAAACTGTGGTTCCTGATGCCTTTCCTGGGTGGAACTCTGATGAGGTTAGACCTCCTCCTTCCCTCTTCCTCCAGCAAACAAGGAGAGAAGAGCATCTCAACTCCCATACCACTGATGCAAGGACTTAAATACAGATGGTTTGTGGATCCTATAAAATGTGGAAGGTGTGAAGATGGAATAATGATTTTTAAATAAAATTTTCAGAAGACACACATGAGTACAGTTTTTTAAAGCAGTCACTTTGAGAGCACTTGTACTTAACGCAAGGAAGGCATGACCACAGGCTTGGGGATTTATGCTGCATCTTTGAGTACTGCCACTTTGGTTCTTTAAAAATATCTATGTATGTATATATGTATGTATTTTATTTGGCTGTGCTGGGTCTTAGTTGGGGGTAAGGGAATCTTTTAGTTGCCATATGTGAACTCTTACGTGTGGCATGTGGGATCTAGCTCCCCAACCAGGGATCAAACCTGGACCCCCTTTACTGGGGGCAGGGAGTCTTAGCCACGGGACCACCAGGGAAGTCCCATGACTTTGGTCTTAAAACCAGAAATACAGCCTCCAGCCTTGGGAGTGATTTTGGTTCTGATCCAAATATACATCATGTGGGTTGATCACATAGCTCATTTACCAGACTTGACTTTCTATGGCATTTAGTTGCTTCATAAAAGTGGTCCCACTCTGAGGGAAGCCGGCTTTGTCCCTGCTGCGCACATGAGAAGAAGGGGCTCTGGGCTGTACGTGTTATTTCAAGGGAGGAGCTTTCTGAAAGTGACACTGTTGGGAGGAAGCACCGGGCCTCCCAGACAGTTGATTTTAAGGGGACATGACTGGTTTGCTTGCATGTTTGGGATGCTTATTTATTTGTATATATCACTTTTGTTTCAAGATGAAAAGCCAGCAGGCCAAGAGCGGAAAGTTATTAAATTGAGGCTCACTGCCTGCCTCATTGAGGATGCAGAAAGCAGGGTGCAGGTCAGGGAAGGAGAATACAAAAAAACAGGGGAGTTTAGAGCGGGCAGGGGGAGGGGCCTTGTCATTCACATGTCTCCTGGCCACCTTCACTTACTCTGCTCTCCTTCATTCAACAAATATTTGTTAAGTGTCTGCAGTGCCCACGTGTGCTAGAGGCTTGGGTACATCAGCGAACAAACCAGGTCAGATTCCTCATCCTCATATATTTTAGGCTAAAAGGTGCAGGTGAACAATAATCAATAACATAACAAGTCAATTAGACAGCCTCTTCAATGGTGTTAAGCATCCTAGAAAATTTTCACACAGAGGAAGCTACGGGGACTGGGCCTGAGGGAAGGCAGTGATTTTAAATGTCTGTCCCAGCTGAAGGTCCAGGAATACCTTCCCTAGCTTCCAACCTCTACAGAGGAAAGGACACTAGTCACCAGAGAGAAGATTTATTTCTGGTCAAGATTAATTAAATAGCAACGAGTGAAGTCATCTCCCTAGAAACGGGCACCACCATTTACACTGGGAACTTACTGAGTTCCTTCCTCTCTGGGTGTTGTCGTCCACACAAGCCTTGCCCACCTCCAGGAGCAAACATTTGGACCACGTCTTTGGGCAAGATTTTCTTCACTTCTGTCTTTACTATTGATTCTTTCTGAAAAGTCACCAGTCAGGATAAATTGACTTCATCATTTACTCTGAGAAACAATAGAAAAGCACTTCAAGTCTGCCTTCCTGGTCTCAAGTCCGCAGCTATTCTGACTGCCACCAGGTTCGCTTGAAAAGCAAGAAAAATAAGGGAGGAAATCTTTACTTCTTCTTCCACAGAAAATGGAAGAATATTTTAAAGACAGATGAATTTTTAAAAATCATGTACGATTTGTCTGATGTGAAAGATAAGAGAGAAATTTTACAGATACGGGGGACAGAAAAAATATTCATTATTTTGCAGTGTGTTTCTAAAAAATGCTTTTAAAATATAGGATATTGAGCATCCCGAGTTTGGGAAAGAAATGTAACAGTTAAGAAATAATGAGAACCTTCTCTCTTACTATTTTTAACTGTAAGTACTTGATCTTCCCCACAACTAGAGAGGGAACATCTCAAAATTATCCACACTGGTGAAGTTTGTGGCATTTAGCTGTGACTCAGCGTACCTTCCCTGAATGCATTGCCATTCCATCTCTCACTCTTCATCCAGGACTGATTCTGTACTTTGGCCTTAGTAGAAAGCCACAGTAACAGTGGACTTGCATATGGAACTGCCCATGTGATGTGGCTACTTATAATCCTAGTGTGGTCCCAATACAAGCCAGTCCATCCAAGATGAGCCCTGGGCCTCTGGCCTTCACACTCCCCACCCTTCAGATAACCGGCTTCTCCCAGGTCTTTTCCATCCACCCCGTCACCCAGGTCAAGGGCTCATCCTTTCTTCCTTCCCTCCCCCACTACCAACTTCCCACACATGACCATGTCCTGTCTGTTCTCCTTTCAATGTTTTTAAAATTTTATTTGAACTTTTTATTTTGTATTGGCATATAGCCGATCAAGAGCGTTGTGATAGTTCAGGTGAACAGCAGAAGGACTCAGTCATAAATGCATTTGTATCCGTCCTCCCCCAAACTCTGCTCCCATTCAAGCTGCCACATAACATGGAGAGAGTTCAGATGCTCAGAAAATCTGCCTCCTCCTAACTCTGCTACCACCACCATTGTCCAGGCCACCACCCTGTGCTCCTTGACTCATGCCACAGCTTCCCAGCTGGTCTCTCTGCCCTGGTTTTTACCTTCCAGATTCCTCATCCACAAAAAGTTAGAATGAGCTCTCTTCAATCCAAGTTAATTCACATTAATCTCCTGGAATGAAAGTCTCCCTTCCTGCCATGGTTCTCAGGGAGGCTTCCCATAGTCATTGATGCCTGGACCTCCCACCTCGTCCCATCCCTCTGACACGGCCATCAGGACCTTGGTCCAACAGGCGCTTTGTCCAGGACACATCTTCATCCTGCTCCCTGAAGTTCTCTTTCACCCTGGGACCTATGAACTTGCCTCCCCCTGTCCCTTATGTCCCTCAGAGCTCTGAACGACTGGCTTTTCCTTCTTCAGTGTCGACTCAGACATCCTCTGTCCAGAGAACACTTTCCTCGTTCATCTGTCCTAAAGTAAAGCCTTACTGGCACCTCACTTCCACTCTTACACCCTTTGCTGTGACCTTCAGGCTCTATGAACAGTCTGTCTGTCTGTCTGCTTACTCATTTTCCACTGTCCTCTTCATGAGGGCAAAGTCAATTACACAAGGGCAGGGACTTTATCATTTTTACTTCTGTGACCCCAGGTCCTGGCTCTGTGACCAGCATGTAGGAAGTGCTTGGTATGCATCACTAAATAAATGAGTGATTCAACACCAGAATAAAGAAATAGAAAATGCTATGGTTTTCTATAGACTTGCATAACTTCTGAATATTAGGTGCAAAACTGACCTCAAAGATCATCTGACCTACATGTTCATTTTTTAAAGACTTCTTTTTGACATTGGCCATTTTTTAAAAGCTTTATTGAATTTGTTACAATATTGCTGCTGTTTAGTTTCTTGGCCAAGACATATGGGGTCTTACGCGTGTGAGGTTTGAACCCACACAGCCTGCATTGGAAGGCAAAGCCTTAACCATTGGACCACACCAGGGAAGTCCCTAAACCCTAATGTTTTAATCAATGAGAAAACTGAAGATCAAGGAAGAAAGCTCTAGACTACATACCTACTGGCCAGGCAACTCCTGGCCCCTAATGACCATCTCAATATTCTCTTCTACTTTTCTACTTCTCTTCTTCCACTTACCTAAGAAGTGGACTCTTAATTAGGAAGTGTTATATACATGACACCAGCTAAATCTTACCTGATTAATAAATACAGTATCCATTGTTACCAATACTGGACTATTGAAAAGGCCTGTGATCCCCTTCTCTTTTTTCTTTTCTTTCTTATAAATGAGTCTTTTAGACTGTCCCAGCATCTCTGGTGTCTGTCCCCCACCCCCCTGAGGCTGCTCTGGGTCTCAAAATTCCATCTTCTTTCCCCACCCATTATATCCTGTTATCAGTTTACGCTTTAACACACTATAAGCTTCTTAATATAAATCGGAAGATATTCACCAGATAGAGACATGATCCGTTTATGGCTAATTCCCAAACGAACCAGTTTTCTAAGGTAATTGGGGAAAAGCCATAATTTCTTCATATCTGCCCCTGGGGGCCACTGCAGTGAGGGCAGCTGAACACTCTTCTAACTGAACAGGGGAAACAAGTGGGGGTGGGGGGGTGATATCTTATACTGAACAGGCTTTATACACATGCTTCTTCCTTCTCTACTGGGACCTGGTGATGTTTTCACCAGATTCTGAATTTTCATTCCAAAGGGCTTTATCATTTCCATATAGTCCCCATTGGTCACAGACAAGCAAGATCAATAAAGATATAATCCTACAGACAGCAGCAAACAAAACATTTCCTGGTGCATTCCAGTCCTGAAAGCCGGAGGCCAAACATGTTGTGACCAACTAGGAATCGGCTTTTAGCTACCATCAGATCCCACCAGATAGAATTTCTCTGTGGAGACAAGAGATGAGAAGGCTGTACAGGAGCTTGGCTCCATCTAGCAAGGCTGCACGTGTGGATATCATTGCTGCCTTTTCCAAAGTTGTCTTCAGACATGAAACAAGGAGGAAAGGAGAATGAACATGCATCCCAAACACTCTGGTGAAGCTCAGAATGACCACTGTCCACAATTCCTGCTGCTTTCCTCTTTCATTTTATTTCTTGCAACTTGATTGAGATACAATGCACATAACGTATCCATCCATTTCAAATGTATGAGTCAATGGATTTTAGTATATTCACAGAATCATCTAACCATCACCTCAATTCATTTTAGAATATTTTCATCACCCTCTCCCCAAAGGATCCCTCTACCCTTAGCAGTCATCCTTTAATCTCCACAAACTCCTTGCCCAGACATAGGTAATCACTTTCTCCTTCATGCTGCTGCTGCTGCTGCTGCTGCTAAGTCGCTTCAGTCGTGTCCGACTCTGTGCGACCCCATGGACTGCAGCCCGCCAGGCTTTTCCATCCATGGGATTCTCCAGGCAAGAACATTGGAGTGGGCTGCCATTTCCTTCTCCAATGCATGAAAGTGGAAGGTGAAAGTGAAGTCGCTCAGTCGTGTCTGACTCTTAGCGACCCCATGGACTGCAGCCTACCAGGCTCCTCCATCCATGGGATTTCCAGGCAACAGTACTGGAGTGGGGTGCCATTGCCTTCTCCTCCATAGATATGCCTATTCTGCACATTTCATATAAATGAAGCCACACAGCATGTGGTCTTTTATTACCGGCTTTTTTCATTTAGTGCCCATGGTTTCGAGCTCCATCCATGTTGCAGTGTGTATCAGTACTTCAATTCTTTCTGCTTTTGAATAATATCCCACTGTATGGATTTACCACATTTTATTTATCCATTCATCCATGTATCTATGTGTCCATTCATCAGGTGTGCATTTGGGTAGCTTGCCCATTTTAACTATGATGTAATGCTACTGTACACATTGCTGTTTAGGTTTTTGGTAGATATGTTTTTATTTCTCTTAAAAATACACATAACAATGGAACTGCTGGATCACATGATAACTGTGATATGATAACTGATAAGTTATCATATGATTACTGTGGTAAGTTATCAGGAAAGTGTTAGTCCTTCAGGCACTCCATGGACTGTAGCCTGCCAGGTTCCTCTGTCCATGGAATTCTCCAGGCAAGAATACTCGAGTGAGTTGCCATTCCCTTCTCTAGGGGATCTTCCCAATCCAGGGATCAAACCTGGGTCTCCTTCATTGCAGGCAGATTCTTTACCATCTGAGCCACCAAGGGAGTCCCTAAGTTAGTATATGATAACTTAAACTTTTAAGGAACTGCTGGACATTTTTTGAAAGGAGCTGCACCATTTTACATTCCCACTAATGTGAGGATCCACATTTCTCCACTTCCTCTCGAACAGTGGTTATTATCTCTCTTTTATTACAGCCATCCTATTGACTACACCAAAGCCTTTGACTGTGTGGATCACAAAAAACTATGGAAAATTCTTCAAGAAATGGGAATACCAGACCACCTGACCTGCCTCCTGAGGAATCGGTATGCAGGTCAAGAAGCAACAGTTAGAACTGGACATGGAACAACAAACTGGTTCCAAATTGGGAAAGGAGTATGTCAAGGCTGTATATTGTCACCCTGCTTATTTAACTTATAGGCAGAGTACATCTTGCAAAAGGCTAGGCTGGATGAAGCACAAGCTGGAATCAAGGTTGCCAGGAGAAATATCAATAACCTCAGATATGCAGAGGACACCACCCTTATGGCAGAAAGCAAAGAAGTAAAGAGCCTCTTGTTGAAAGTGAAAGAGGAGAGTGGAAAAGTTGACTTAAAACTCAACATTCAGAAAACTAAGATCATGGCATCTGGTCCCATCATTTCATGGCAAATGGATGGGGAAACAATGGAAACAGTGACAGATTTTATTTTGGGGGGCTCCAAAATTACTGCAGATGATGACTGCAGCCATGAAATTAAAAAACTCTAATTTCTTGGAAGGAAAGTTATGGCCAACCTAGACAGCATATTAAAAAGCAGAGACATTACTTCACCAAAAAAGGTCCATCTAAGTCCAAGCTATGGTTTTTCCAGTAGTCATGAATAGATGAGAGAGATGGACTATAAAGAAAGCTGTGCACCGAAGAATTGATGCTTTTGAACTGTGGTGTTGGAGAAGACTCTTGCAAGTCCCTTGGACTGCAAGGAGATCAAACCAGTCAATCCTTAAGGAAATCAACCCTGAATATTCATTGGAAGGACTGATGCTGAAACTAAAGCTCCAGTACTTTGGCCACCTGGTGCAAAGAACTGACTTATTGAAAAAGACCCTGATGCTGGGAAAGATTGAAGGCGGGAGGAGAAGGAGATGACAGAGGATGAGATGGTTGGATGGCATCACCAACTCAATGGACATGAACTTGAGCAGGCTTCAGGAGTTGGTGATGGACAGGGAAACCTGGTGTGCTGCAGTCCATGGGGTCGCAAAGAGTCATTGGGCATGACTGTGCAACTGAACTGAACTGAGTAGAAAGTGATATCTCATTATGGTTTTAGTTTGCATTTCTCTAATGATTAGTGTTGTTTGGTGTCTTTTCCTGAGCTTATTGACCACTTGGATATCTTCTTTGGAGAACTGTCTGTTCAGATTCTTTGGTCATTTGTTCAAATGACCCAAAATATTGGGTTATTTGCCTTTATATGAAGAGCTGTAAGAATTTGTTCCCTGTTGCTTTCTTGCTAATGATTTTAGATAGCAACTTAGAAAGTAAAATGTATATTTTACAATGTTAAAAATCATTAGAACAAAATAAGTTTGACTCTTTACCAGAGAATGAAAACACTATGTATAATTTTTCTCATCTCCTACAGTCTCACAGATTCCCATGGACACTTCATTTGTATGTTGCACATTGAATTCTGTGCACAATCAATGGTCCTATTAGTAAATGGCCAAGACTTTGGGTGAATGGTCCATTTGTTTAACTCCACTAATCCGAAGTATGGAGAATTTTACGGCTATGCACAACCATCCAAATCTTTCACTAGTTTTCAGGCAAAATTGAAACCATATCCGTTTGAGATGGGTTCAACTTAAAAAAAAAAAAGAGTAATAAACATCACAGCCTGCAGCAAGTGTTCAACTGAGTGTAGGTTGAAAGAATGCAGTGCACACAGGGCCTTTGTGAGGCATGGGGTTTTAAGCGCTTGGCTTGTTTACTTAAAAAAGAAGATGAAGGGAAAGACTTATTTCCTTCTTGGTCAAAGAGCTGTTGATCTTCTGAAGCCATAGCCAATAACCCTACTATCTTGATGGTTTTGAATGCTTTTCCAGATTACGATGGAAGATGGAGGCTCATTTGCAGATTGATAGCCCTATCTACAAATGGGTCCATTTGCCAGGGCAGGTCATAATATATACATGAGAAGGTTTTTATCTAGTTCTGGGAAGATAAACAGATCTGGGCTGTATGTGATTATCAGACTAACCACTTCCTCATAGATCTAGAAGTATGTTTAAAGTCATTCAGGCAGTAATCCCACTGCTATTGCCTTTAGCATGTACTCTGAAGATCAACTCATTCTTCACATTTCTTATGTTTCTGCTTCTGGCTGCCTGATCTTTGGTCCTTTCTCAGTTACATTCAATTATAAGTAATGAAAAGGGACAAGACTTCAGCTTATGCAACATATGCATTGTTTAATTGCAGTCAAGTCTGCTTCCTCGTTATAGACCAGGGATGCTAAATATAACATGCTCTCCCCCTCCCCTTCCAGGACGGTTGAGAACCTCGACTAGATGATGGAGTTTCTTGCAACATGCAAAACTCCAAACAAATGTTAAAGGTGCTGCTGTAACTACTGGGTGACCTCAAATTAGACTCAATTAGTTGATTGTGCTTTTTCTTTTTTCCTTGATAGTGCCTGTTAGCATGACATTTTGGAAGAATTTAAACAAATAACTAATATGAGTTGGACATAAACTGCATTTTTTGGCCCTTTTTTTCTTTTCTGCTAACATAGAACAGAAGAAAATTTGAGGGAACATGACTCTAGATATATGCGTGCATGCTAAGTCACTTCAGTCATGTCTGACTCTTTGTGATGCTATGGACTGTAGCCCACTAGATTCCTCTGTCCATGGGATTCTCCAGGCAAGAATACCGGAGTGGGTAGCCATGCCCTCCTCCAGGGTATCTTCCTGACCCAGGGATTGAACTCATGTCTCTGGAGGCTCCTGCACTGCAGGCAAATTCTTTATCACTGAGCCACTGGGGATATTCAGATATTGCTTAATCTGACCCCCCAAAATGGAGGAAAACATTCTGGTTAAGGAAGCAGCAAGATAAAGGGGCTGCGTCAGCACCCTCTAGGGTGCACCTGATGGAACCCATTTCTTCCCAGCTCCCAGGGGGCAGAACCAAGATTTCTAAACCTGTTTTTTCCAGGCTAGACTCTGTCCTCTCCTCAACCACTGAAGATGGAATAAAAAAAGCAGATCCTGAATGGGTTGGGTTCCTTTTTTGCTGGTCAAGAGGAGAAAGCCAAATAGTAAGCGAAACATTCTGCCTTGAAGAAGTGATCTGGGTTTTGTTTAAGTCACTAATGAAGAGAGAATCTTGAACAATATCAAGCCAGACCAACCCAATTAAATCAAAGATAACTTTCAAAATGCAGTGGGTAATGCCCAACTTGGAAACAAGCCAGAAAAGAGAGGCTGCCTCCATTTATTCCAGTAGAAATGCCACAGGAGTTGAATGACCACAAAGACCATATTTTCCAGGAAATGAAAACCACAAATGGGCATTATTTTGGTAATTCAGGTACTTTCTTTCATGATAAACACCTGCTCCTTTTGGAAACAGACTTGATGCTGATGATTATCCATTTATATCTGTATACTGTGGAGCCCACTGACAGCACTCAATAAATAATAAATAATGATAATAATAATCTTGATCCAGTCTTTAGGAGGAAGAAATAAGACCCAAAGATTTATTGTTGGCATAGCCTGTAAAAATCGATCTTGCTCTTTAAATAGAAGTGCCTTAAGGGAAGATAATCTATTGATTTATGATTCCAAGAAAATGTAACTTTAAGAATTATAATAATAACAACAATAATCAATGTCCTATATGGACCATAACAAAAGACAGAAACAAAAAAAAGGAAAACACCCAGAATAATAAAAGGTATTATTCTAGGAAAAGAGGAAGATGTCATAAATATTTTTAAATGACTGGAGTCAGAAACAAGACCGGTTCCCAGGTATACATGTCTACTTCTGTTTGCTCCTTGAGCATGTAGGTTGCACAACTCAGTGATGAGAGAAACCAATACACCTCCATCCACCTCTCTCAGTCCATCTACACTTAACCCCCGTCACCAGCAGAAGCTCACTTCCACTGTTATCAGGAGAGCCCACCTGAGATTTATTTCTGGCCACATCTTCCCAGAATGATGAGGTCATAATGAGTTATAACTCACTGACTCCTCCACATTGATCTGGCCTTCATTCCACCTCCTCAAGTAGGTTCAGAAAACACAAAGTAGCCCCTTCTCAAGATCCTTTGATGATTGCATATTCCCTACTATGGAGTGAAATTCAAAATCTGTACCGATGACTTGTCCCCGCCTTTGCTTGCCAGCTTCACTTCCCACTGCACTTTCTCTTCAGAATCTTTTTCCATTGACTCACTCGTGATGACCCCCACAGTCAATGGCTCACCTGTGTCTGTGGCTTGTGTCAAGATGATTCCCATGGGGAATTCACTTCCCTACCTGCTGAGATGGATGTGTCTTTAAGGTGCAGCTCAAATGCCAGCTCCTTCAGAAAGCCTTTCAAGGTTCTCTTATTTAGTGTTGGTTCCCAACTCCCTGTACCCCAGTGGAATCATAAATGTAGCATTTTTTAAGTTTTTTTTTTTTTTAAGTTTTTCTTTGTATAAAAGTAAATACATTGAGAGTTCTCCTCTAGGGGCTTGTAAGACTCCAGAGTGCCTGTGCTTTGCATGTAGTAGGAACTTGGTACAGACTTACTTAATTCTACTGCTACAATGAGGAGGATACCCATAAGGAAAAATGTGAGTATCTTGATATTTTATGATGATGCCTTTTAGAGAAGTCCTCACTTAGTTTCATCCAATTATTGATAACCATTTCTCCAATATGTAAATGTCTGCTCACAATTCGTCCATGGCGCACAGTGGTCAATAAATGCTCCCTGAAAGCCTGTCGCTAATGTGGGATGAGCACCTGTGAGATGTTGGCGTCCTCAACACATACTGTCTGTGCCCTCTTGAAATCTCAGCCTGTCCTCGCTCATCTCTCTCTTTCTTTGACAAACTTTTCTTCTGAGTTCTATTTCCAGCACTCATTATGGCACCCAATCAAGTGCCATTGACAAAATCAATGGTTATGTTCTATCATCAATCACACAGTTAACAAAACATCTCGATTGTATCCATATAGGATTAAATTAGTATGAGGAGAAGTAGTAAAGGATTAAAAGTTATCATAAAAATGGTCTTATCTCCAAGAGGATGACATTTACTACCATCTATTAAAATCACCTACTCATTTGTCTTAACCTTCCCTTTGAATTATAAACACTACAAGGATAGGGGCTACATTAGTCATCTACATCATTATATTTTCTGGTACCAAGCTAAGTCTTGACACATACTATATGCTCAATAAATATCTTATTTTACCTGAATGAAGTATGCTGTCAGATTAAATGTGCAATGGCCCTCTGCTGCTCATTTGTGTCCTCTTATCTGACTCTGTGACCCCATGGACTGTAGCCCACCAGGCTCCTCTGTCCATGGGATTTCCCAAGCAAGAATACTGGAGTGGGTTGTCGTTTCCTCCTCCAGGGGATCTTCCCGACCCAGGGATTGAACCCTCGTCTCCTGTGTTTCCTGCATTGCAGGCAGATTCTCTACCCACTGAGCCATCTGGGAAGCCCAGGAAAGCAACAGCCCCCTAGCCGTAGCACAATTATATGCCAAAATACTTCTTTTCTAAGTGGAAGCAATCCAAAAGACTTCCTTGAACTTAAGTGATGAGATCATATAATGTTAAGACACTGATTTGAGACTTTAAATTTATTTGCTAGCAAGTTTAGTTTTCAAATATTCATGGGCTGCTGAGATCAGTATACACCTGTGTCTTGGCAAACTGAAGAAAGAAATAAACAGGATCAAGGAAACTAAATGTATGAGGAATAAGGGAACTTAACTAATTCCCGGTGATGGCTTTGGGGTTTACTGCACCAGGTGTGGGATTTTCTGAGCTCCCCAAATCGATTCCACCCTGAGCCTCACAGGCTATGATGAGTAGACTCCTTAATGGCCTTGAGGCTTTAACATTAGCCTAATACTCCATCTGAGCATCTTTTCACTGACTCCTTCTATCTCCTCCATGGGGACCCCAGTGCCTGGGCTTCCACCCTCCAGCCCATGCTCCAGAGGCTCCTGGAAGTGCTCCTGTGTGCTAATCTCTGCAAAGACAGCAAGGCAGAATCTAACCCTTGGTGAAGGCTATTTTCTAACTTTCCTACTGGGCAGATAGTTTTGTGAGACCAGAGGGGACAGACTGGTAATCTAAGCACCAACTCTGAAAAACCTCCAATCCTTGAACCAGATGTTCAAGGGCAAATACTTCACCCTTCCTGGCACTGCTCACTGAGAGAACCACTGGCAGTAAATATCACTGCCTCCTTTCCAAGCAATGAATAAGGAAATGGCAGAAGAGGGCAATGGTAGTGAGGAGAGTGAGGAACAATGCGGCCCCTGCCAGGGCCATAGCAAATAAAGGAAAAACTAGTCTGTGAGCCAAGACGCATGGTCACTTGCCCAGTTGCACTAGGGTGGGGGACTCATGACTGATGAGCTTCTCAAATGCCAAAGGGCTGTGTATTTACATGTCTGAGACCTAAGGACCCGTTCCTGTAACTTCAGCGACCCCAAAGGCTTCCTGGAAGCTGGTGTGATTCTGCGCGCAATGTGACATTACTCAAAGACATGGCCTCTCATCTTTTCCGATCAGGGACCAGGGACCTGATCGGGCTCCAGGGACCACAAAGCCAAGGAAGTCAGTCAGTTGGTGATGACTAGCCTTGAGTGTGCCTTATGGATCCAAATCAGATGCTACCAGAAATGTGCTGTCTTACATTAAACTTTCAGCTTTTCCCACACCGGAAGGTGGAATTCCTCATCTACATAATACTTTACGCTGCTCTTCAGTTGCTAAGTCATGTTTGATTCTTTGCGACCCCATGGACTGTAGCCCGCCAGACTCCTCTGTCCGTGGGATTCTCCAGGGAGAAAAATACTGGAGTGGGTTGACATTTCCATCTCCAGATTATCTTCCCGACCCAGGGATCGAACCGACATCTCCTGCATTGCAGGCAGATTCTTTACCACTGAGCCACCGAGGAGGCCCTTATATTATCAGGAAAAGGAAGGAAATTTGCAGTTCTCAACTTTCCTGGAACAACAAAAGCTCACTGGAGTATCTTTCCAGCATGAGTTCAAAAGATTCCTGTCTTACTCAATAATCTGTGTATTGATGGGAATGATGAAACTATTTAAAACTCCTATTCTGTTTTAATTGTTAAAGATTCTTATGTGATAACTTAAAAACTCAGTGGGGAGGTGTGTTTTAATAACAATATGTGTGGAAAATCCTCAAGAGTTTTACACTGTTCTCCCAGTCCTGAGTTTAAAAAGAGAAATAACTGCTCAAAATGTAAATCTGATCACAGATTTACTTTAGATTACATAGTAGGGGTATTAAGTCTAAGTATGAAAGCAAAGTGTGAAAACAACATGAAGAAAGACTTATTCTTTGCTCAAACTGGATCTGGGGACAGCACGTCAGAGAGGGTGGTGCGCTCCAGGAAGGCTGGGCACAGAACACACGCAGAGCTGAGAGGGGCCCCCCCCCGGACACTGGACGATGCAAAGATGGGCAGGGTCAAAAGAGGCATCACCACTGCCCTCGAGTAAGTACAGCGGCATTGTGTAGATGTGGAAGCACCTTTACTCCACATGGCTTCTGGGACACAGCCTTCATTAGTGGGCGGTCCTCCCTGGGAGATGGTGGGACTGCATCAGAAGGAGGCTTGTTCCTGAAGCCATGGCATCCAGAGCAGCAGGGATGTCCTCGAGGATCTCTGGACAGAAGTCAAGGGAGGACCTGATGGGGATGCTGCAGAAGACGTGTGCATTGGATCCCGGGCACAGCAGAGGAGCTGAGTTTAATTCTAATAACGACAGTGCATGAATGTCTGAAATTCATCTCTTTGTATCTTAAAATAGTTTATGGCTTCCCTGGTGGCTCAGAGGGTAAAGAGTCTGCCTGTAATGCAGGAGACCCGGGTTTGATCCCTGGGTCGGGAAGATCCCCTGGAGAAGGAAATGGCAACCAACTCCAGTATCCTTGCCTGGAGAATCCAATGGACAGAGGAGTCTGCTGGGCTACAGTCCATGGAGTCGCAAAGAGTCGGACACGACTGAGCGGAATACAACTGATGATGCAGAAGATGTGTGCATTGGATCCGGGGCACAGCAGAGGAGCTGTGAGTTTAATTCTAATAACGACAGGGCATGAATCTCTGAAATTCATCTCTTTGTATCTTAAAATAGTTTATAGAAGGTACATAACTCAAGGCACTTAAATAAGGAGCCCGCTCCCCCACACGCAGTGTACAAACAACATGATGGATAGGAGAAGAGCAGGAACTCTCTCTCAGAGAAAAAAATAACACATCTAAAAAAGGAGAAGACAAAACAATCTTAAGCAGGCTACTTGAAAAGAACAGGAGGCTCTGGTTTATACAGTTTGAGGCACATCTAAGTCTTGAAGGGCAGAAGAAATTCAGGAAAAGAATGAGACTATCTTGACCTATGCAGGAGGTGGAGGATAGATGGAAGAGGGTTTTTGTTTTTTTTTTTTTTTTAGCAGAATTCTTTAGATCTGAGGACAGTCTCTTGCTTACAATTAGCTCTAGGGAAAACAGAGAAAATAGTTTTATTTCTATTTGTTGCCTTTAGACATGATCTTTGCTTCCATTATTGTTTTATAAGGAATCTTTTTTTTCTTATTTTTAGTTTTAAGAGAATTCTTTTGTAAAATAGGAAGGTTCATAGGTCATTGCTCCAACACAGACCCATGACTCCCGTCACCTAGTGATGGAAATCCAATAGCACGGAAGAGAGGGAGACAGCAGCCGGAAACGAGAGCTCTACCCCTCAAGCAGCAGAGAAAGCAAATGCCATAGTGATTTCAAGAGACCTTGGCTCTCCCACACATGTTCAATCTGACCAAGGATTTCACAAAGGATGGAAGTCCAAGCTGCTTTTCTAAATTAACAGATCCATCATTTCTAATACACTTTTTTCTTTTTTTTTTAATTTTTATTTTTTTAAATTGAAGTATAGTTGATTTATACGACTGTGTTAGTTTCAGGTATACAGCAAAGTGACTCAGTTTTAAATATATATTTATAAAATATGTGTATTATATATCTGTATATACATACATCACATATTTATGTTTCATTGCAGCACTATTCACAATAGCCAAGACATGGAAGCAACAGAAATGTCTATCAACAGATGAATGAATAAAGAAGATGTGGAACATATATACAATGGAAAATTACTCATCCATCAAAAGAATGAAATAGTGCCATTTGCAGCAACATGGATGGACCTAGACAGTGTCATACTGAGGGAAGTAAGCCAAAAAGAGACAAATATCATATTATATTGCTTATATGTGGAACCTAAAAAAAGGTACAAATGAACTTTTTACAAACCAGAAAGAAGCTACAGACATAGTCCAAACTGCTTTTAATTGTAGGTTTCAATAACTGACAAGTTTGTTATCTCTTGTTTTTTTTTTTTTTTTAAGAAGGGGGTAAAATTATGATGGTCTCTTTGGAAGGAATGATGCTAAAGCTGAAACTCCAGTACTTTGGCCATCTCATGTGAAGAGTTGACTCATTGGAAAAGACTCTGATGCTGGGAGGGATTGGGGGCAGGAGGAGAAGGGGACGACAGAGGATGAGATGGCTGGATGGTATCACAAGATAAAATGGTATCTTTATTTATTCATCTGTTGATAGACATTTCTGTTGCTCACGTTCTCTTCGATGGACATGAGTTTGAGTGAACTCCAGGAGATGGTGATGGACAGGGAGGCCTGGCGTGCTGCAATTCATGGGGTTGCAAAGAGTCGGACATGACTGAGTGACTGAACTGAACTGAACCCAGTGTAAAGGTTGTAGACTGAACAACCAGGATGCTAACTTTAGATCTGCCTGTGGTTCAGTGACCTTGCCCAGTTCATGACCAGACCTCAACTTTCTCACCTGTAAAACGGTAGGTGTTGGGGTGGTTTCTGAGACTCCAACTATACTTTCATTCAAAGAAAGCTATCTTTGAGAGGCAGAGGCTCCAGAGGCATGTGGTGCAGCAGGCAGCCTCTCAGAAGACGATACCACAGAGGAAGAAGGTAGACTGTCAGATGCAATTTCCAGGCCCTGGCTTCTGGACGCAATGCTGTCACTGTGATTATCTTGTAATCTGAGGAAGCTAGACCTTCTGACAATGTCCCTACCCCTCCTCTCACTCCACTGCAGCAGTATTGAACCCGTGATGCGCTGGGTCCTGGCTGGACGTCAGGTCTGCACGCTATCTACTCTTTGGCCCTCGAAACTATTCCCGTGCCTTCTCTACCAGTCGGCTTCACATCCCTCAGCAGGTGCTTAGCACCTCACCTGCATTTGACAGCCAGGTAGGTGAAGCGCCCCCACTCTGCTCTCCCACCTGCTCTACCTCCTGAGTGCCGGGAGCACCCTCCACCCTGCATCCAGAGGGCCTGCTTGCTGCTGTACCTGCTGACCCGATGACAGACCCCACTGGGGAAGGAGCCCTGTCTGTCCTGCTCTCTCTGTGCCCCGAGTCCTTGGCACACTGCTGGCTCTCGGGAGGTACTCAGCAAACAGTGCCCTGTGTTGGGTGGTGCTGCCTTGTTTGGTACTGTGCTGTGGTGTCAAGCATCAGTACACTTGTGGGTGGATTAAAGGAGGGAAGATCTGTGCCGTGTGTATTTTGCATGTCATTGTGGAGGGCCAATCCGGCCAGTGTGGAGAGAGCCATGTGTCCCTCTGGAGTTGACCCTGGGCACAGGATGTGGCCAGAGCAACTCATCAGGCCTCTTCTGGCCACTCCATCTTTGCATGAATGGTTGGGGATGATAAAGTTAACTGAAGTATGTCAGTAGGGCCTCATGAACAGAACCTGGCACTGGTTATCCATATAAGCACACTAATGAACACAGAACAGGAAAAGGTTATCTTTGACGCACACCAGACACACGCCTCACCTGTTCTTTCCACTTTCCCCGCTGCTACGCTCCACACACTGAGTGTTTCTTTACTGCAGGAGTTTGTACATGCCTGGCCATCCCAGAAGGATGCCCGTGTGAATAGAGGATGCTATACAACTGAAAAAACATTTTATCTAAATCAGTGGTTTTTCTAGGACCAAAGGTGTGTAGCAAGGGCTGGAGCAGGTTCAAGTTCAGAGGATGGGGCTTCCCGTCCCCTATAAATCATGCCACCTCATGGTCACCGGTTCCAATTGCTCACAGGGAAGGCTTGCTTTCAATCTCCATGGATATCTAAGCACCAAACCCACCCACCCTCAGAAAAAGACACACTTTCCCGAGAACGACAACAATAAAACCTTTTTACCCATAAAGCTGCCCTGTGTCCTTTCCACATGACTGACTCGCATTACGGTTTCATTTATCAAGAAAGTCTTTCCTGAAAACTCTCTCTTCCCCCTAACTATGCCATGTCCTCACTGCACACTTGGACAGCAGTCTGTCCTTTTCCATCATATCAATTAATCACAGCCATAATTAAATTATTACAGTGAAATGCTTTGTTTAATGTTGATTTCCCTTGATGGATTAAAATCTATATGAGAGTAGGGACTGTATAATATGTGTTTACCCCTGGAATCCCAGTATCTAGCATGACAGGTGGAACAAAAGAGACGTCCAGCGACCATTTGTTGAGTGGATGAATATGAAATGATACAATTTCCCAGTACTGAGAGGTTCAAGAATGAAAGACTCACATCACACATAAGAAAAGTCACACTTGTCCACTGTCCGAATCTACATTTTAGGATTAAAATAGAAATGTGAGTCTGTATGCTCTAGGATGGGGCTTCCAAGGTGGCGCAGTGGTAAAGAGTCTATCTGCCAATGCAGGAGATGCAGGAGATGTGGGTTCCATCCCTGGGCTGGGAAGAACCCCTGGAGGAGGAAATGGCAACCCACTCTAGTATTCTTGCCTAGAGAATTCCATTCACAGGGGTTCCTGGTGGGCCACAGTCCATGGGGTCCTAAAAAGTCAGACACGACTGAGCAACAGAGCACAGCACACAGCATGCTCTCAGATAGAATCTGGCAAAGAGCACGCCCTTCACAATAGATGTATAGGGGCAAATATTACCAAGTTGAATTTGGAAGACTCCATATTCTTCTTCAAAGGGAACGTTCTAGTAGAATAGATAACACATTATCTTCTAGATACTTGGCTTCTGGTGTGTCTGACTTCCCCGGATCAGGACTTCCTGTAGAGGAACACTGTGGACCTTGCTCTGTGACCACTCTGCACCCATCACAATGCATGGCAGAGAGCAGACTTGCATGAAGTATTTGTTGATTGACTGGATGAAGGAACCAAAGATAACCTAGAGAAGTAATTCAAGAAAATGAGCCCAGTTTGTAAGGCTGAAGTCAGCTCTCCATTAGTGCCTTCACATGAGGTGTACGGAAACAAAATATGTCTGTTTCTAACAGTCTCACCTCTATTTATTATTAATAAATGACTTCCATAATAAACATAACTTTTCTCAGAAACCTACTAGATTCTCAAGTGGTAGCAACCACTGTGATAAATTGGGGAGAAAAAAATAACAGTTTCCTAGAAACAGGTGTCTTTCAATTTGGCCTAAGGATGCATGCGGGCACACACACACACGCACACACTCAGGGGTGTCTCAGAGACAATCCACACAGTCTCTCTCTCTCTACACACGTCTGACAGAGGAAGCCCGATCAGGATGCACCTCATCTGGCCGGGCTGTCACTCCCCGTTTGACTCATTACGGGGGAAATGAAGTCCATTTCCAAGCAACTGGGAGACTCACAGTAATTGGGTTCTCCAAAGCCTTTCCCTTAATTTGCTCAAGTTGTATTTAGTTTTAGAGAATTGGGTGTTAGCAGCTGATGGACAGATCAGAAAAACGAAGGCAAATGCACAGCGTGATACAGAGACGAGGCGGTTGCCCCACTCTCCTCCTGGTGTCCCCGTCCCCGCCTGCCCCTCCCTTCTCTCTCCCTTGTCCCAGGTTTTTCCCACTGGGGGGCGTTGCCTCGCTGACACAGCAGGGCTCCTCAGACAAGCCTCCTCTCCCTGTGAACTTCCCTCCTAACCTTTGGTTGGGGGAGCCTGTGTGCAGTGACTCTGCTCTGACCGACCCTCTTTCCTCATGAGTGAAGTCATGGAAACTCGACTCAAAGGTATGTTCCCTCTTTGTCGCCTTGTTTATTCTCAGCTCCACCACAGTGAGAATGCAGAAGGGAGTGTCTTTAGAGGAGTCATGGGTTTCTACATGTATTAGAATTTCTTATTCTTTGGAGGGTGGTGGTGAAATGTGAAGTGGAATGAATTTTTCTCTAGTGTAAATCAATCTGGATCCTATCTCAAAAAGACTAAAATTCAAATTTCACTCCTACTCCCTGAGAGATGTTGGTACATTTACTTAACTTCTCTGAACCTGCTTTCCTGGATAAACCACTTTTATGAGACTTCTGGAGATGAAGTAAAAACAAGAACAGGTGCACTGGGAGAGAGCTGGGTCTCTTATAGTATGTGTTAGTCGTGTCTGACTCTTTGTGACCCCATGGACTATGTGGGTCCTCTAATTGCATGTCCCTCTTCCAAATTTTAATCATTACCATAATTTCCTTATTCCTGTAAGAAGAGAGGGTATCCCTAACAGCAATAACAAAAGGAGATACACAGGAGAACTCTATGAACTGCAACTACCCCTCATCAGAGATGAAATGAAGCCTCATCCCGAATGGAGACCTGCCTGCTGCAACCTCAGCTTGCTAGTCACTGACAGATGGGTGAGCTTTTCAGAAGGATTCAAACATCCTTGTAGGTTCTGAACACTCAGGGATGATTCCTTCAGGTTCCACCTTCTGCTGATGGTTATCTGGAGCCTGAGGAGCAGGGTGGCTATTACTTATTACCTCGAGGGCTCGGGACACCACGGCACCTTGTGTCCACAACTCCACTCTCCACGTCTGGGGTCCCTTTGGTTTCTTTAGTGACTGAATTCTTGAAAGTGCGGTGTCTTCTCTAACCAGTGGAACCTTACAGCTTTGTCCCTGTGATGGATGCAACCCCCAGACTGCAGTGAGACATTGTCAATAACCACCCTAGGGCCTAGAGGCAATTTTTTTTTTCACGTGTAACCTGCCTATACATCAGAAGAGATACGAGTGTATTGTGTGTGTTGGGGGCTGTGAAAACCTTGAATTCTTTTGAGGATTTTGTGACCATGCCCTGACTTGGCACAATAGAGTAGAAAGGAGCTTTCCAGGAGGAAGTTGAGGGACCCAGCGCTCCCCCCTCACCGGAGCAGCAACTGTGAATCTTGCATTGAAAGGCATGCCCAGGGCAGGGCCCCACCCGGCCTTGCAGAAGAACAGCATGTGTGGATTAAACCATCACCATCACCATCACCATCACCATCACCATCACCATCATCGTCATAGCATCATGCTTTTCACACAAAATCTCTAAGTATCAGAAAAACCCAGTGACGGAGACAAAGCTAAGGCTTAACACGTGTAGGCATGTGATCCAAAACTCACCGAAGAAGGGTGAGAACGCAGAGTGAGTCTAAGACTTGCGGTGACAAACACTGGGTCTGGGTAGGCCAGGTACCCAAACCAAGCCATGGGCTCTGGGGCCACAGAGGACAAGCAGGCTGATGACATAGCCTGGCCAAGCTCAGTGTCATCTGTACAATACACATCAATGTGAGCAGGGCCTTTCAGGGGCATGGAGCACACCAGCATAGCCAGATGGGGAGTTGGGATTCTTCACGTGCATAAGCCCCAGCGTGACAACAGCCACACCACCAACCACAGTCAACTGAGTCATCAAGGACAACAATAAAACAAACCTGTCTTGTGCTCTCCCTCCTCCAGGTCAGGAAGCTGTGTAACGCTCTTCCCGTGGTTCACGAGGCTAGGAATACCCTGCTTCCTTCCTCCCCCCCACCCGCTGCATCTCCCATCTCCCATCTCCCCTCCTTCAGCCCAGCCACTCTGACTGCTCAGCAACAGCTGTGTCAGGCGCATTTCTGCATCGAGACCTCTACACGCCCCATCTCCTCTTTCTCCATGCATGGCCAACCCCTCATGTCCTTCAAGCCTTTGCTCAACTGTCTCTCTTTCCAGAAAGCTTACCCTGAATACCCTGGTGAAACTGCAACCCACACTCCCTACCCCACTGCACTCTTGATCCCCCTGATTCTGTTCCACTTGTTCAGTTTTTCCAAAGCTCTTGTCACCAAACAATCACCACAACAAACTCCCTTACTATTGCGTTGGCCAAAAGATTCATTCTGGTTTTCCCATTACATTTTATGGAAAAACTCGAATGAACTTATTGGTCAACCCAATACAAACATTGTCTCAGTCTTCTGCTACTCTGGATGCTCCATGGCCTCATGGTTCTGTGTGTATTTTATTCTCGTGTGTAGAGCAGTGTTTGAATGAATGATTGAACTAAGGAATCTTGGTTAACCTTACTTGAGGCTCTAAATAATAAAATGAAAAAATCCAACTGCAATTTGAGTTGACTCTGAAGTTGTGGTTAAGAGAGTAGTTGAATGTTTTAATCAACATTGATTATGGAAATGATGATAGAAAGGAGCTTGGAAAAACTGGGCTCTGAGATTCCACAGTCCAGAAGGTACCCAGGTCTTGGCTTGATCTTGAGCATCTTCTAAAGCATCTCTCTCAAAAGTTAGTTTGCAAAGTTAAGGTGCAAACACCTTAGAAAATAAAAAAGACAAATTTACACTTGCAAAAAAAAAAAGTGTGTTTTGGGGGGAAGGGATAGTTAGGGAAGGTCATATACACACTGCTATGCTCAAAATGGATAACCAACAAGGACCTACTGTACAGCACAGGGAACTCTGCTCAATGTTAGGCGGCAGCCTGGATGGGAGGGGGTGTTTGGGGGAGAATGGATACGTGTATATGTATGGCTGAATCCCTTATCTGTCCTCCTGAAACTATCACAGCATTGTTAACTGGCTGTACGCCAACTCAAAACAAACAGTTTAAAGTTTGCAAAAAAATTTAATTAAAAAAAATAAGAAATAATGTATATGCTTCCAAGATTTCATGATGAGCACTATGAAACATCTTGATCTTGATCAGACAAATGTTTGTTTTTTTTTTAATTGACAAAGAATGGGGACTACTGCAAAGATTAGGATTTTTGCAGAAACTGGTAAAAATGCTGTGTGTGTGTGTGTGTTGATTTTTTTTAAAAGATAGTTAATTTTTATTTGAGTTGGGAGAAAACTAAAATTTAAAGACAAACCCTATAATAATAAAATTAGCAGGACTGTAATCAGGACAATGTAGTAGCTGATGAGTGATTCCAGGATCCTGGTTACAGCACAGCCTTGTCCTCTACCCAGGGCTGAGCAGTTGGGTTATTTCTCTCCTCCATGCACTTGAGCTCCCAATTCTCTGTAACTGTCCTTCCTGATCTAGTTCTCCTAATCAGATTTCTTAAACTCAAAAGGCTTCCACTTGTCCTCCAGAACGTTACACACAGGCCATCAGCTCTTCCAAGTCTTCCTCGATCCATCAAGGCTGATTCCCTTTTCAACTCCGTGTCCCAAGTTCTTCTCTGACTTGCTCAGCAATGTTCTATGTGTTACAGTAGATTGGAAGTGGCCACAAATTCCTCTTGTCCTGTGTGCAAGCAACTTTGTCCTGTGACTTTGCTCCTCTTCCAATAAAAGATAGGGCCTGTTTCTTCATTCCCTGAAACTCAGCTTGGCTGGTGACTTGCTTTGGACAAAGACACATTAGCAAACCAGTGCTAAAGAGGCTCCTATTCATTGCTCAGTGGGTGTTGTGGGAACACCTGTGACCATCCCTGTGGGAAAGAGCTCTGCTGCCCGCAGGATGAAAAGAGTGTGGGGCCAGTTCTCCCCATCACCCCAGCTGTAGCCAAGCTGATGGCCAGACATGAATGAATCCATCCAGCCCAGCAGAGCCTCTGGCAGACCTCAGAGATTGGCTGATCTGACCCAAACTAAAAACACCACTCAGTCCATCTGCGGACTCCTCAAGAAATAATAAAACACTTGCTGCTTAAGACCACTAAACTTCAAGGGTAACTGATTCATCCAGAAAAGCCAGTGATACACGAGATGGATGTTACTACCAGAATATAAGGAGGTGATGAGCACCTCTAGTACAAGAAATGAGTATTTTTCACCTTTGAATCCCCATGGGCTACTAGGATCTTATCCCACAGCAGGCCAGTGTCTGCTGAATTTAATTGGATTTATTTGAGATATTCTATCAGACAAATAGGCTAGACCAGTATTTTAGAAATTATGGGATACTTACTATGCACAATAATTTTAGATGGTATTGAATGAACGCTTGCTCCTTGGAAGAAAAGCTATGACAAACCTAGATAGCATATTAAAAACCAGAGACATTACTTTGCCAACAAAGGTCCATATGGTCAAAGCTATGGTTTTTCCAGTGGTCATGTATGGATGTGACAGTTGGACCATAAAGAAGGCTGAGTGCCAAAGAATTGATGATTTTCAACTGTGGTATTGGAGAAGACTCTTGAGAGTCCCTTGGACTGCAAGGAAATCAAACCAGTCAATCCTATAGGAAATCACCCCTGACTATTCATCAGAAGGACCGATGCTGAAGCTCCAATACATTGGCCACCTGATGTGAAGAGCTGACTCATTGGAAAAGACCCTGATGCTGGGAAATATTGAAGGCAGGAGGAGAAGAGGACAACAGAGGACTAGATGGCTTGATTTCATCACCAACTCAATGGGCATGAGCTTGAGCAAGCTCCAGGAGTTGGTGAAGGACAGGGAAGCCTGGCATGCTGCAGTCCATGGGGTCGCAAAGAGTCGGACACGACTGAGAGACTTAATAGCAATAACAACAAATGTGAATGAATGGAAATTAAAACCATATCATATGTTGATTTAGTGAATATTTTTTAAACAATTGCACATTAAACCCATGATTTCATAGAAATTACGGTTTAGGACTAGGCTGAATTTAGTACTGCCATAGTGCTCAACACAGGCTAGCTGAGCTATCAGCCTAAGGTTCAGGGATGCCTAGAAAATTTCAGGCCCTTCAGAATGGAACCTGGCCCCACAACTATTAAGAGATGGTGACTTCACAACAGTGACACAGCATCCTCAGCATGAATTTCTGTACTCGCAGATTCCATGTGTGTATCATATCATGCTTTACAACCCCACCTCAAACTGTTACTTTGATGATCTCTCCAAATACCATATCAATAATATTGGGCTAGAAGACTTGAATGTTTGTGGCATACTACAATGGAACACAGAAAGTTGAAAGAGTAGGAAAACCATTCTTTAGCCAAAGAGCTCTCCTGGTTGCCTCTGCAACCTAGGCCAAGGTCATGGGCATTATTATGCTCTGATTTTCTCATCTCTCAAGCTCAGTACCCTTTCTTTTGAACCCACAGAGCCCTGATAAAAAAAAGAAAAGGCACCGCATGTTAAAAACCAGAGGAACAGAGAGCACGCACTGTTCATAATAGACAATTTTTTAATCAAATGTTGCTCATAAAGTTTAAATTCAAGAGAAAATCATATTAAATTCAAGCAAAATATGGCTTTAATAGACCAATAATGATAACAATGATGAATAATTAAGAAGATACTTTTTCATGTGTAACCTCCCTGCGTAATGAACATAATGAAGAAAGACATAGGTTACAATTAGAGTTGAAAACTTGGTATTTTAGAGTAACATTATTTCAGAGTGCACATGCTTAGAAGGAAGCACAGACATTCTTCACAAATTAATTTAGCAAAATGACAAACTTTAGTCACGATTTTGGGGCAAAATACACTAGGAAGGTATAATATTACAATTTTAATCATAAGAATAACAGTACCCAAAAAGATAAATAGGACTTCCCTGGTGGCTCAGATGGTAAAGCGTCTGTCTACAATGCGGGAGACGGGTTCTATCCCTGGATCGGGAAGATTCCCTGGAGAAGGAAATGGCAACCCACTCCAGTACTCTTGCCTGGAAAATCCCATGGATGGAGGAGCCTGGTGCAGGCTACTATCCATGGGGTCGCAAAGAGTTGGACACGACTGGGCGACTTCACTTTCACTTAAAAAGATAAAAGGAACCAATATACCAAATTATGAAGTGTTTTTTTTTTTCTCATCCACAGTTTCAGATTCACAGGCTGAACTTTTGCATATATATATATTTTTTTTTTCCTTATCATTTCTGATAGAAAAAGGTTTTAAAAGCTTAGACTAAACCCATACACTTTATATGGTGGTGTGTGTATAAACACATGTACTTATTTGAATGTGGGTATAATTATTACTGAATTGTAGCTTTTAATGGGTAGATCATTAGGGGCAGTTAAATCTGACTGCATTTAGCTTTCATTGAGACTCTGAAATTATTTTTTCAAAGCATTCAGGTTTTGAAAAAACGGCAAACTGTGTTTGTCTCAAATAGTCTTCCCTTAATTTTTCAGGCTGGTATTTTAAGGCAAATTTAATCTATATAGTTCACACTCATTTACACTTAAATTATCCAACTAGAGCTTTTAACAGCTATTTAATGTCCCAGACACCTTTTGAGCTTTTAAAGTGAGCTCCTAAAAGCCTTCTCTCTCTCTTTCACCCTCCTTTCATCAGCTTAAGAGGCTGCATTTGGCTCAGAGTAAACAAATTGAATGCTGAAACCCTGGGTTATTTTTCCTCTCGGTTTATGACCTATGAATGTAAAGTGGCTTTCTGATGAGACATAACTAACTTTCCCATCCCTGTGAACCAATATAGGGTGTGTGTCACATTACACTTACTTATGAACAGCAGTCTCGCTGGCAAACGAGGCAATCTCTGGCCTCCTCATCCAGCCCCCGCAGCACATAAATAGATAATTATGGAATCTCAGACTCCTCTGACATTTTTCATGTGAAAATTGCCAGGGCTGCCTTTAGAATGGCATAAGCATACATCTTTGAACTTGCCAGAGACACAAAACACCTAGTTCTCTCTCTAAATATTTCTGCCTTTTTTTTTTTTTTTTAACAGACAGGAAAGGCTTCGGCCTGGAAGGAAAGGGTGCTTCCTTCCAGGCTGATGGTCCTAAAGTCAAAGGAGTTCAAGAAAAGGCCATAGTTTTGAAAGAGAGACAATGTGTGTGTGTGTGAGTGTTAGCGAGATAATGAGACAGAGTGACAGGGACAGACAGACAGACAAGGAGGAGAACAGGGAGGCCCTCTCTGGAATGCCGACAGCATTGGGAGCTGGGCTGGAATCTCGGGAACCCAAGACCCACCTCTGTGGCTGCTGTCACTGTGCTGTCCCCATCTCCTTGTCCACTCACTGTCTGTCCTCATGGTGACAGGCATGGGCTCAGAGATGTCCCAAATGCACATCACACGACACTTTCCTAACATGCCTTCACCACCTCTTGAGGCTCTCTTCTCGATGCTCAGTTTGGCCCACGCTGTGCCCAGGGCCCCAGGAACACGCTTTCCTGTCTCCAGACTGGTCCAGAGATGGACCTGTCAGAAGTGGCCCCAAGGGATGCTTAGAGAGGCGAGAGGAGACATTCATCTGGAAAGAAGTTTCTAGAGAACAGACTGCAGGAGCTTCATGGCATCAGCCCCCGCTCTGCTCCCCAGGAGAGCTGGCCTGGCAGGGGGGCCGAGTCAGAGCTCAAAGGTCCCCTCAGCCACCTAGAGCAGCCGCCCGCCCCCACTGCCCCCAGGAGAACACCCGGCCGCGGTTCTGGATCGCTGCCTTTTCCTAATCAGACTTTGCTCAGGCCGCTAAATGAAGCTGGCTGCCCGGCTGAATTCAATTCCAACCCCATTTCAGTTTGTCCATTCCCTGGGAATGTAATCTCACCTCCTCACTATGGGACACCCCCCCAGGGCCTTGTAACTGATGAGTGGAGGCAGCCGGAGGGAGGGGACCCAAGGAGAGGCGGGGAGGTAACAGAAACCACAGCACGCCCCATTCAGAAGGCACCGTCTTCAAGATCCACAGAGCATGGGGCTTTCCTGTTGCAAGGAGACGTCAAAATGCACACACACACCTGCCACCCACATCTGACGTGTGGATTCCCACACAGGCTCCCCTGCCTCTGTGGCAGCATCTTCTGTGATGTTGGGGAGAACTCACCCTCTCCGGGTGGCCTTCTCTGGAAGGTCTCTTTGGTCCAGCATCGACACTTACCTCCCTGAAACATGTTCCACAAGCCATCACCTGTACCCCCGTGTTTCATAATTTCAGCAGAAAATTCCTGCCATAAATTACCAGGTAGAACACATAAATGAGTCATTCTTGCAACAGAAGCAAGTTGATAAAAAGAAGATCCCTTATGAGCCCAGTGGATAGTACATGATGAATGAATATGTGTTTGGAAAGCCTCACGCAGAAGCACCACCTGACCCAGGGCCTGTGTTTTAAGCCTGTTTAATCACAGATTGTGTTGAAGACTCACTTTTACACCCAGATCAGCTGACTGTACACATCCCTGCTCTTCACAGGAACTGGGTCATTCTCTCTCAGAGAACAGGCACGGCTCCTCACCTTCAGGTCTCTAGACTACTTTTACCAAACGCACTGTCTGTCTGGTTTCTAGTTGACCTTGACAGTCTCTTCCCACATTTTCACAGGGTCCAGTATGCTGCCCCAGGCCCCCTGACACCCCCTGAGCTTCCCCAGGAACAAATAACCAGTTAGGGAACATCTTATTATTTAGTCATCTCTTTTTCCCTTTCTATGGCTAGAAATAGGAGCCCAGTACCCTGTTGTCAGCCTGTGGACCCCAGGACCCCTGCAAAGGAGTGCACTGCAAATTCATTGCCTGCTCTTATGCTTTCAAACACCTGTAACTTAAGCGGAGGGGAGCAGGGTGAAAGGGGATGAGGCTGTCAAGAGGAGGCTGCTCCGCACAGGAGCAGGGCACTGGAGAAGAGGCTGGGGAAGGAGACAGCTCGTGTCACCTCCCCTGCCCGCCCAGCTCGGGGGCTGGTGGCAGCAGAGGTGGTGGGTGCTGGGCCAGCTGGCCAGACAGGCCAGTGGGTCAGTGCTTTTACATTTTCTTGTTCAGTGAAGCTTTCGCCAGCCCGTCTCGGGGAGTGAGCGAGTCCGGGACAAATCCTGCTCCTGCTGGGACTTCTGGCAGAGGCTTCAGACTTAGCCTCATCACACCAGTTTCACCCAACCCTGAGATCCTGCCAACGAGGGCTTACTGAAACCACTGCAAGCTGGGCAGGGGATGTGTTTTTCCTTTGTTTTATTTTATTTTTAGTTGCAAATAAATTCTGGACAACTCCAGGTTTGGTATAATCCAAATTGGAATCAAGCTTCTAGAAACTAATCCAACAGTACCTCTGATGGTAACTTGTGCTTCATGACTTATTTTGGAAGGGGGAGGGGTTGGTAAAATCCCTGGAGAAGGGAAAGGCTACCAACTCCAATATTATTACCTACAGAATCTCAAGGACAGAGAACCCTGGCAGGCTACAGTCCATGGGGTTGCAAAAAAGACAGACATGACTGACCAGTTAACACTGACTAACTGGAGCGCTAGTGGTAAAGAACTCGCCTCCCAATGCAGGAGACATAAGAGATGGAGGTTCAATCCCTGGGTTGGCAAGATCCCCTGGAGGAGAGCATGGCAACCCACCCCAGTATTCTGGCCTTGAGAATTCCACTGAGAGAGGAACCTAGCAGTTTACAGCCCATGGAGTCACAAAGAGTCAGTCATGTCTGAAGCGTGCATGCACAGAGTAGGCAAATTATATCTGTGCTGAAATACAAAGTCTGACAATAGAAAAGGACAGTAAACATTAAGTGACCACCATCAGGAAGCCAAGAAACACTGCTTGAGTCACTAAAGGAGGAATGGTATGCAGAACTCCACTATACAGAAGAGGTATGTTCCAGCTTTTCAAAAAGAAACAGAGACCAGGAAGAGAAACTAAGTTATTCAAAGATGAAGATGGTGGTGAGTTGGTGTCCTTGTGTGAGTGAAAGCCTGGATAGATTGGTAATGTCTGCCTTCAGATCCAAGGGAAAGAGTAGAGGATGAACTAGTGATGTCTGAAGCTGGCATAGCATAGAATCAGTGGCCCACATGCCATGGCCTGCCCTACTCCAGGGATTGCCTGGAAGCTTGGTGCTATCAGGGTCATTATGTTTTTCTCTGGAGCTGTCGGACTATGTTCATGTGTTTGATAGAGTAGGGAGCCTGCAAAGAGGTCTCCGAGGTCTCAGAGGTCTTTGGGATTGTGCTTATCTGAGTCCATCAGTTGTCCACAGACCCTCAGTAGAGGCCAGAGGGTGAGTCCCATCGTGCCATTACAGAGCCCGGTGTCCCCAGAAAAGTGCCTAACACCACAAACCAGTACCTCTTTATTATTATCTATGCAATAGTAGCTGAACCTGTGATCACTTTTACTTCCCTACCTAAGGTATTACCTTAATGTCAGATCTAGGCGTGTTCTGTGTTATGCATTCTGCCCCAAATATAATGCTTCTCCACCCAGTTGCCTTGACTGTTCCCACAGATGGATTAAAGCCCTCACCTCCCCAGAGTCTACCTTATTTTCAAGTCTCATAGAAGAAACATGTTTTCCTCAATCTGCTTCTATATCCAGCCACACACCACCATAAGGTAACCAGTGCACACGCCATCAAACTTGACAGAAGTGACAGTCTGATGGTGCCTGGAGGCGTCCACACTTTGGCAGCCCTTCAGTGTGGGGGAAAACAGCTCAGTCCAGCCCACCTTCCTTTCACCATTTCTGAAAATGTTCTAGAACTGCACAAGTCAATATGAATGGTCGCCAGTTGCACATAGCTATTGAGCACTTTCCTGGTGGCTCAGATGGTAAAGCGTCTGTCTACAACATGGGAGACCCGGCTTCGATCCCTGGGTTGGGAAGATCCCCTGGAGAAGGAAATGGCAATCCACTCCAGGACTATTGCCTGGAAAATCCCATGGACAGAGGAGCTTGGTAGGTACAGCCCATGGGGTCGCAAAGAGTTGGACATGACTGAGCGACGTCACTTCACTTCACTTCACTATTGAGCACTTCAACAGTGGCTGGGGTGGCTGAGAAACTACAGTCATTTCAGTTAACTAGGGGACTTCCCTGGTGGTCCAGTGGCTGAGACTCTGTGCTCCCTGTGCAGAGGGCCTGGGTTCCATCCCCAGTCAGGGAACTAGATTCCGCATGCCACAACTAAGACTGAAAATGCTGTGTGCCGCAACTAAGACACCATGCAGGTAAGTAAATAAATACAAAGTTTTAAAATTCAGTTTACTAAAAAGATAAGAGTGGTCACATTGCACGTGGCTACTGTGCACAGTGTTCCTCACACTCTAATCCACAAAAGAATCACCTGGAGGGCTGCTGGGAACTACACCCGGGGCACACAGCCAGATTCTCTGATTTGGTCTGTCCGGGTCTCAGGTGAAAACCTGCATCTCTAAAAGCCTCCAGATGACCCTGCCACTGCTGACACAAGGCCCTGGCTTCAGGTTGCTCTGATGAAGACGGCTAGGGTCACATGGCTCAGTGGTCAGCAACCTGGGACAGCGGTGCTCATGCCGGACAGGGGTGATGTCTGGAGGAGTCACTAATTGTAATAGTTGGGGGCAGGGGCTCTATTGGGGTCTACTGGGCAGAGATCATGGATGCTGCTGAGCACCCCATGCATGGGACATTCCCTGCCCTGCCCCCCTGCCCCCCGCCCCCAGCAGATAATTACACAGCTCAGAATTCCAAGAGGGCCAGAGTTGGGAATTCCACTACTTGCACAAGCCAGTCAGGCTCTGGCCACAAAAGTGGTCTAGTGACACCATTTCTACTCAATGCCACCCTGCACCTTGGCAGGCTGTGGCCTTATTCTTTGACCAAGTATTACAATGGTCATCTGTTCTTGCTTCCCTGAGACCATTCCAAGGTGGGAATTTGAAGCTGGAAGTGGAGTTTGATCAGGCAGTTTTCCCCCAACTTGCACATGAGGAGAGAGGAGCAGTGATGCTCAGGCCACCAAGTCCCCATGGGAGTGCTTGCTGGATGGACAGATGTAAGGCACTCCAGATTCACAGAGGAGCAGGAGTCTGCCTGGCTAGTTTTTACACATGATTCCCAGGAGAGTTATGGGCTTCCATGATAGCTCAGTTGGTAAAGAATCCTCCTGCAATGCAGGAGACCCAGGTTCAATCCCTGGGTCAGGAAGATCCACTAGAGAAGGGGTAGGCTACCCATTGAAGTATTCTTGGTCTTCCCTGTGCCTCAGCTGGTTAAGATTCCACCCACAATGTGGGAGACCTGGGTTTGATCCTGGGTTGGGAAGATCCCCTGGAGAAGGGAAAGACTACCCACTCCAGTATTCTGGAGAATTCCATGGACTGTATAGTCTACAGGTTGCAAAGAGTTGGGCACAACTGAGTGACTTTCACTCTCCCAGGAGTCATCAGGGGCTACATTGGAGGCATTGCTCTGAGAAGTGCATTTGGAACTGAAATGGGTTAATTAAGGACACAAAAAGGCCAAGGTCCCCACTATTCCTCCCCAGAACAGTTTCCTCACTCTTGGCTGACCGAGCCTCACCATTGCTCTCACTTCCCCACGGCTTCGGGCTGTCAGTTGGGAGCCCCCAAAGGAGGCTGCATAGCTGGGGCCCTGGGGCACTCCTCCACCTTCCAGACAGGAGGCAGGCATGAGTCACATCCCCCAAGCAGCTGACCATGGGCAGGGAGCACAGGCTGGAGGCTTCCTGCCTGCCCGAGGGACGCTGTTCTAATCTCAGGTCTTAAGATCACTAGCTATTCCATTACCACCCCCCACCCCAACTTCTCACCCCACAGTCCCAGACACACTCACAAATCCTCTCCTCCATTTTTAAGCCCAGACTCCAAGGGTGCTATGGGAACCTCTTAATGCATGAAAGTCCTCCTAATCCAGATGCCCCGGCTCCAGCCGTGGTCTGTTTATGAGACTGATTTTGTCCGTTTTCTCTGCTTAGCAGAGCAAGGCCCCCCAGGACTCTAGGGTGAGTCCCGATGAGAAAGTGGGTGGAACTCTTAAGGTCACACTGCTCCTTCTTCGTCTTTGTTGGAAATGAGAATCTGCACTCACTCAGCAGCTGCTATGGCCTGAACTCGCTGTCCATTTTTAGATCTCAAGACTTTGTTATGATGCTAGGAGGCCTGTTTGAAGACGGCTGCCATCCTGGCCACACGACACAGTGAGGGTTTGGCTGTTTCCTGCTTCTGAGCCTTGGACGTGGGGCGCTCCATCCACTGGATCCTTAACAGTTCTGCCCTGGGAAGGTCATGATACAGGATGGTGCGGGGATGAGGGAACCAGCTCTTGTGAGGAATGAGAAGCAGGTTGGTCCTGTAAAGGAAGCTGGGTCCCCAAAGACACCAAGGCCTCACGCTCTCCAATCCTTTCTATAGCATCCTGATAGGAACAGAGCTGTTGGTGTGATGCAGTTTCCTTCGATGGAGAAGGGAGCTGACATGGGCTCCCTCCCCACCCCCTGGGTCGTTGAAGGTGGGAATTAGATGTTCACCCACGTGCCAGCAGAGCCTCATCAGTCATGGGTGTGAGCACAGCATCCCTGCCCTGGGTCCCAACTCCCAGGTCAGGGGCCTCTCACATGTGCAGCATGCAGGTGGGAGGGACACAGCTACTTGGTCGCTCAGAGGCAGGGATGTGGTGAAAGTCAGCTTTCAGAGAAAGCTGCGCTGCCACAGGGTGTGGTCTTTGCATGGTGTCGGATGAGTTTTGATCCATACCTGCTTAGTCTCATCATTACACCACCCAGATTTCCTGCTAGCCTAGCAGACTAGTGCTGTGACCTCAGCACATCACAATGTCCGACCACCAGAGCAGACCCCAGGACAGGGAAATGACCAGGTCTCCTCTCAGCATCATAAATGACGTTATCGGTCTTCATCTGTTACTTAGCAAAGTTTATTTTGGACATTTGCATCAGCAGTTTATATTCAAAATAAATTAGACACCAAAGGAAGGAAGAGAGACTTAAGATGGACACACATGGAGGTGTGGGGGGCTAGGGTGGTTGGAACGAGTGCCGTCATTCATCAAACGTGGGCTGCATGGTGACAAGAGAACAAAACGGTGGGAGAGGAAGCACCTGACCATGTGAGGTCAGGGCACCTGGTCTGCCGTCCCCAGGCCCCAGTCTCCTGCCCCCTGGATATGCATCAGAGCAAAGGGCAGCGTCCTGCCAAGAGCTGGGCAGCTCGGCCTGAAGCAGGTCAGCCAGGAGTGAGTGACGGTGCCTCCTGGGGTGGACAGACAGTCTCAAAGCCCATCTTCAGGGGGCACCAGTCCAGGCCCGACTCTGGAGGGAAGGTCTCAACCCTCCAAGGCCTGCTCAGTAAGCTCTGTGGCCCAACCACTGTCCTTGGTCCTCACCCGCCTGGTGCCAGGGCTTCAGGCATGGGGTGACTTCAGGCAGAATGCTGCACTTGGCAGGAGAGTTCTGTGACTGATTCTAGGACCCCTGACTGGGAGGAGCTGGAAGGAGTGGGACCAGGAGCAGGAAAGGGAGGACCCAACACTCTGTCTGGGTCCCAAGCAATGGCTTTACCTGGGGAAGGCCAGGTATTTCTGCTCTGTTTTATTTATTTGTCTTTTTCCCTGTTCAAAGCCTTTGATCCTCCCCTCCGCCCACTCATACCTTGTGGCAGAGAAAAAACGGGGTGGGAGAAGGATGCAGTGTCAGGAAACCCTGGAGACAGGGGTTGGGGGAGGCAATGGCACTGGGGACCCTTTGAGAAAGAAGAGGCAGTTATTTTTCAGCAGAATCGATGAAAGGTTTGGCTTTGTGTTTCTGAAACCTGCAGGGCACGGCTGTGGACAGTTATGGAGTACAAGTTTTTCTGCAGCAGAAAGAAAGATGTTTCCATTGTTCAGGGAAAAAAACAAAAAAGGCTCTCCCACACTCGTTTATCGGTCCAGGAAACAGCCTAACACTGAGCTCCGGCTGGTAACTCCTGCCACCTCCAATTTGAAGGCTATCCCTCTGCTGCATCTGACCAACCAGCTTCTGCCATGAGCATCTGAGCATTAAGCCAGAGGAGTCAATCTGGGAACATCACCTCCATGGCCAGAAAGCCACAGCCAGTTTACAGCCTCCCCTCACAGGCCCTGGTTCTGGCCCATGCCCACTGGGGTACAGCGTTGGGTGGTAGTGGTGGGGACAGGGAGGCAGGGGAGGGTGAAGGGCTCATTTGCAAGAACTGCCCAGCTGAGATAACATTTAAAATGAGCACGAGGAGGCCCAGTGCTTTGTAATCCTCTAGCAGCTGCTCACTTCGGGTTGCGATGGGGAAGCAACCTTTTGCCACTAGTCCCCGAGCCAAGAGTGGCCAGAGCGCGTTTTTCATCTCCCAGGGTGCTGCTGAGGGGCCTCAGGGCTGTGTCCTGGGGAGGCTGGACACAGGGAAGAGGACAAGGGGCTTGCAGTTCCCCTCTGTATGTGTGGCCCCCGGAAGGCTCACAGATGGGCCGGCTTGGAGGCAGCCACATCTTGGCCCGACTCTCTGAAGCTCTGTGCCCGGAGGGGGCAGCTGGTGGATGGTTCTCCTGCTTCTCAACTGGTCACTGCACAACTCTGAACAAGGTTGCCACAGCCCAGAGATGCAGATTATCCCTCAGCTCAGAGTGTCTCGCCACCCTCCAAGTGACCCAGTCTTCCAGGGAGCTGCCACCATCCCCAGACGATGCCCACATCCCACCTGCCCAGGGAGCCCATCTGAGGCCACCATGCCAGCCCAAGGAACACCCATGCCGGGGCCACCATCCTCCCCCAGGCCTGGGTCTCTCCCACTCAAGGAAGAGGAAGCTTCTTTCTTTTGCTGTAAAATTACGAATAAAATTAAACTGACTTTGAGTGTATTAATGATACCAGATGGTTTCATAAAATGTAAATAGAGCGATAAAAATACAAACGGAGCCCTCCCAGTAATTAGCTTTTGATTTACACAGTCCAGAGAGAATCAGATCATGCATCTCCCACACAGGAGATGCTGGTCCCCGTCAGCCCCTCTCCTGGTCTTGGCCTCACCAGCTTCCCCGTACCTGTTTTTCCTGACCCTCTGTCCCAAGCCTGAGGTTCTTTCTAAGTTTCATGGCAGCAAGGTATGGAAACAAAAGTCTGCAGCCATCTCTCTTGAATGCGTCAACAGGCTGCATAATTAGAATGGCCATGGAGAGCGTGGGGGCCATGAAGTGCTCCATGGACACACATTATTCTCGTTATCACCCTGACACAGTAATAATAACTCAGCTTGTTGGGCCATCTTCACAGTACCAAATATTCTCTCATTTATTTGGCAATCATGCACTTCACTATTTATGGCTGGAAAATATTCTTTGATGCCAAGGTCAGATCACTGCATAAAGCCAACAGAGAAGAGATTTTCTGATTTCTAGATCCACCCTGCATTCAGGAAAATCCTTAAAACCATAGTAACAGGAAACCGCAGACGCTCTGATTTTGTTCCATAGGCTCAGGGCAGGGGTGGGAAGGAGGCCCTCTTCCTAAGTCCTAGGTCCAAACACTGGCCACTCCACTTACTGGATGAGTGACCATGGCAGGTCACCTGACCTCTCTGGGCCTCAGCGTCCTCACCCTTCCCTAGGGTGAAGATGATATTAACTTCCTCAATGGGATTGTTGTATGAATCAAATGAGTTGACCCAAGTCAAGCAGGTAAACCAGTGCCTAGCAACACAATATGTGTTCTGTCACATGACTGTGACCGCCATGGCCACAGCCATGCTGAGAGCCCTCCAGAGATGGTCTAGTTCAGACTCAGCATCATACACAAGAAAACAAAGCCCAGGCCTGCAGAGGACCAACACCTATCCACAGCCACCTGAATAGTCTGATGGAGTAACTGTGTTTCCTCTCTGAGTTCAGTAAATATATGTATATAAAATGCCTTAAGTTGAAACATTTTATAAGATGGAGTTTCACATCTTCCTCAGATATAAGGATAGAGTAATGAAAAGCAAGATGAAAACATCATTTAATAATAACAGTAATTAACACTTGAATGTGTAACTAAATATTCTACAACTAGATAGGGAATACCAGACCACCTGACCTGCCTCTTAAGAAACCTGTATGCAGGTCAGGAAGCAACAGTTAGAACTGGACGTGGAACAACAGACTGGCTCCAAATAGGAAAAGGAGTACGTCAAGGCTGTATATTTTCACCCTGCTTATTTAACTTCTATGCAGAGTATATCATGAGAAACGCTGGGCTGGAAGAAGCACAAGCTGGAATCAAGATTGCTGGGAGAAATATCAATAACGTCAAATATGCAGATGACACCACCCTTATGGCAGAAAGTGAAGAGGAACTCAAAAACCTCTTGATGAAGATGAAAGAGGAGAGTGAAAAAGTTGGCTTAAAACTCAACATTCAGAAAACGAAGATCATGGCATCTGGTCCTATCACTTCATGGGAAATAGATGGGGAAACAGTGGAAACAGTGTCAGACTTTATTTTTGGGGCTCCAAAATCACTGCAGATGGTGACTGCAGCCATGAAATTAAAAGACACTTACCCTTGGAAGGAAAATTATGACCAACCTAGATAGCATATTCAAAAGCAGAGACATTACTTTGCCAACAAAAGTCCGTCTAGTCAAGGCTATGGTTTTTCCAGTGGTCATGTATGGATGTGAATTTTTGACTGTGAAGAAAGCTGAGTGCCAAAGAATTGATGCTTTTTAACTGTGGTGTTGGAGAAGACTCTTGAGAGTCCCTTGGACTGCAAGGAGATCCAACCAGTCCATCCTAAAAGAGACCAGTCCTGGGTGTTCTTTGGAAGGACTGATGCTATAGCTGAAACTCCAATACTTTGGCCACCTCATGGGAAGAGTTGACTCATTGGAAAAGACTCTGATGCTGGGAGGGATTGGGGGCAGGAGGAGAAGGGGATGACAGAGGATGAGATGGCTGGCTGGCATCACCTACTCGATGGACAAGAGTTTGGGTGAACTCCGGGAGTTGGTGGTAGACAGGGAGGCCTGGTGTGCTGCAATTTATGGGGTCGCAAAGAGTTGGACATGACTGAGCGACTGAACTGAACTGAACTGAAGACAGGTATTAAATACTCTTATGTCTATAACTAAGTAGATATTAGATATTTCTTCAAAGAACTTTCATGCAAAAAGTCATTTACTCCACAATCAGCCCTATGAGCGAGTGAGTGAAAGTTACTCAGTCGTGTCCAACTCTTTGCGACCCCATGAGCTATACAGTCCATGGAATTCTCCAGGCCAGAATACTGGAGTGGGTAGCCTTTCCCTTCTCCAGGGGAATCTTCCCAACCCAGGGATCGAACCCAGGTCAAAGCATTATTATTAGGACATTTTTTTCCAATGAGGAACCTGCATTCAGAGCTGAAGTTATTTGCACCAGGTTACACTGGGTCAGGAAGATGCCCTGGAGGAAGGCACGGCAACCCACTCCAGTATTCTTGCCTGAAGAATCCCATGGACAGAGGAGCCTGGTGGGCTACAGTCCATGGGGTCTCAAAGCGTCGGACACAACTGAAGTGATTTAGCATGCATGCACACACACACACACACACACACACACACACACAGGGTAATTAAGCTGCAAAGCTGGGATTTGAAACTTTGTGGGTCATCTGCAGAGCCCTCTAGGAGTAGGATAATTAAATTGAGAATAGACAGTTTGGATGTCCCTAAAATTCTCAACCATCCCTATGGTTCCTTCAACAAACACTTCTAAATCTCCAGCCCACTCCACCCACGGCCTGTCCAGCAGACACTGGGATCAGACGCCGAGAGGAGGCAGTCAGCTGGGCAGGCTGGTTCCTGCCCCATGGAGCTGGAGGCTTTAGCTCTAAGATGATGCTGCGATCTGTTTACTTCCCTCCAGCTGGGACAAAGCTCCCTTCTCTTTACACTTGAATGGTGATGGCAGGAAAAAAAGCCAGCTGTGACAAACTCTCTTCCCAACCTCCTTCTTGTATCCCTAAGGGAATTCTATCTCAAGGTGGTGACCATTTCCCCTTAATAACCAGCTACTCCACAAACGGGCTCACCGATCGCCTGCAAGGCTACCGCGCCCCTCCTGTGTGTTCTCTACTCTTCGGCCACGGCAGTGATGTAGGTCAATCATATGTGATATTTTAACATCTAGATGAATTGCCCGTGAGCCTGGAGTCCATTACCTTCTCCATCACTACTAAATTCAAGCTAATGGTACCAATCCAATTTTCCCTTATGGATGGAGCTTGGGAGGGCATCAGAGGCAATGACGAGCTAGGAGACTGCTCTGGGGGGAAGGAGAGGGAGAAGAGGCTGGGTACACTGTCACCAGGGCCCGGAGGAGCCCACATGGCATCAGGCAGTGAACAGGGACCCTCCAAGGGTCCCTAGCCTCCACACTTAGACATTCATAACTCAATACACTTTTGTTGCCATTCCGTCTTACCAGGATGGATAGTGATTCCAAATATATTTCCTTTTACCAATTCCAGTTAAGCTATTACATCTGAGGAAAAGAAATTGGCTTTGGCTGCTCTGCCTGTGTCAGCCCAAAGCCGTGCCAAGGAAGGCTGTGGTGTGAGCGGGGCAGGGGGCAAAGTCCTCACAAGCCCTCCCCACCCCGAGCCTCCTGCAGTCTGTGTCACTGCCTTACAGGTGCCCCAAAAGGTCCCTGTGACCTCAGAGGGAAGGGGGCAGCCCTGGGTCATGTTGCCGGGACCCCCAGTCCCCCCAGCTGCACTCACACGTCTGCCTCCTCTTTGGAGACACGCTCTTCCTCGTGACACTCTGGCACGTAAATCATCTGTCAGCTGTGCACCCAAATATCTCCTTTCTCGTGATTTTGTCAGATCATCACCGCTAATAGGATGTTGAAATTCATAAATGCGTCTATTTCCAGTAACAGGCCTCTGTACTGCCAGCTCCCAGTTTGCAAAGAGAGGGTTTTTTGCTGGGACGTGAGTCGAGCACATCTCAAGAGGGCACCTGCCTTCCTTGAATCGGGAGGTAATTTCCTCCTGGGAGAGGCTGCTGAGATCTTTAATATCGAGAGTTTAAATATATCGGCGGCTGTGAAGCTCAGCCGGCAAGCTAAGAACTGCTCAGAAAATCATGGGGTGTTAAAGCAAGGGGAGAAGAAACAGCAGTTCTCCTCCCACCACCCCCTCGCCTGAAGCTGGGATCCCCATAGCTTTGTCTGGAAGCCCCGTGCCCACCAGCACGGAGAGCCCTCTGCCTCCCCGACAGCTCTCTTCTCATCACAGGGAGCGGTAGGGACCATTCATCAGAATCCAGGCAGAGATCTGGACTTAACCCCACTGTCGAGGGCTTCCCCAGGTGCAGGAAGCTGAGCTTTGCGGCCACTGCAGAGGGAAGCCAGGTTGGGCTCTGACTCAGACAGTCACATGCCCAGCGTCCGTCTCCTGCCAGGACCCTGGGGACCATTGTCTGGAGAGCTGGGCTGGGGGTTCTCCACTCCTTGGCTGAGATGTTCATCTTTATGAGGGGACTTCTGTCCTCGGGATGGGAGGGACCCCACTCATTAATTATAGCCGTGGCTCCAAGGAAGTGCTGAGGAGTGTGGCACTCGCTGTTGTGCTGTGAGAACAGCTAATTACGTGAATACGAATGACCCCATCGCCAGCTTCCACTTCCACAGTTGCTTGGCGACACTGTAATAAATGCCGCTCATTTGTAGGGCTCTGCATCGTGCAAAACACTTTCAGATCAACCGTCCGCTTGTTGCTCCCAGGAACACGAGGAGAGGAGTATGGCAGGCACCATCAGCCCGGGTTTACAAGTGGGAACAGCCCCCAGGGGAGAAAGCTGAGGTTGCCAGGGTCAAACCTGCAAGGTCACAACAGCAGAAGCATGTTAAAAAATGGGACAGGACCCCATGTTTTCTGCTTCTGTTTCCAGTTCTCTTCTCAGTGCCCCTCAAGGAACTGGAACCTCAGGCAAGATTTTTCAGTTCATTTTCAGAGTCCACTCTGCTCCTAGGATGGGTGCTGAGCTGCCCGTAGGTGCCCAGTGAGGGGGGCCCCATGGGGCCCCCCTCTCTGGGGCCTCTAGCCCCTCTCTCTCTCCCTCACTCCATCTGGAAGCCCCTCCGGCTGCCTCTTGCCGCTGGCATCACGGGGCTTCCCGTGAATTTATGGAGGAAGCTTGGATGTGCAGGGCTCCTCAGCACACACTCGGGAGGCTTCACGTGAAAAATGATCGCAGCGCACACACGGAGGCTGTTTAAAACTGTCACCGTGAAATATCCCTTCTCTGTTGCCTCTGGCTGGGCTGTGAGAGCAGGTCCGGGAAGAGGAAATCAGGGGAAAGTGACAGCCCTTAATTTCTGAAGCCAAATCTCCCATTTTTGCAGACTTTTTATGTGCTGAGGTCTCAATCGAAAGCTGAAGTATCCCCGGGGCACCCGTAACTCTCGGCAAGTTTCTGCACCTCATCCCCAAATGTCTTCTTCCAAGAAAAACCACAGAAAGCTACAAGAGGCTTCATCCGCAGGCCCAGCTGAGAGTGAGCCCCAGGCACTCCAGGGACAGCAAAGGATGCCCCAGGGACTCCGACTGGGCCTGTTCTATGGCCTTGTTGTTGCAGTTGTTAAAAGCTTTTGTTCCCAGGTTGCCTGGGGCAAGGTTACATCATTCAACCTCAGTTGAAATTATTCCGCTATCTTCACTCATGTATGCTAAGTTACCTCAGTCGTGTCTGACTCTGTGTGACCCTATGGACTGTACCCCACCAGGGTCCTCTGCCCATGGGATTCTCCAAGCAAGAACACTGGAGTGGATAGCCATTCCCTCTTCAGGGGATCTTTTCAATCCAGGGATTGAACAAGGGTCTCCTGCATTGTAGGCAGATTCTTTACTGTCTGAGCCACAAGGTAAAAAGCCTGGGAGACGATGAATAGAGGTTTCCACACCCTAGAGGCTCCACCTTGTCACCACCTCCTCCAAGCAGCCTTCCCAGGCCTGCCCACCAGGCATGCTCAGTTCTGTTCACAAATCCCCAAACCCCTTCCTGCATGCAACGCATGTATCCTGTATCATCGGTCTTGTTGTGTGAAGACACAATTTCCTCACCTGACATGCATCGCCACTGCATGGACTTTTCACCTGAGTCTCCAGAGCAGTGCCTCAACTATATCTGATATCTCATAAAAATTCTCTGCTAAGATTTTTATCCCAAACTGGGAAATTAAAGTTTAATTCATAGGATTATAAGATGCATTTGACCTGAACTTCTGCTTAAGGAGTCTGTGGGGCCCAAACAGTGCTGAGCAGAGTCTCATGTGGAGAGAACTGTCGAGTGAAGAACGGGGTAAATGTCAGAAGTGTGGAAAGGTATCACTCAGGCCGGGTTCTGAGATTCCACAGTGAAAATGTGGGCTGTCCTGATGTGAAAACATTAAACTGTAACTTAGAGACGCTTTCTCCTTCTGGATCCAGGTTAAAACCTGTGTATTTCTCTTATTTCTGTCGCAGAGTCTCTCATAGCACCCAGCTCAGTGTACAGCAGGACCCATACTTACCAGCAATAAGCTGAGTAACAGAGGCAGCGATGGAGACCATAGGCCCTGAAGTGCGATCTGCAGCCCCTTCACGGACCACCCTGTGACCTTGGGGGACCCATGCAGCTGACAGACAGCACAGCCTCCTTCAGGTAACACTGTGCCTCCACTCCGTACAGATGAAAGGAAATGGTACATGGGAAGAACATGCAAGGAGGAAGCCCTCATTGGATCTTAGCTGGTGCAATTATTAAAGAAGGAAAGTAAGGAGTGGGCAATGGATTCAGTAGATCAATGGGACACAGGATGCTCCAGGCCGTGTGAGAGGAGACCAGACAGCACCCTCACACAGAGCAGGGCAGGAGGACGAAGCACAGTTTATGTGGGCCCCCTGATTCACCCAGGAGTCTGGACTTCAGTGACCTTGAACATCACCTTACGCTTCTGCAGCAGAAGGCATGATCCAAGAGGTCTAGATACTTGGCTTCTCCCTGGATGTCGTGCAGCCAGAGGGAGTCACCAGTGCTGAGCAGCCCAATGCTTGCTTCCCACAGAAAAAAGATGAAGCTCCTGTTTGAAAAGATGCACACAGCCTGGTGGAGCAAGCCCAGGATTTACACTGAGATGGGTTTTGAAATGTGTGGTTTCCTGATGGGGGACGGGGTCCCCAGGACAGGAGACAAATCTCGGAATTTCAGGACCTTCATTAGTCATGTGATTACCTCATGGGTTGATTGTGAGATGTAAATGAAATAAAAGAACATGGAACGCATTTTGCAATATGTGACGCACACCAAGTCATGTCAATAATTAGGACTCAGAATGAAGAGAATATTAGGCAGTGAAAGAGATTCCAGCTTTGGGCCCCAAAGAGAAATTAGACAACTCTTCCCTTTATTCCATCACATCACACCACACACAAACACACACACACACACACACACACACACACACAAAGGCTGCTGTCAAGGAGACATGGTGAGATCACATTTTAGATTTATTTCCTTCTTTATGAGATCGTTTTGGACACCACAATCTTAGAAATATTTCCATAGGAGAGAAAAGGGAGAGAAAGAAGAGGGAAAAGAGACCCTCACAAAACAGGTCCAACTGCCACCAAGTGAATAAAATTACCTTCTAATCAAATGCATCATTAAAAGTACAGACATTAGAGCCTAGTACTGACAGCTTTATGAGCAAGGCATTTGCAGTTAATTAGGATATACTGCCTTTGTAGTCGGGACTCTTCAGGGGACTGTTGACTCCTCTAACTAACACCTGCTTCTACTGTCTGGGCATGTGGTCCATTCTCCATGTTCACCCCTGGCCTGGTCTTGCAGGTGACCATGGGCAATGCCACCATGGACTATGCGGCAGCCAAGATTCTTTCACAGAAGACCAACAGCAACTGCTGTGGGAATATATTTAGAGAAGTTGTGGACCAAAAGAGATGCTGCACTTCCTTCCAGACTGGGGAGACAGGGCGCGGAAGGGGGAGATGCAGCTGCAGTCCCCAGCTGTTGCAGCATCCTTTGTAGGAAGGCTATGAAGGGGTTCAGGACATGCCACCCCAGAATACACCACTTTGGTATACAAGTTATTTTGAGCTGAAGGCACTTGAGAAACAGCAGGTGCAGGAAGGGAACTGTGCCCTCCCCCTTCCTACCTAAAAAATGGGACATGACATTTCCCTGAGAAAATTTCCATGTACCAGGGATGGAAGAACATTCTTATCATGAGAGTCTGGGAGTTGGCCCCAAAATAGACCTGAACAAACGGACCCACTAAAACCACCCCGATCTTCCACTAATTTCCTCCAATGTTAGTTTCCTTTTCTCTGCCCCACAATTTTACTGTGCCTATCCCAAGTCCCCTGTTACTTTGTCTTATCATGTCTCCACAATTTATGGCTCTTTGTTAAAATGGTACAGAAATTCCTGAGTCTAACTACTTCTTTGGGGTTTTCACTTCTATGAAGCCCCCAGTTTCATGTATAAGTATTAACATCAAATAAAATGTGTATGCTTTTCTCCTATTAATCTATCACTTGTCAGCTTAATTCACAGGCCCTAGGTACAGAACTTAAGAGGTGGTAGACACTTTTTTCTCCTCTGCAGATAAGAACCAAAATGCCCAGAGTTGTCACCCGTCCAGACCACTGCCCTAACTTAGACAAGCCTCACAGCCCCTGGGGCAGCTGGGCATTCTACTCTCCCGTCCCAGCCTCATGGTGGATAATTTAAAGGATTGCAGAACTGAAAGTTCATGAGCACTAATGTGAAGAGGTGCAATGTTCCCAAACAGATGCTCCCTGATGGTGAATGTCAATGGGAATATTGTTACAAGAAAGAGCTCAGAATCATCAGCTGTGTGTCCTTAATGGAAGCTGACCTTGTTCCTAAAAGCCAAGTCTGAAGAGTCTAGTTCCTCAGATTCCTCAAAAATATCCCAGTTTCCTTTTTTTTTTTTTTAATAACTAACAAAATCTTTGGAATTTGCCCTAAAAACCCCTTTGGAAGATAACACCGTGTCTCCTGGCAAAACCATACCAGCCATTGCAAAACTGGCCTTTTTCAATCTATCCAAAATTTTAACCTAATTACTCATGGAATCATAAAAAAAAAAAAAAAATGCAGGAAGTGAAGCAGCCTACCAGGTGTGAAGCCCAGAAAGCTAAGGGACACACCCAAGGTCACACAGGTCACTTAGGGAAGGGACAGAGCTGGTCCCCATGTGACCCATTCTAGTCCATTCCCAGCTACACTCTGGGAACACAGAGCAACTGACTGCTTCCCTCCTCCTAAGGCTCCTGCATACTGGGAGAGTTACTAAGTCAACCTATATGCTCCAAGCTAAATAATGCTAGTTCTTCAGGCTTTCTTCCTGGTTTTATTCTCCAAACTCCCTAATCACCTTGGAATCTCTCTGAGCCATTCTCAGCTCTCTGACCTGCGGAGGGGTCCACAAAGTCTGACGAAGCAGCGATCATCTGACGGAAGCAATTGAAGCACCTGGAGGTCAGGCCGGGCCATTCCCGGTGTGGACATCCATTGCCATCTCCGAGGTCCTGCTCAGGGAAGGCCACATTTCACCCCAGCACCAAGCTAAGGGCTGCTGCTGACATCTGTAGAGGCTGCTTGGTAGTTGAATGACCAACAGCAGTTATCAGGAGCTGTGCGCCCAGATAAGAGTAATCAAATTTCACACTTCGGGGGCTCACAGCTTTAGCTGGCCACCTCGGGGCTCCCAGAGAATTCCTTCCCACTGAACTGCACTATCTTTTGCTGCACAGAGTTCTGCACAATCGGGCAGCTGCATTTTGTGCTTTTGTGTTTTCCTCTGAAGAGCCCCCCAAAGGAAGCTCCCGGAGCAAGGAACCCTCGGTAAGAGACCAACTCGGGCCATTGAGAAAATTGAGGCCAATGATTATTTATGTCGCCCTAGCAGCACACCTTCACCCAGAGGGAGGGAAACAAGAACCAAGACAGGGAAAGAAGATGCAGGAAGCAAGAAGGAGGAGCGAGGTGTGAACCTGACATTTCCACTCAAGCCCAATGTGGAACAAGGGACCCGGTGTCTGCAGCAGCAAAAGGCTCCCAGTGCATAGGGCTCAGAAGGGCCGGGACAGACCACGCTGTTGGGAATGAGACCCGGCTCTTCAGCCCTCCACCCAGTCTCATGCTTGCACTTCTGCAGGAATAGAGATACCCACTGGGACCCAGAAGAACCTCCTCCCTCACTCTGACTGAATCTTCCAGCCATGGTCATGTTTGGTGCATCCTTCAGAAGCTACGACAACCAGATGGGGAGCTGGGAGTCACAGGAGGCTCAGGCAGGAGGAGCCGATATACTGTGAGGTAAGGGGGTCAGATAAACCTGCACTGAGGTACCTGCTGCATCAGAACATCCAGGATTACAAGGAATGAGTCCACTTCTCCAGGCGAGATGCTTTGAGAAATATCACACAGCACATCTGCAGGAAAGCTGCTTGCCGAAAAACATGTCTCCAGAAGGGATGCATTTAAAAAGAGGACAGTCTATGATTCCATTGTTGCTTCTTATATAAAATGACTTAAAGTGAAGGAATTGTTGGTGTCGATAACCTTTGGCATCTCTGAGCTCCAGGATGGAGAGCCCACAGCATCCAGGATCTGTGTGTCCTGGTTGGGGGTGGGGGTGGCCCACAGGCCCTGGGTGACTGTATCCATGTCACCAGCTCCCTCTCCTGTGACTTACAAAGACATAGGCACCTTAACTGGGGAGCTAGTGCACTCTGGCTGCTGTACTATGAATGTCTAAGAGAAATGGAACTGTACAAGTGCCAGGATTAAAGCTCACCCGGGGACCATGGGCTGAAGGCAGAAGGGGAAGGAGCGTGTTCTAGACAGAGCCACTGGGGTGAGCAAAGGCCAGGATGAAGGCATGTGAACACGTCTGGAGGTTGAATCCTTGGAGGCTGGGCTCCAGGGAAGCATGAGTTCCTGGGGTAAGGGAGATATTGCCTGTTAAAATAGACAGGACAGTAACTGAAGGGCCAAGGCACTTGCAGAAGCAATCTACCCATTCCAGACCCCATCATCCTTTCTCTCTTATAACCATGGGACACAAGGGCCCCTGGCTCTGGCCACAGGGAGCCACGTGTCTGTTAAGGGAGAACACAGGTCAGACACGAGTGAGGGTGAGAGAGCACACATATCTAGTCCACTGGACCAGACTCATCAGATGCAGGACATGCCTGATGCTGGAGGACGGGATGGAGGCAGGGCTGGAAACAGGAGCTCATGTTTTTGGATGAGAAGATCCACTGTATTGCGTTATTACTACATGTTAGGTCCTGTGCTCAGCACATTACAAAGCAGCCTCATGCAGTCCTTATACAGATGACAGTGGACCTGGTCACACTCCTATATCACAGATGAAGACACTGAAGCCCAAAAGGATTCAACAACAGGCCCAGCATCGCACAGACAGCGAGTTTCTGATCAGAATGTGAACTTGGGTCACTCAGACTATGGCCCACATCTGACCACTGCCCACTCTGCCCTGTGAGCAATGGTGTTCTGGGATTTCCTTCTCAAAGACTGTCTTTTTAGCAATTCCATTATTGAAGTATAGTTAATTTACAATGTTGTATTATTTTCAGGTGAACATCAAAGTGACTTGGTTATACATACAACATATGTATATGTGTGTATATATATATATATATACCCATACATATACATACATATGTGTATGTGTGTATATATATATTCTTTTCAGATTCTCTTCCATTATAGGTCATTATGAGATACTGAGTATAGCTCCCTGTGCTATACAGTAAACCCTTGTTTTTTCATCTATTTTATATATAGTAGTGTTTAAAGTTAATCCCAAACTTTAATTTACCCCCCCATTTCCCCTTTGGTAATCATAATTTATTTCTTATGTCCGTGAGTCTATTTCCATTTAGTAAATAAGCTCATTTGTATCATTTTTTTTTTAGACTCCACCTATAGGTGATATCCAGAGAAGGCAATGGCACCCCACTCCAGTACTCTTGCTTGGAAAATCTCATGGATGGAGAAGCCTGGAAGGCTGCAGTCCATGGGGACGCTGAGGGTCGGACACGACTGAGCGACTTCACTTTCACTTTTCACTTTCATGCATTGGAGAAGGAAATGGCAACCCATTCCAGTGTTCTTGCCTGGAGAATCCCAGGGACGGGGAGCCTGGTGGGCTTCCGTCTATGGGGTCACACAGAGTTGGACACGACTGAAGCAACTTAGCAGCAGCAGCAGCATAGGTGATATCATATATTTGCCTTTGTCTTTCTTTAACTATATTTTGTACGATAATCTCTAGGTCCATCCATGTTGCTGCAAATGGCATTATTTCAATTCTTTTTATGGCTGAGTAATATTCCATTGTCTATATGTGCCACATCTTCTTTATTGATTCATATACATTCAAAGACCATCCTGATCAGAACTGTTCTACATGCTGGCCACTATCCACGTGGGGTGACTGAGCCTGTTAAATGTGGCAGGTACACACCGAGATGGGCTCTCAGTGCGAGACATATGCTGATTTCAAAGACTTTGTACAAAAACCAAAAAGAATATAAAGGATCTCAGTAAATTTATGTCACTTGTTGAAATCATATCTTAGATATACTGGGTTAAATAAATTATTACAGCTAATTTCACCTATTAACTTAAAAAAAATGTGGCTCTAGAAAATATGGAATCCTGGACATGGCTTGCATCATACTTCTCTTGGGCTGCACTGGGCTGGCTGGAAAGTGCAGGCTCGGGGGCTCCGTGTGGCCTGGCCTGGCCAAGTTGCCCTCCCTAAGGAACTAAAGATGCTGCTGAGAGAAGGGGTTTTCTCTGCTCCACGTCCAGGAACAATGTTTCCATTTAAGTGAGGACACTCATCATCATCTCCCCCTCCCCGTCCCAGAGGGGGAAGAAAGACAGTCCTCTGTGTTCATTAGTTAATATTTGCCAAGTGCTTTGAAGATGAAATGTGGTACATAAATGCTAATAATGGCCCTGCTCTGCCAAGGGCCTTTCATCTGGAGATTTCAAAGCCCCCATCACAGGCAGGCAGCATTGTTCTATTACTGTAACATTAATTGTGCCTCATCGGGGTGCTGGGTCATTATCTTTCTTGCCATTAGGCCCAGGGAGCTGGGTAGAGAGAGAGTGGCAGGTAGCTTGTGATCAAGGAAGAGTGGTGGCCACAGGGACAGGGAGCTCCTGGCCCTGCACCCAGACCAGGTCTCAGGGGCTGGGCACACTGGGCACAGAGATGGGGGTCTTGCAGGAGGGACCCTGCACACATTCCCTAGTCCACAGCTGCCCTGTGCTGTCTCTGCGGGGTTTCTGTCAGCCGAACACACCCAGGCTCCAGTAAGGACCAGTGGAGAGAGCACTTTGGTGGAGAAGCAGTCTGTGCTGAATCTCCAGCCCTGACAGTGCGCGCCTCATACACCCTGGGCTGGAACCAGACACAGCGCTTGGGTATGGGGTTTCACCTAGTCTCTTGCTATGACCCCGTGTCTGTAGGCTGAGGTCCGAGGTGCATGCTGACACGCTCAGCCAAAGAGAGCAATATTGCTGCAGAGAGACGGGAGCTGTCCCCGCAGCCTGGCCTCCGGAGCATGGCGCCTCGGCGCCCCGGGCAGTGCCGCAGCCAAGGCCACTTGGACTCCCCTCCAGCAGAGGCCACCTGCCCTCCAAGTTCGAAAGAGCCAAAAGCAGGGTTGCCCACCAGGCACAGAGCTGCAATGTGACACCACCTCTGAGCAGTTCCTTTATGCTAATGATGCCACCAGGAAGTCAGACAGTGTGAGATGACTCAGCTGGGGTCCCCCCACTCAGGAAGGGTGGCTGGAGATGCTTCATCCCTCTCACCAAGGGAGAAGGTGGGGGGCAGACGAGCTCGGGACAAGAACAACTCAGAAGAGCCTGGAGTGACAGGCACCCCACTGCCCAGGGTTGAGGGGAGGCGGACGTGTGCACACCAGCTTGTATAAGAAGGAATAAAATGTGGCATTTCAGATTGGGTAAGTTGAACATTACCAATTAAGAAATTACTTAATTATGGAGAAGAAAGAGAAGAAAATAAAATGAAGGTTGTTTTGCCCTGGAGGGGGAAAAAATCATTGATTTGCTAAATCAAGGAAATGATTAGATTCAAACATTAAATAACTGGAAACAGCAGCAACAAAAGCACTGGAACACACACCCTACCCAAAGCCTCTGCTCACCCCTCAAGATGTGCTCCCTTCCTGGAGATGCCTCTGGTCTGGAAGGGGCAGGACCCCCTCACCCTCTGACGTAGGGGCCAGAAAAGCAGGTTCACTCACCTGCATCTGCCTCATGCTATGGCACCTCTCCATGATGTTTACTCATCACCTCTAGATGAATTTTAATCCCTGCCCACCAGGTATAGACTCTCCCCAGCCCAGGCTCAGTCACCTGCTTTCTTCTCATCACCCACCACCCTTCAGCTAGGTTGCAAACCCTCCCAAGCAGTTCACTAGACCAGGCAGCACTGTTAGGGTGCCTCCCTTCTACCTGGCCTCCATTCTATAGGAGAAGAGCCCTGTTACAGACCAAACCACCAGCAGCCTGCCCACCAGGATGGGACTGGACACAAAAAATTCGGCACACCAACCATCTTTCTAAAAATATGATGGGGAGAGCCTCTTTGCACTTCTGTATCATGACGCTGACCTGGCTCCAGGACTCCGCTCCCTGTATCCTGACAGCTCCTCTTTCTCCAGCTAAGCCCTGCCTTTAAGGCCTCTGTTTCCATTTGCCGCCGATATATATTCACAGACCACCTCCAAAACACATTGCCCTCACCCCTATCCCCTTCTGCTCACCCAACAAGTGTCATGTTCCCGAACCATTACACCTCACACGCCTGCCCCACACCTTAGCAGCTGTAGGATGTGCATTCATTCTTTTACCCCCAAACTACAGCAGTGTTACCAGGATTAAGAAACTTAGTGGGTAAACAGTTCAATTCTTTTATAATAGGAACACTAACATGAAGAGTTCAACATTCATTTAAGGTAGATTTATTAAACCTTTATTATATGATGGATACCACGTGCATCAGGCAGGGATGTTTAGTCACCGCCTTCACACCATTCACAGTCTACTGCAGGACTGGGAGGCAAACGGGCTTAGACAATGTGATCGTCACTAAAGCAGAAGGGGCAGGCATCCATGCAAGCATCCATGAGGGCACTTAACAGGTGGTAGTTCAGAGACATCTCTCCCAAGTTGACGATGCAGGAGCAAACTACGAAGCAAGAGAACAGTTCCAGGAGGAAGGCTGGGCAGGGCAGCAGTGGGCACACTTCAGGATGATGAAACCTTCTGTGCAAGGCAAGGACGCACAGGGGTCTGTGAGGAGCCCAGGGCAGGGAGAGAAACTCGGACTGGGCTTGAAAGCCATGAAGTGCTTCACGTTTCTTACACAAAGTAGTCAGAAGTCTTTCCGTTTGTTTCAATGTTTCAAAGCAATTATAGTATTATAATTGTGTTACATAAAAAAAAAACAAACTTCATGACCTTATAGAAAATAGATGGATAGTGTTAAGCCTGAAAACAGGAAGAAGACCAGTTAGGAAAGTATTTTCCATTTCCAAGAAAGAAGTTATAATGATGGTACCACTGGGGATAGTCAGGACAAAAATTTTGTGAAGCAGGAAGAATCACGGGGGTCTAGTAGTCACCATAGCAGTGGTTGATATGGAGGACAGGATAGGTAGTGATGTGAAGTGACTGCCAGCCGTTTTGGGTGGGACACCACACGTTACATCAACAGCGATGATTGGGACCAAAGCGTAAGACTAGAATGAAAATAGAGGGAGATGATGATGCCAGCTTTTGTAAAGATGAATTTAAGGGATGGAAATTGAAATGGCAACATCTAGTAGAGTTGCTTATATAAGTCTAGGGCTTAGGAGGGAGTTGGCACTTGAAGCCACATTCATAGAACAGATTCCATAAGCCTGCTATCCAGAGTGAGAAGAGAGAGACTGAAGGATACCCTGGAAGACACCAGCAACGTGCTTTAAAGGGAGAGCTCAGGAAAGTAAGAGAATGCCAGGAGAAAAAACCTGGTGCTACGTTGCTTAGGCAAACACTCGTTTATTCAATTAAATGTCAATTGTGCATCTGGCATGTGAGTTAGGCACTCGGGTTAATGTGTTTAGCACAAAGACACGATTTCTCCCTCCACTGAATATGTAGTGTGATTGGGGAGATGAAGATTGATCAAATAATTACATATATGTACAACTTTTTTTTTTTTTGCATACAAAGTAGTGAAGGAGACTGTGGAGCTTTGAAGAGAAAAGAGAAGGACTGGTTGTGAAATCAATGCTGGAGAGGTGTAAAGTCACACACAGGTGCTAGACTGGGCTCTGGAAGCCTCTTCTAATTTTGGTGGGAGGAATAGGAGTGGACAGGGTGTAAGGAAGTCAGAAGGCCACATCTTAAGGAGCTCCTGGGATGGGGGCTGGAGAGTCCTCTCTACAAAGAAGCAGGACTGGATAGTTAAGGGAAGAGATTTTTGCAAAGATGGGAGAGGCTTGAGCACATTCTTATTTTTTTGAAGAAAATGACTGAAGAGATGATTTTGAAAATCAAATGCAACACATGCGTTCATGACTGGGGTGAGTGCCCCATGAGGTAAAGACCCCCTGGAAGCAGAATGAGGGATGGGAGGATGGGGGAGAGGCTGCAGACACACTTGTAAGTGGGAGGTAGGCACAGAACTTGAGAGCATTCATACCTGATGACGTTTCTGCGAATGTGGGGTGAGGCCATCTGTTGAGAATGAGAAAAGGATACATGGGAAGCTTAAAGGGAGTGGCAGAGTGCAAAAATAGTCAGTGCAGAGAAATACCAAGATGCGTCAAGGGCACACCTGACCTAAAACCAGTCTCCACGTGTAAACGCTTTTCCAGCAGCGGTGCTCAGAGTCCTGGCTGTAAGGAGGCTTGATGACAGTGAACTCAGAGGTGAAACTTTTCAAGCCACTTGTAAGAAGGTGAGCTGAGAACTTCTAAGATGGATGGAGAATTAAGTGAGACCAAGAGGAAACCCACAGATGTGAACAAAAGGGAGTGGCCCAAGGATGAGAGTTTTAGGTTTGATGGAACATCAAGAGCCCTAAAAGGAGGGAATGACAGGATAAGAGAGAGGAGCTGAGGGTTATAGAAACTTCAAGCAATTTCAAGGTCCACAGTGTGGACAGGAGAGGGAAGATGAAGGTCTCTGGAATTCAGGAGATATCATAGATGTTCCACCTGGCTGGATGTGAACATATCTTGGGGAAAATAGCAGTATCTCATTATCTAACTATCTCGTTATCTAGAAGCTATGATATTCCCATTAGTTGTGCACAGATGTGAGAGTTGGACTATAAATAAGGCTGAGTGCCGAAGAATTGATGCTTTTGAACTGTGGTGTTGGAGAAGACTCTTGAGAGTCCCTTGGACTTCAAGGAGATCAAACCAGTCCATCCTAAAGGAAATCAACCCTGAATATTCATTGGAAGGACCAATGCTGAAATTGAAGCTCTAATACCTTGACCACCTGATGTGAAGAGCTGACTCATGGGAAAAGACCCTGATGCTGGGAAAGACTGAGGGCAGAAGAAGAAGGAGAAGAGAATGAGATGGTTGGATGGCATCACTGACTTAATGGACATGAGTTTGAGCAAACTCCGGGATACAGTGAAGGACAGGGAAGCCAGGCATGCTGCAGTCCATGGGGTGATAAAGAATCAGACGTGACTTGGCACCTGAACAACGACATTATCCAACAGTGTAGAGTTGTTTAGGCACACAATCTGCTTCCTTCTGTGGAGCCCCCTGGAGTTGAGGCAGCCAGACCACAGCAGGAGCAGCTGCAGGTCTGTTCCTGGGGACCCTGGGACAGACAGAACTTTGTGATGGCCTCCCCACTCTGAAAGATATTTTATAGCAGAGTTGTGGCAACTGAGACAAAGACAGGGGAGGGCAAGCTGGCAATGTCACCACCCGTTTCTGATCTTTCTGACAGTTCATATATTTTAAACTTCACCTACTGGAGCTGTCAATTCAGTGTAGACTCCCTCTGAAGATGTGACTGGAACCAGACAGCTCCACGGCGCTTCCCTCATCATTAAGCAGTTCTACAGCACGTTAGAATGTCAAAGCACTTAAGGACTCTGCTTATTAATGTTTCCACGTAACAATGCCAGGAGGCAGTCCAATCATCTGAGCACGATGTGTGGGGAGGGGGTGAAGAGGAAATGGACCCTGGAGAGGAAAGCTCAGGGCTTTGCCAAGAAGCAGCAGCAGCACAGACACTGCCAGCCCTGAGCTTGGAGACGCCACTTAGCAACCCCTAGGATCCCTCATCAGAGCCACGGAGGAACCAGCCAAGTCCCTGAATTTGGCTTAAAGAGCATCCTTTTAGCACTTATCTTCCCTGCACACAAGATATGCTCAAGAACATAATGAAGTAGCAAACACAACTAAGTAACCCCAAGTCCCTCTGAGGCGACATGTTTCTTGTTCTAAAAACTCCTTTAAGCTTTACACTCGTGATGTGTGCCCTTTTCTGTGTCTCTGTTATAGTTCACTAAAAAGTTTAAAAAAAAAAACAGAGTTTTACAAAAGAGTGGTACTTGCAATGTATTTGTACAATAACCCATAATTCTATATCAACTGAAGTATCAATCTTGGGTTTAAGGGAAAGAAATTTTTGCTTAATTGAAGTAGGAAGAGGAATGGGAAAAAAGGAAGGAATTAAACATAAAGTCTTTTGGAAAATGCAAATTTTAACATAGGTCATTTTGATGGTAAAGGAGAGGGAAAGAAAAAAGAATCACCCTCATCTTAGCTCCATTAGACTGAAAGAATGCGGTGTTTATACCGAAGGAGAGGTTTCCTTAATTAGAACTTTTTCAAGCTCATAAAAAGGGCATCTGGAAGGAAAGAAAACATTTTTTAAAGAGCATAGAAAGAACGGGTCCTGACAGGTCTTCTTTAATTTAATCACCGTGACTCTCATTAGCAACAAACCTCTGGGATTCAGAAGGGCTGCAGGCCCTAGAAGGACTCCATTCCGTTTCTCATCCCTGGCACCCCAGCCAACACCACTGCCCGCCTCCCACTGCTGATGGACACGGCCGCTGGGAATTAGGGAAGACTCTGTCCTTCAAGTACAGAACCCATGGGCACTCTGCCACCCGACCAGGTTTTTATGAGGAATTCTATGCTCAAATGGTAGCAGTGGTTTAGTCGCTAAGTCATGTCCGACTCTGCAACTCCATGGATTGTAGCCCACCAGGCTCCTCTGTTCAGGTTTCCCAGGCAAGAATACTGGAGTGGGTTGCATTTCCTTCTCCAGGGGATTTTCCAGACTCAGGGATTGAAGCTGGGTCTCTTGCATTGCAGGCAGGTTCTTTACTGACTGAGCCACCAGGGAAGCTATATATTCAAATGTTTGTTGCTAAAGGAAATGAGAAAGGAAATTCCTCACCAAAGGGAGGAACTTTCAAGGGTGCTCAATAAAACATGTTTCCAGAAAGAGGGCCACAGTGAAAGACCCACTGCAGAGGCTGCTTAAGAAGCCTTGAATTTGAACATGAGCCCTTGCGCAGGGCAGAAAAGCAGGGGTTGGGGAGGCAGAGTTGGAGACACAACGGAGGCCTTTGCATCCCCAACAGATGAGCATTTGTAGGTATCAAAATAGAGCCTACTGTGAGCTCTTAACCTGAGATGGTGGGAATTCCTGGTCACTGCTTCTTTCTGGCACTTGTTAGACAGGCAGAGGGAAGCACAACCTTTCAGAATCGGTTAGAAAGCAGCAGGCCATCCCCTCTCTGCACAATGGGAGGTGACAGAAAAAGGCACGGAGACCCCAGCTCTGACCATCTTCCTCTACCCTTTACCCTTCAAGTGTCACACCAGGACCAGATCTGGTTTTTTATTTTTGGAAACCCTAGCAGAGTTTTTTTTTTTTAGGAGGTTTGTGCCAAGAAGACAATGTGATGGTCAGATTCACGACTTCCCAGAAAAACCAGTATTAAAGAGTTTGCTGAGGTCGTATCTTGAAGAACCTAAATGCACAGGGTATTGAATGTGCCAAGCTCCTTCCTTGGGCCTCCCTGACATGGGGGCGGGTGCTTGTCTGACTTCGTAAAAGAGCAACAGGGCCTCTGGTTGCCCCAGGATGGTGTGCAAGGCTGTGCTATTAAAAGATGAAGTTATTTCAGACTCTGCAAGGTGGTCGGGTAGACGCCAATCCCATCCTCTGAGATTATGCTGGGCAGCGCTGGCCTGCTCTCACAGCTGTTGTGCAGGCAAGCTTCCACCCAACCCTGCAAGGGAGCAGGCCTTCAGGAAAACTGCAGCCTCAGGCAGGGAGATTTCTAGAGGGAGACCAAGAACACCTACCCATTAAAAATCTGTGCAGCAATAGGAATTTCATTTTTTTTAATAAATTATATTAGGTACCAGCAAGGTTAATCTATTAAGACGTCAAAATTCATTCCTAATGGGCAATACACACACGCATACACACAGCTATATTCTCTATTAAAATATGAGACACAAGATAGACCAGAAATATAAATAGGCGGTACGATTCAATCTCCAGTAAATTTCTCATAATATGTAATATTAACGTTTCAGGCAGTTTAGGTATCATCTAATTATGGGGTTGGTGAAGCTTCAGGAAAGCTATGCAGTGGAGTTCAGAATCACATTTCCTTTTCTTATAATGTGTATATTTGGTTTATTTTCCAACTTGCCATTGCTTGGCGCTCTTGTAAATTAAGCTGTCACCCATCGGAGGCTGGAATGCTGAGCTGGAGGCGGGCAAACCTCTGGAGGAGCTGGTTCTGATTAACTCTGTTCGTTCAGGGGGCCTCAGCATTGCCCCCAGTGTTTTCAGTCCCAAGGATTTCTTGCAGGAATCTCATTAGTATTAGCTATCGGGCTCTGCTCCACCAAACTTCCCTTGTGGATTCTGGCCACCCTGCGCGCCAGTGGTTCAGCCTTTTCTCCTTCCCTTTAACCCTTCCCTGACTCCTGGAAAGGGGATCATGTTGGAGGGATGTGGTGGATTTCGTAGTGAAGCAAAAGAAACAGAGACTATGCAGACCTAGATTCTATGCAAGAGCCCTGCTTTCCTCTTATACTGAGTGTGCATTAGAATTAGAGCTGGAACGCATGAAGATGCAGAGTGAATTGCCAATTTCCTACTCCAGAGCATCTTCCCGACCCAGGGATGGAACCTGTGTCTCCTGTGTCTCCCGCACTGGCAGACAGGTCCTTTACCACTGAACCATCTGGGAAGCTCGATAATGTGATTAAAGATGAAAATAATGATATGTAATCTTTGGGGATGCCTGTCATATGTCGATATACTGCAAGTCACTTCCTCACAACAAAGCAGAGCTTGTAAACTAGTGATATCATTTCAAATAAGTGAAAAAGAAAATAAACAAACAAGTCAAACAAAGCAGGGGAGAAAGAAGCAAAGGAGCCAATTTTAGTCCAGGGAGGTACTTATTTAAGGTCAGGACACTTGCCCTTCCTCCCTCTCCTCCCTCCATCCCTTCCACACACTTGCAACGAGGAACAACCATGCTCCACATGCTGTGGGCAAAAGGCACCCAGATGAACGTGATGTTGGCTCCACCTTCGAAGACGTGTGATCAGTCCAGCAAGAGCAAGGCCTTAATCACTAAGAATTAGGGTATTAGCATTACCAATGAACATCAGAGAAGGGGGATTAATTTTCTCGAGGTTATTAGGAAAGCTTCAGACAGGAAGGGGGAGGGACAGCTGAGGCCGCGGGAGGGTATGTGTGGCCCCATTAAAGCCAGGACAGGGAAAACAGGGTCTGAGTTTGGTCCGTTGCCCACCTCGACCTACTGGGATGTTTTTGGTTGTTTATGGAGGAAGGAGTCAGTGGGGATAAGATGGATTGGGTAGGCTGGGTCAGGATACAAGGACATCAGGTGCCATGCCAAGGAATTTGGGTCTCATCTCCTAAGGCTGGTGGGCTGCTGTCTATGGGGTCACACAGAGTCGGACATGACTGAAGCGACTTAGCAGCAGAAGCAGCAGCTCCTAAGCATCTGAGATGCTTCAAAGGGCAAAGGCAAAGATGAGGTCTCTAGAAAGGAGACTTGGGCAGCAGACAGAGACTGGGATGGAGAATTGTCTGGATGCTGGTGCCCCTCTGGGAGTGGCAGCCAAAGGAGATGAGGATGAGAAGAAGGGAGGATGAAGGGGGAGTGATCTACATGTGCTCCTCAGACTGTATGATGCTGGAGTTGTGCTGGGCAGGAGGGAGAGGAGACCGTGGTGAGCAGACAGCCTCCCCTTGGGTAGCTAGGCATCTGGGGACAACTGCAGGGAGGTGGCTCTAAGCAGAGGGGACTCAGTCTCCATCCCACTACCTCATGGGGCCCCAGAAGATCCTCACAAGAAACAGTAAACTAACTATACATCTGACAAGTCCATTCAATACAGCACGGAGTTCAAAAAAGGGAAGAATCCCGCTCACAGACAAAATAACAGGCAGGAAAGTCAAATTAAAAATCTACCTTGATTCAAAGGCATGAGCGACTTTTTTTTTTTTTAAATCCACAGTAGTAATAGGATATAATGAAGATTTAAGCTTTAAATATAACTGAATATCCATCTAATTAGGAGAATAAAATATGAGGAGTTGCTGTGCCATCAATATGCTAATGGAAGTCAACTCTGCCGCCTTCTCTCCTCACTGATTTAGCTTATCCATGAAGGCCTGGGCTGGCGAGTAGCCTGGATGGAAAAGTGAGGCTCACAATTGGGCTGTAAATACTTCAACAGAGTCTCCACCCCCTGCCGTGGTTAGGGGAGCGGGCTGGGAGGTGATGATGTCACTCGGGGAGAGTCAGGACCCACGGAGTCCTGATGGTGCAGGTGGGGGATTTGTTCTACGTTCTGAGGCTCCTGGAGGGAGAAGAGGCCCCCTCCAGCCAAGACTTGATTTGGGTCTCCTTGGTTTTCCTTTCCCCCACTTTTGACTTGAAAAAAAGCAGAACTTTCAAAAGACATAATAAACTTATCTATTTCAAGAAAGACATCTTTATATTGGTAAGAAAGACAAAACACAAATAAGAGTTTTGTTCAAAAAAAAAAAAAAAGGAAGAAAGAACTTTACAGTGAAGAAGCTACACATTTTTTAAAAGCAAGAAGAAAAAGAAAAAAAAAACCCTGAAACTTGCCATTAAAAAGAGGTGATTGACAAACAAATGAGAAAGTGCAAAGGATTATTCAGAGAACAACGACAAATGGTGTGCTGGCATGGAGCCCTGTGGGAAGACACAGACGACACAGCTGCGGCCCCACACTCGTTACAGGGTGGACACGTTCAAAACACCCATCTCCCAAGGCCACCAGGAGAACAAGTCATTTTAATGGGCATTTTATAAAACTAGGATTACTGTACAGTTTTTGGTCCACACTTTCCTTTTCTTATGCAAGGGCACTCAATGGAAATCATTCCAAGTTATCTAGCCTACTTTGAATTCTTCGTTTCGAAGGCTGCGTAAATTCCCTTGCTGCTGTTGTTGTTATTGTTCAGCCTCTTAGTCATGTTCAACTCTATGCAACCCCATGAACTGCAGCACGCCAGGCTTCCCATCTACCCTGTAAGGTGGACAGTCTTTACTTTTTGCTACTGAAGCTGTAATGACTTAATCACAAATACATACTCTTAAGTATATGGTTTTTATTTCTATGGAATACCTTTCAGAGTCTTCCAAGGTTAGGATTACTGGAGCAGTCCCATACTCATTGTATTTTTAGTTTCAACAGGAGTTGCTGATTCGAGGTGTGAAGTGTAACAACAAAGACCACAGCTGTCTGGGCTCCAAGATGGCTCTGCCACTCATCCTGAACTTTCTGTGCTTCAGTTTCCTTCTCAGTAATGCTGGCATACGATAAAACCTTCCTCATAAAATCTTTTTACAATGATTAAGTGATTAGTACACATAGATGCCCTGGAGAAGGGAAAAGCTACCCACTCCAGTATTCTAGCATGGAAAATTCCATGGACTGTATAGTCCATGGGGTTGCAAAGAGTCTGACACGGCTGAACGACTTTCACTTTCACTTCACATATAGATAATCACAATGGTGTGATCACTCTCCTGGAGCCAAACATCCTGGAGTGCAAAGTTAAGTGGGCCTTAGGAAGCATCACTACGAACAAAGTTAGTGGAGGTGATGGAATTCCAGTTGAGCTATTTCAAATCCTAAAAGATGATGCTATGAAAGTGTTCACTCACTATGCCAGCAAATCTGGAAAACTCAACTGTGGTCACAGGACTGAAAAAGGTCTGTTTTCATTCCAATTCCAAAGAAAGGCAATGCTAAAGAATATTCAAACTACTGCAAATTGCACTCATCTCACACGCTAGTAAAGTAATGCTCAAAATTCTCCAAGCCAGGCTTCAACAGTATGTGAACCATGAATTTCCAGATGTTCAAGTTGGATTTAGAAAGGGCAGAGGAACCAGAGATCAAATTGCCAACATCCACTGGATCATGGAAAAAGCAAGAGAGTTCCAGAAAAACATCTATTTCTGCTTTATTGACTATGCCAAAGCCTTTGACTGTGTGGATCACAATAAACTGGAGAATTCTTCAAGAGATGAGAATACCAGACCACCTGACCTGCCTCTTGAGAAATCTGTATGCAGGTCAGGAAACAACAGTTAGAACTGGACATGGAACAACAGACTGGTTCCAAATAAGAAAAAGAGAATGTCAAGGTTGTATATTGTCACCCTGTTTATTTAACTTCTATGCAGAGTACATCATGAGAAACGCTGGGCTGGATGAAGCAGAGCTGGAATCAAGATTGCTGGGAGAAATATCAATAACCTCAGATATGCAGATAACACCACCCTTATGGCAGAAAGTGAAGAAGAACTAAAGAGCCTCTTGATGAAAGTGAAAGTGGAGAGTGAAAAAGTTGGCTTAAAGCTCAACATTCAGAAAATGAAGATCATGGCATCTGGTCCCATCACTTCATGGCAGATAGATGGGGAAAGAGTGGCAGACTTTATTTTTTGGGGCTCCAAAATCACTGCAGATGGTGACTGCAGCCACGAAATTAAAGGACTCTTACTCCTTGGAAGCAAAGTTATGACCAGCTTAGACAGCATATTAAAAAGCAGAGACATTACTTTGCCAACGAAGGTCCATCTAGTCAAGGCTATGGTTTTTCCAGTAGTCATGTATGAATGTGAGAGTTGGACTATAAGGAAAGCTGAGTGCCGAAGAACTGATGCTTTTGAACTGTGGTGTTGGAGAAGACTCTTGAGAGTCCCTTGGACTGCAAGGAGATCTAACCAATCATCCTAAAGGAGACCAGTCCTGGATGTTCATTGGAAGGACTGATGTTGAAGCTGAGACTCCAATACTTGGGCCACCTGATGCAAAGAACTGACTCATTTGAAAAGACCCTGATGCTGGGAAATACTGAAGGCAGGAGGAGAAGGGGATGACAGAGGATGAGATGGTTGGATGGCATCACCGACTCAATGGACATGAGTTTGGGTAAACTCCAGGAGTTGGTGATGGACAAGGAGGCCTGGCATGCTGCAGTCCATGGGGTCGAAAAGAATCAGACATGACTGAGCAACTTAACTGAATTGAACTGGACAAGACATGAGTTCCATCCCTGGGTCAGGAAGATCCACTGGAGAAAGGAATGACAACCCACTCCAGTATTTTTGCCTGGAGAATCCCATGGACAGAGGAACCTGGTGGGCTATAGTCCAAAGAGTTGCAAAGGGTCAGACTTGACTGAAGATAATTGTGTATATAACTATATATACACAGTGTATATGTGATAGTGATGCCTCATTCCAGTAAATGTACCATAACCTTTGTAATCATTATTCTTTAAGGAAAAGACACTGGATACTATCATAATAACCCATTTTATACTCTTTACTGTCCATTGTATACACCCTTGACAGTATGTGGAATGAGACTAGGTAATATATGGATAGGATTATTTTAATGCTATCATTTATTACAATATACTAGGAAAAAAGATACCTATTTCCATTTATAGCAGCATATAAATTTCTTTTAAAATAAATTCAATTAAAAATATGAAGTTCATTAAATTAGAAAGTAAGTATATTAATAGAGGTTATACACAAATATGGCAAAAATATGAAGTTTGGGAATGACTGATATACTGTATTTTTTCACACATTTTTCAGTTTTAATGAGACAAAATTGACTATGAGTTTAAACTGTACAGCATTATGATTTAATTTAAATCTATTGTGAAATGATTACAATACTTTAGTTAACATTCATCTCACACAGATACAAAATAGTTTGTGTTTTTGTGTGTGATGAGAACTCAGAATCTACTCTCATAACAATTTTCAAATATGTCCCATGGCAGTGCTAACTATAGTCATCAGGCTGCTCATATCTTAGAATGCTAATCATCTTATAACTGGGCGCTCGTTATTTTTGACCATGTTCATCCAAAACCTGTCCACCCTATTCCCTGCCTCTGGTAACCAGAAAGTTACTCTTTTTCTATGAGTTTTGCTTTTTTAAGCTCCTACATATAAGTGAGACCATATTATATTCGTCTCTGGGTTAGTTTATTAGCATTGTTGTTGCTGTCAGGCACTCAATTGTGTCCAACTCTTTCTGACACCATGGACTGCAGCACGTCTGGCTTTCCTGTCCTTCATCATCACTCGAAGTTTGCTCAGACTCATGTCCATTGATTTGGTGATGCCATCCCACCATCTCATTCTCTGTGACCCGCTTCTCTTCCTGCCCTTAATTTTTCCCAGCACCAGGGGCTTTTCCAATGAGTTGGCCCTTCACATCAGGTGGTCAAAGAATTGGGGATTCACCATCAGTCCTTCCAATGAATATTCAGGGTTGATTTCCTTTAGGATTGACTGGTTTGGTCTCCTTGCTGTCCAAGGGACTCTAAAGACTCTTCTCAAGCAGCACAGTTCTAAGGCATCAATTCTTCGGCGCTCAGCCTTCTTTATGGTCCAACTTTCACATCCATATATGACTATTGGTAAAACCATAGCTTTGACTAGACAGATCTTTGTCAGCAAAGTAATGTCTCTGCTTTTGAATATGCTGTCTAGCGTTGTCATAGCGATTACCTATGACATAGATGATTAGTGATGCTGAGCACCTCTTCATCAACCTGTTATCCCCTCATACATCTTCTTTGGAAAAAATGTAAATTCAGATTCTTTGCTCATTTTTAATTGGATTGTCTTTTTTTAAATTTTGCTATTAAGCTGTATCAATTCTTTATATATGTTTTGAATATTAAGCCTTTATAAGGTATATGGCTTGCAAATATTTTTTGAATTCTGTAGGCTGTCTTTTCGTTTTTCTGATTGTTTCCTGTGCTCTGCAGAAGCTTTTTAGATTGATGCGACCCTCACTGGTGTGTTTTTGATGTGGCTGTTTGTGCTGTAGCTACCATTTCCAAAAACTCACTGCCAAGGTCTATGTTGAGAGGCTTTATTCCTGTAATTTCTTCTAACAGTCTGATGGATGCAGGTCTTAGATTTAAGTCTTTAATCCATGTCAAGTTAGTTTTTGTGAGAGGTGTAAGATAGGGGTCTCATTTCATTCTTTTACATGTGAATATCCAGTTTCTGCACCACTGTTCATTAAAGAGACTGTCTTCTCTCCATAATGTCAGCTCCCTTGTCAATACTAGTTGACCATACATGCATGGTTTATCTCAGAGCTCTAGTATTTTGCATTATTATCATGCATCAGTTCAGTTATTCTCCAGATACTTGCTGCAAAAACTTCCTTTGGGTAGATTCTATCAACTAATACCTGCACCAAGGGGATTCCACCCAGTGGTAGGTTGGTCAACAAGATTTCCAGGAAAAACAAAAAAATGAAGAAGAAAGAAAGCTCTGAAGTGTGCTGTTTGCTGATTTCTGTGAGGTAAATACTCCCACCAGGGCCAATTTGAAGTTACCAGTGTTTTAAACTGACCTGCCAAATTCCTGAATATCTACCAGGCAGCTCCCTACGGGCTCCTATGAGCCAGCTCCCCAGTACCATGTCAGGCTTAACTGCTGGAGGCAAGATTTCAGTAACTGCAGTGGACAACGCCAGGTGCAAAAACAGCATTCCGGATTCTGTGAGCTGCTTTTCTATCTCAACGATCTATAGTTTCAAAAATGTGCCAGGAGTGATCAGTCCTGAGTAGGGGTTCAAGTGTTTAGGAAAAGAACTCTGAGGAAAGGTGACCCCATGAGATGATCTCTGCCTTACTGTGCTTTGAAAAAGAGCCAAGGTTTCATGGAAACACACCTTTCTGACACCAGGCATAGAATGCATGATAACCAGTGGTTTTGTACCTGTCACCTGTGCCAGGCCTGTGTGGGGCCCATCCACAGACGCCCAGTCCTCTCTGCTCTGAAGCAGAGCCCCTGAGCCCTCAATCGCCATGTCCATGTGGCTGGAAGTCCTTCAACTCCTCAATATCTCTCTCTTCTAATCCCAGGGTCTGGAAGACATACACACTCAGCAGATGTTTGTTGGGGGGTGGGGGATGAATAAACCAGCATCTCTTTAATTAACAGGACTGAAGAGATTCTCTTGTTTGACTGTCTAATTTAACAGACGAGAAACCCCAGCTCCAGTGCAGGTGGTGATTTTTCCAGAGGTTCCCCCCTCCCCCGTCGCATCGGACAGCAGTAAAGACCTGGCATCTAATTCTCAGTGTCCTTTCTTGCATTCGTCACAGCACAGGGCTCACCTGTAGTTTGTGACTTGGTCCTCCTCCTGCATGAGTATCAGCCTTTCTGTAATGTGTGCCATCTGAACACTCAGCCATCCAACCACAGAGAGCTGGGCACCTATTCTACCCCAGGGGGTCTGTCCTTCCTTCTTTCTCTCCTCTTCCTCCCTAACCTCCCTTTCCCTTCTTTCCTCTCTTCATGGAGATCAGTCTCGTGGAACACCTTAGGGACAATTTCTGGAAAATACAAAACCAGGACTGTTAAACTTGCTGATTATTGGAAAAGCTCCTCGACCTTTAGATTTGCTGTAGGATCAGACCTGGGCGGAGTTAAGAGACATTATGGAGTCAGCCGGTGGCTCAGGAGGGAGTGTGGCCCCCAGGGTCCCCGTCCTCCCGCTGCGGTGACAGCCGCTAGGAGTCTCGTGTTCTGGAGCCCCACTCTGGGTCCTCAGGCCTTGGCACACACACGCTGGTCACTGGCACAGCCTGCCAGCCCTGGTCCCTGCATCTGAGCGACCTGAAGCCTGGAAAGGCCACCTATCAAGGTCAGTACAGAGGACAGAGACCCTGCATCCCTGTGAACGGGGCGCAGAGGGAGGAACAAGTGAGTTCTCCAAGGAGGAAGGCCTGGCCCTCTGAGGCCAGCTGTGTAGACAAGCACAGGTACTTTGAGGGTTAGTGGCTCCCGCGAGTGAGGGTAGGAAGCTAGGGTCACGCCTGTGGGCACCTGAGCAGTTACAGCACAACGGCCTTCTCATCACCGTAGGGAGGAAAGTCGATTCCTGTCGCCTTGATGAGCAGGCCCACCTGGTGTCACAATGGCCTCACAGGAGGGTCCAGGAGCCCCGAGCAGGAACCCTGGGGCTCTGTCCCTTCCTTCACTCAAAGTCCTGGGTACCGTGAGGACATCACTTCTGGCATGACTTCTACAAAGTCCTGCTGAGGCCCGGCCACCCTGTCCCTTTCAGCCACCCACTTGTATGCACAGTTCTGCTTATGCAGCCATGCCAGGACCCCCCTCCACCTCCAGTCACAGAAGCTAGGATGTTGGGGGACCCTGTGGCCCCATCTTGGCCCCTTGGGGCCCCTAAGAATACTTACTAGGCATCTGCTCTGTGTTTTAGGAAATAACTGCCAGGGAAACAGAAGGGCTTGGCAGGCTTCGGGTCTGAAATGGGGATAATCCATTTGAAACCTGGAGGCCTGGGCAGAAGTGATGTAAAAATTAAATTAAGACGGAAGCACGAAATCTGTCTTCCTGGCCCTGAGACAGCCTCACCTTAGATTTCACATTTTAGAGCAGATAAAATCACAATTAGAAATAGTTCAATCTCTGCTGTCCCCTCCATTTTACACCTGGAGACCCAGAGACAAGAAGTAATCCCTCTGTCCCAGAGACAGGAAGAGGAAGTGCCCTGTGAGGTCTTTGTTTTTTGAACAAACATTTTTATATGCTAGGCCTGGCTCTGAATACTTTTCAAGGATGTGCTTAGTAGCTCAGTCATGTCTGAATCTTTGTGACCCCTGGACTTCAGCCTGCCAGACTCCTCTATCCGTGGAGATGCTTCAGGCGAGTATACTGGAGTGGGTTGCCATGTCCTCCTCCAGGTTTCCAAGGATAAACACATTTAATTCTCAGTCTGAATTTATGGGGTTATATAATTGATACCATCATGGCTGTTTCCATCTCTAGTTTCCACTAGGGGACGTTGAAGCACAGAGAAGTTTAGCAAATTGTTCAATATCACACAGCTTATAAATGTCCAAGCTGGGATTTGAGCCTCGGTCGTGAGGTTATAAAGTCAGTGCTTTTCAGCACTACCAGGCTTCAAAGCAGAGCATTCATTCTTTCCAGTAATGCTCTGCCTGTCACAGCAAAGACTAGTCCTGGAAATCTGAGACGCAAGAAGACTTAGTGTAACAAAACCCCACGTATCTCCATCTAAGCACAAGTGCGTAAATCTAGTTGGTGCAAACAAGCTAAATCTTTGATGCAAAAGTGAGAGGAAGAAAGTAGAAAGGAAATCATAGCTCTAAAATATAAGAATTGCATTTCAAAAGTAGAATGTTAATTACCAAGAAAAATGTATCTTGCCTGAGGAAAAAAACAAAACAGAAGAGTGGTTAGGGATGAGACAAGATGAAGAGGCCAAAACCACTCACACCCTAGAAAATGTCTTTGTATTTACTTGTTGAACACATATTAATTAATTAGTTGTCAAATTCTTTTATTAACCCACTTATTATTCTTCATGAAGCACCTTCTCTGGTCTGGGAATACAGTGGTGGACACGAAAGTTTTCACCTTCATAGGGGCTATAAAATTATAGACAATAAGCAAAGAAAAAAAGAAGAAAATATACAGTACTGGACAATGATAGAGCAAGGCAAAAAGGATGGGGCCATGGCGGGCAGGATTTTATCAAGGGGCATCAGCAAAGACCCCAGCAAACATGGGGTGAGCTGAGGCTTTCTGGGATGGGGAGTCCAGGGGAGGGAATGGCACTGCAAAGGCCGGGAAGATTTGGCAGCTTCAGAGAAAGGAGAGGGGCTGGGCATTGCAGCTGCAGGGAGGAGGAAGCAAAGTCAGAGAGCTCCTGAGAGAATGATCAACGCCATCCTGCAGGCAGATGTCCAGTGTCAGACTCGGGCATTTACTCTGAATGGGAGCAGGGGAACGACGTGGGGGGCATTAGGAAGAGCTACTCTGCCTCTGTGTCAAGAGGTGACCAGAGTCAGGTCAGGCAGGACTGGTGAGCAGGGGACTGCAGTGGAATCCAGTGGCAGCAGTGGGGATCCCAGTGGGGTCCACGTGGGCCCTGAGCAGGGATGGCATCCTGGAAGGGTTCCACGGGGAGAGCCCCTTGCATTTGCTGCTCAATTTGCCGGGAGGAGGTTTTTGCAGGCTTCCCAGGTGGCTCAGTGATAAAGAACTCACCTGGCAATGCAGGAGATGCAGGTTCAATCCCTGGGTCAGCAAGATCCCCTGGAGGAGGAAATAGCAACCCAATCCAATATTCTTGTCTGCAGAATCCCATGCACAGAGGAGCCTGGTGGGCTACAGTCCATGGGGTCCCAAAGAGTCGGACATGACTGAGCAGGCATATATGCGTGAAATGAACAATTTGCATAAAGCAACCAATATTCCCAGAGTCCCTGCTCCATAGTTCATCACTTGTTTTGTCTGGGGGCCAGATGGCTGCTCCTTACCACCTACTCGGTTCCCATTGCTATTGGACAGCAAGCCCAGGATATGGCTTGGCGACAGAATATGGGCTTTCAGACCTGCCCATGGTGCGAGGCTAAGATCTACCCAGAAGACAAACCAGAAACCAGAAATACACAACAGTGCATGTTTCCTTCTGTTTCTCACACAGATCCCGAAAGGCTGACCAATATTTTAGACTCGATGCTTTCCAAGCTGCCCTGGAGTCACTTTGTAAAAATGGACAGGATACAGTTTGGGAGGACACGAGACACTTCTGTCATCCAGGCTGCCTCGAGATGTGGCATCATGTTCAGAACAGAACATGGAAGAGGGATTACCTTATCCCGGTTCCCCCCTAGATGCGAAGACAGCACAACACAACATCCCACTGAAGTGCATATTTTGACACTAAAAATAGAAAGAAAACCCATGTGTGAGTTGTTGAGAATGGAAAGGGGAGACAATGGGAGGGCGAAGAAATGAGAAGAAGGAGAATGAAGGCAAAGATCAGGGCGACTCCATCCTGAACATCAAGAACCCCCATCAGCATCGGTGTGGCAGGAAATAACCCCTTCCCAGAGATGCAGGCAACATCCTCCAGGACATGACATGTGCGACAGAATCCTGTCATTTCAGGAGCGAAAGTACGTTCTCATCTCCTGGACTTGATGAAGCTGACAAACCCAATCAAAGCCAGTTTCTGCAAATTTCCAAGAGAGAAACGTTCAGAAGGCTTTCTCTGTCTTATAAGGCAGACTGACCTGGAATGCCCACCTGTCCCTATGCACCCTACATGAACCTTTGGGCTCCTGGGATGTGGGCCTTTCTTTTGATCCTCATCTCATCTAATCAGGCAAGCCCCACATGGTCACTGTACACCCACACTCCAGGGAGCCACAGGTTGACCTTAACACTAGAGCCTAAGCGGCTATCGGGTAAGGGCACATGGGGACAAGCACGAGCCTCAGATTTCTCAACTTTAAGATCACGATGCTCACAATACCCTCTTTTCCTACTTTACAAGACTTTCTGCAAGTCAACAGAAAAAAAAATACACGTGGCACCTCTTTATAAACATGTACACAGCTATATAACTGTCAACAATACACCATAATGAAATATAAACAGTGCATAAAACATCCAGTAACCTAAATACTTGAGGGGGTAGGATGCTAATATGCGCGCATGTAACAGACTGTTTAAGGTAATTATACATTAGAATTTCTTCCCCACCGTCCCAGGTTTAAGCCTCTTATCTTCACTTTGCACAGGACCAAAGCAAAGCTCAGTGATTTCATGTTGCAGGGAGAGAGCCGTCAGAGGACTGATGACCGAGCCCTGGCCGTCCATCCACACTGCACCAAGTGTGCTGAGGGGTGGGGAGGGGTTGAATGACAGGGCTCGGGGGGACCCTCTGGAAGAGATGAGTCACACGCTGCAGCCCTGTGACCCACAGATGGACAGGAATGGAGAGGATGGGCCTTGGGGGAGGCACAGACCCCTCCTCCCCTCTGGGTCCACTCCTCAAGCGTCTGATTCCTCTGCCATCTGCACTGACAGCTCCCATCCCTTACCACTGAATGAAGTGTGTCTTCAAAGTCTGATATGCGCTGCCTATCTCTGAGGCTGCCACTTTCTGTTTTTCATCTTTGCAGGAAATGAAACATCTGGAGAGAGGTCTGAGTATCAGCCATTAATTTCTCCTCTGAAAATGCGTGGGGAAAAACCTCGCTACTAATTGTTTCTGACAGGTATTGAAGGATGGGATGGGATAGACCCGGGAGCAAAAGAATCTGATGACTCTGAAACAGGACAGGGAAACAGAGTTGGGGAGGAGGGGGTGATGGTGTTTTTGCACAAGAATCTCTGTGGGGCTGCATCCCCCTACCGGTGGGGTGGGGTGGAGCAGCGTCCCTCTGTCCCAGGTACAGATCTGCCGGAAGGATTCAGGTTGGGGAATCAGAGATGCTGCCAGTGTTCCTCCCAGCATCAGGTGATCCCTGAGTCACAGACACTGGGAAACAGGCACAGGGGTAAACTGTGGCCGTGGCCTCATAAAGACAGAAGGGAAACATGCCAGAAACATTCAGGGCTTTTGAGACGCAACGAGACTCCATGGCATGTCTCTCAGCCCATCATCTCACATGGCTTTGCAGGCCTCATATAATGAGTCCCAACAACTTCACTGTGAATAAAGTATTAATAGACCTCCATTTACAAGACCGGTGGGGAGTGGAGCAAAACAGGCAACCTGGTCAAGGATGGAAATCGCAATTTGATAGCAGCACAAGAGAAAGCCAAGAGAGCAGACACCAGACCCTGAGCAGGAGGAACAGATCCAAAGAATTTAAAAACCAACCAACAAATCCAACATGCAAGCACACACTTGAGCCCTGACAGATGCCCCACGGGGAGGGCACCAGGCCGTTTCGCAGGGTGTGCCTCCTCCAACTCCCCCAGCCCCACCCACGCACCCTGAACTTTGAATCACGTGAACTCGATTCCTCTACCCTCTCAAACACGTTGTTCCTTCCGCTGTGTGTCCTGGCCAACCTCAAGGTCCTTTTCCAAGGCTGAATTCCACCCATCCTTTGGGGCTTCTCCTGGACAGTCCCTTGAGAACCCAGCCCTCGCCTCTAAATCTGGATTGTATGTCCTCCCACAACACAGTCTTCCCACACAGTCACTGTCGTTATCACACAATGTTGTTTTCGTTGCTTGTCGGTGTCTCCGCTAAAATGCGCCAGCCGGAACCCCATCTGTTTGTCTCAGGACACAGCACAAATACCTGGCCTGTAGGAAGATCTCAACACATATGTGCGGAAGGGCTCACTGGAGACACACTCCTGGCTTAGAGGAAGCTTCCGATTCCGTGGGTGAGACAGGCACACAGTCCCAAGGAACGAGACAGTGTTGAATGTAAGGTAACGATGAAGTGACATGTTAGTCATTCAGTCATGTCTGACTCTTTGTGATCCTGTGGACTGTAGCCTGTCAGGCTCCTCTGTTCATGGAATTCTCCAGGCAAGCATACTGGAGTGGGTAGCCATGCCCTTCTCCAAGGGATCTTCTCTAACCAGGGATCGAACCCAGGTCTCCTGCACTGCATGTAGATTATTTTCCATCTAAGGAAACATGGAGCAAACCATAGTGTTCCAGACCAGAACCTCCTGGTTACCACCCTGTAACCTCCTGGTTACAGCATCCACTACTGCTGTAGCCGAGCATCCCTTCCAGAGGAACGTTTCATGCTGGAGAGGGTCCCCAGGTGCCAGAGTGGCCCAGGTGCTCAAGCAGAGCCCCTGACAAATTCCACCCGAGATGTGCCTGTCAATCTCTGGACAAATGAAGGCCTTGGAGAAACATCTACTGTGTTGTCTGTCTTAAAGGCAGAACTAGGATTCAGCACCTTGGGCAGAGAAATAATTGTTTGTTTCCCTAGAAAGGCTGTTTAGTATAACAGAAAGGACGGTGTGGGTGGTGGAACACCATGTGTTGGAAAGAGCCTAAGTTTTGGAATTAAAATGACCTTGGCTCCTCGCCCAGCTCCACAGTTTACTAGCAATGGGATCTGGATCCCACTCCCGTCTCTGAGCCCGATGCACAGCACTGCTGTGGAGCTGTATGGGTTGATATTATGTGACAGATGTAAGCCCCAACCATCTTCATCAACCAAGTATAAAATACAGATCCCACTCCCTGTATCTACCACTTTCTAGCTGTAGCCTCCTGAGTAGGTTATCTGATCACTCGATGTGTCAGTTTTCTCATCTGAAATGGAGGCAATCCTAAGGATAAAGTGTTTGCCTTTATGCTAAGTTGCTTCAGTTGTGTCCAAGTTTTGTGACTCCATGGACTGTAGTCTGCCAGGCCCCTCTGTCCATGGGATTCTCCAGGCAAGAATACTGGAGTGGGTGGATATGCCCTCCTCCAGGGGATCTTCCCAACCCAGGGATCAAATCTGCATCTCTTTCATCTCCTGCATTGGCAGGCAAGTTCTTTACCACTAGTGCCACCCGGGAAGCCAAAACATAAAGTCAAGTATGTCTATAAAGCTCCATATGTGGTACCTTCATCATAACAGACACTCAACAATAGAAATCTTTATCACTTACTTTTTGTATTGACTATACTTAGATCTTGGCAAATATTTTTTTTCCCTGATCCATAGTAGAAGGGACTGTTTTCTGCCTTTTGACTTTTATCTCCCGCCCTGTTCCATCCAGTAGATGTACTGGCTTCCGTGTAGTCTGCAGATCCTCTAAGTGTTGATGAGGTAATGAATGACCCTGGCATTTTCTCTGGACTGTGTCTCCTCCCTGACCAGCCACGGGTATCCAGCAAGCACTTTAGGCCAGACTGAGAACCCTGGATATTCAGATCCTATTTAAGGGAATGGCTCAGATCCCATTGACTTTGAAGTCTTGAAATTAATTTAGAAATACAATCTCAAAACACTGGATTAAAACACTTCTTTCTCCACTCAACTGATATAACAGTGTCACACAATTTTGAAGCTCTTATAGTCTGAAAGGGGCATTTACCTAAACATTCAGATTTTGCTCCTAACTATAAGAGGATATTAAGTTGTTAACATAAAATTGGTCTATTCAGCTTTCTGAGCCTTCTTTTGGAGGAGACAGCTGATTTCCTTTTCAGATCCAAGTGTATTAAAGTTCACAATTAATTTAGATAACACCATGTGAGCTGATAGTAGAGTGTCTAGCAATTAAATAATGAATGGGAGGAAGCCACAGTCATCAAAGATATCAGAATACACCTTTATTATAATGATGTAAAATCACTGTGTTTTCATGTGATTTAATTATAGATTGACAGGAAAAAGCGCAAAACCATAGATTAATAATGTTTAGATAATGCATATATTAAAAAATCTGTTTCCAAAACTGTGATTAGTATTAAGCAGCTTGAATTTATCATCTTTATAAAAAGAATTTGTGGATTCCAAATTTCATAACTTAGCATGAATAGAGATAGAAAGGCTTGGGGTATGATATGGGTAGAATAATGTCTCCTGTAACAAGGAAAGAAATGAAACTGCTAAGTAACGCAAGCCTTTCTCTAAAGGCAAACGTGGCCACCATGCTGTTCAGGCAGGAAGTGCCGGCCCCAGTGACACGCATTCAACACGAAATGCAGAACCAGCTGGTGGTGTACTTTGGCAAATCTAGAAGGCACTATTCACACTGCAGTGCACGTTAGTGGTATCTCTGTGTGCGTGCTCTGGGGAAGCCGGTGGCCCCGGACCCACCAATGCCCTGCCTCTTCATAGAGACAGCGAAGATCTATGGATGCAGAAGCAAGATGAGGCCAAGGAAAGACTTATGGGTTATTTTTTCAAATCATGTTTTAAAATTGAAGTAGAGTTAATTTACAAAGTTGTGTTAGTTTCAGGCACACAGAAAAGTGATTCAGATTCACACACACAAAAATATATGTCAGGGCTTCCCTGGTGGCTCAGTGGTAAAGAATCCACCTGCAATGCAGGAGTCCCAGGTTCTGTCCTTGAGTCTGAAAGATCCCCTGGAGAAAGGAATGGCAACCACTCCAGTATCCTTGCCTGGGAAATCCCATGGACAGAGGAGTCTGGCGGGCTACAGTCCATGGGGTCACAAAAGAGTTGGACATGACTAAAAGATTAACATTTTCACTTTTTTCAATTTTCATATATATATATTTCATATTCTTTTCTATTTCTATAACCTATTCCATTATAGGTTATAACAAGATACTGAATATAGTTCCCTGTGCTTTACAGTAGGTCCTTACTCTTTACTGTTTTATATGTAGTAGTATATATACTGTTATATATATATTTTATTTCTAGACTCCTAATTTATCCCCATACCCTTAATCCCTGCTATCTCCTTTGGTAACCATATGTTTGTTTTCTATGTCTGTATGCTTATTTCTGTTTTGTAAACAAGATCATCTGTATGAGTTTTTAGAGTCCATGTATAAGTGATATGATATTTCTTTTTTTGTCTGACTTACTTCACTTAATATGATAATCTTTAGGTCCACCCATTTGCTGCAAATGGCATTATTTCATTCTTTTTTATGGTTGAATAATATTCATGCATTATGAAGCTGCTAAGTAATGCATGCATTTCTACGTCTTCTTTATCCATTCATCTGCTGATGAACTGGGCATTGATGTTGCTTCCATGTCTTGGCTACTGTAAACTGTGCTGCTATGAACACTGGGGTGCATATATCCCTTCTAGTTAGAGTTTTCCCCAGATATATGCCCAGGAGTGGGATTTCACAATCATATGGAAACTCTACTTTCAGTTTCTTAAGGAACCTCCATACTGTTCTTCATAGTACCTGTACCAATTTACATTCCCATCAACAGTGTAGGAGGATTCCCATTTCTCTACAGCCTCTCCAGCATTTATTGTTGTAGACTTTTGATGACGGCCATTCTGTCTGGTATGAGGTGATATCTCATTGTAGTTTTGATTTGTATTTCTCTAATAATTAGTGGTGCTGAGCATCTTTCCATGTGCCTTTTGGCCATCTGTTTGTCTTCTTTGGAGAAATGTCTATTTATGTATTCACCCATTTTTAAATTGTTTTGTTCATTTTGTGTGTGTGTGTGTGTGTATATATATATATATATATATATGTTAAGCTGTATGAGCTGTTTGTATTATTTTGGCAATTAATCCCTTGTCGGTCATATTGTTTGTAAATATTTCCTCCCAGTCTGTAGGTTGTCTTTTCATTTTGTTTATGGTTTCCTTTGCTGTGCAAAAACCTTGAAGTTTAATTAGGTCTGATTTATTTATTTGTTTTAATTTCCATTACTCTAGGAGATGGATCCAAAAACACATTGCTGTGATTTATGTCAAAGAGTGTTCTATGTTTCCCCCAAGAATTTATAGTATCTGTTCTTATATTTAGGTCTGTAAACAATTTTGAGTTTATTTCTATATATGGTAGAGAATGTTCCAATTTCATTGTTTTACATGTAGCTGTCCACTTTCCCCAGCACCATTTATTGAAGAGACCATCTTTTCTCCATTGTATGCTGCTGCTGCTAAGTCCCTTCAGTCATGTCCAACTCTGTGCAACCCCATATATGGCAGCCCACCAGGCTCTGCCGTCCCTGGGATTCTCCAGGCAAGAACACTGGAGTGGGTTGCCATTTCCTTCTCCAGTGCAGGAAAGTGAAAAGTGAAAGGGAAGTCACTCAGTCATGTCCAACTCTTCGCGACCCCATGGACTGCAGCCCACCAGGCTCCTCCGTCCATGGGATTTTCCAGGCAAGAGTACTGGAGTGGGGTGCCATCGCCTTCTCCATAGTATATTCCTGCCTATTTTGCCATAGATTAATGGACTGTAGGTGTGTGGCTTTATTTCCGGGTTTACTGTCCTACTCCATTGATCTATATTTCTGTCTCTGTGCCAGCACCATAATATTGTGATTACTGTCGCTTTGTAATATAGTCTGAGGTCAGGGAGAGCATGATTCCTCCCATTTCATTCCTTCTTCTCAAGACAGTTTTAGCTATTCAAGATCTTCTATGTTTTCATACAAATTTTAAAATGTTATAGTTCTGTGGAAAAAAAAATGCTATTGGTAATTTGACAGGGATTGCATTGAATCTGTAAATTGCCTTTGGTCAGTTCAGTCACTCAGTCATGTCTAACTCTTTGCAACCCCATGGACGGCAGCACACCAGGCTTCCCTGTCTATCACCATCTCCAGAGCTTACTCAAACTCAAGTCCATCAGGTCAGTGATGCCATCCAACCATCTCATCCTCTGTTTCCCCCTTCTCCTCCTGCCTTTAATCTTTCCCAGCATCAGGGTCTTTTCCAATTAGTCAACTCTTCACATCAGGTGGCCAAAGTATTGGAGCTTTAGCTTCAGCATCAGTCCTTCCAATGAATATTCAGGACTGATTTCCTTTGGGAGTATGGTCATTTTACCAATATTGGTTCTTCCAATCCAAGAACATTGTGTATATTTTCGTTTTCATCTGTTTGTTTTGTCTTCAATTTCTTTCCTTCAACATCTTATAGTTTTTAGAGTACAGATCTTTTGCCTCCTTAGGGAGGTTTATTCCTAGGTATTTTATTCTTTTGATGTGATGGTTTTGTTTTCTTAATTAAATTGGATTGTTCTCTTACTTTCTATTTCCGATCTTTCTTTGGTAGTGTATAGAAATGCAGCAGATTTCTGGGTATTAATTTTACATCCTACAACTTTACTGAATTCATTGACAGGTTTTAGTAGTTTTCAGGTAGCATATTTAGGATTTTCTGTGTATAGCATCATCTCATTTACAAACAGTGACAGTTTTACTTCTTTACCAATTTGGATTCCTTTTATTTCTTTTTCTTCTCTGACTAACATAGCTAGGACTTCCAAAACTATGTTGAATAAAAATGGCAAGAGTGGGTATTCTTGTCTTGATCCTGATCTTAGAGAAAATACTTTCAACTTCTCACCATTGAGAATAATGTTACCTGTAAGTCTATCATATATGCCCTTTATTATGTTGAGGTGTGTTTCCTCTATGCCCACTTTCTGGAAAGCTTTTATCATAAATGGGTGCTCAATTTTGTCAAATGCTTTTTCTGCATCTATTGAGATGATCATATGGTTTTTATTCTTCAATTTGATGAAGAATGTTGATGTGGTGTATCACATTGATTGATTTGTGGATACTGAAAAATTCTTGCATCCCTGGGATAAATCCCACTCGGTCATGGTGAATGATTCTTTTAATGTATTATTGGAGTTGGCTTGCTAGTATTTTGTTGAATTCTGCTATCAGTGACACAGACCTATGATTTTCTCATTTTTGTAACATCTTTGTCTGGTTTTGGTATCAGGGTAAGGACAGCCTCAGAGAATGAGTTTGGAAGTGTTCCTCCCTCTTCAGGTTTTTGGAATCATTTCACAAGGATAGGTGACAACTCGTCTCTAAACATTCGTTAGCATTGACCCGTGATGCCAGCTGATCCTAGACTTTCAGTTGTTGGGAATTTTTAAATTATTGATTTCAATACTGGCAATTCGTTTGTTCATATTTTCTATTTCTTCCTGGTTCAGTCTTGGGAGTGAGTGTACCTGTCTAAAAATTTGCCCATGTCTTCTAGTTGTCCATTTTATTGGTCTACAGTTGCTCACAATTGTCTTTTATGATCCTTTGTATTCCTGTGGTGTCAGTTGTAACTTCTTTTCAGCTTCATTATTCTGAACTCTTTCTTGTGTAGATTGGCTATCTCCATGTCACTTAGTGGTTCTTCTGGGGTTTTATCTTGTCCCTTCATCTGGAATATATTCCTCTGCCATCACATTTTGTCTAAATTTCTACCAAGCACTTGCTTAGTCATGTCTGATTCTTTGTGACCCCATGGACTGTAGCCCACCGGGCTCCTCTGTCCATGGGATTTCCCAAGTAAGAATACTGGAGTGGGGTGCCATTTCCTACCCAGGAAGCTCTTATGAAGTCCCTTCTTTAGCTCTGGGTCCTGGTGTACATGGGATTTTGTGTGCACCCTTAAGAATGGAGTCTTTATTTTCCCTAATCCTGTGGAACTTCTGTAATTAAGCCCCACTGGCCTTTAAAATCAAATGCTCTGGGGGCTTCTCTTCCCGTGCCAGACTCTAGACTAGGAGAGGTCTGAAGTCGGGTTCAGAACTAGCATTTCCATGGGAGACCCTCTGTAATGCAATTGTTTCCCATCTCATGTGTCATCCAGCCAGGGAATGGGATTTGATAATATAGCGAATGTGCCCTCCTACTGGTCTTGTTGTGATTCCTTCCTTATGTCTTCAGTTGTGGAAAGGCTGTTCTGGTAGGTTTCAGTTTTTCTCAGTCATAGTAGTTCTGCAGATTGTTGTGACTCTGATGTGAGAGGCAGTGAGCTCAGGGCCCCTCTACTCTGCCATCTTAGCCGCTCTCCTGGAAGACTGCTGAAAGTCTCCGCACAGCATTAAAAACCAGCATCCTCACCACAGTCACCACTTTGGGAATCTTTGTCCTTGGTTCTTAGTCCCGATGCACTTGCTCAGAAGTTGCCCCATGCAGAAGCCCTGCACCAGGTATTCCAGCCCAGAGTTCCTAGCGTGAAACAACTGGATGGACACCTCAGTTCTGCAAGAAGCACAGCATGCGGCACCCCGCCTATGGGTTCTTTAGTTTGGAAACTGTCTTTAGGTCTAAGAGTGGTGGTTCACTTATTTGGGAAGAACGGCATCTCTGAGCAGTCAACACCCCATGCACATGATGTTTTCAGTGACACCACCAAACACAGCAAGTAACTAAATCCTGAACTGGAAATTCCCTGGGGGTGAACAAAGAGCAACGGGGACACACGCATTTTGCAGAGAGCAGTTGTGTGTGACTCTCGACACAGAGGAGGACGGTCCTCAAAGACCCTCGGAGCAGGGGGGACAGAGCAGCTGTGGGTTGACGGCATCCTTGCTCACGGAGAGCTGGCATTCCATGTCCCAGCACCCAGTCCAGACTATTCGCCATGCCCTAGACCTGATTCTCTTTACCACATTCAAAACACAAATGGTGGTTAAAAAAGAGGAACACTGAGAATTTCATTTTAAACACACCTGCTACCCATTTGGGGCCATGGCAAAACTAACATTAAGAGGCTAAATAAAGGCATGCACAGGGCTGAATTCCATGCCGGGTATGGACGATGACATTAATATGCACTCAGAGCAGCAAACCATCCCAGCACAGGGAGCTTGTTGATAAGATTACCTTTCTGTAAGAGCAAGAATAATGTCTATCATTCACCATGGGAGAGAGCATTGTGAGAGGGTCTGGGCAGACCTCACACCCCTGCAGGACATTGTTGGTAATGAGAGGAACAGATAAAAGGGAAGGACCTCAAGGGGTGTGATTCTGTACATTTTATTTCCAAAGTTGGATAACTAAGAGGTATAATTTAAAAATAGAGAGAAGCTTAACTAAAGATGGTACTTAGGGGTTCCTGAATGCAGACACTGGAATCTAAATTTCACATTTTAGCCCATGGTCCTTTCAATGCAGATGTGCTAGGAATTACATGAAAGACACGCAGCACAGACCTGCTGCTTTGTTCATTTTGGGGTCTAATTTTAGGCTTTATTTAAAAGGATTTTTGCTGTTGTTGTTGGATGGATGATTGATGGAAGGATTGGCTAAAAGAGAATAGAGCACAGACATCATCTCAGAGACAACTTGGTAAATTGTGAGTGTGTGATACTCTCAAAGTATCTTCTCTGGTTCCCACCATGAGCACCAGCTGGATGGGAAATGATGCGCCAGGGATCTCAAAGATATTACACAATCAAGGGAAAGAAAGTCCTTGCTCATCTGGAGAATGAGCGAGCTGGACCAATGCCTCAGGTCTCCTCTGGGTCTGAGCTGCTGTGTTTCCCTGATTCCTGAAGACCTACTGCTGGGAGTATTTAAAAAGAGAAACACTCAGTAACAACAACACGTTTTTGGCTTCCATTTAAAACAGATATCCATATATCTGTTTATTCTCCCAGATGCAGGGTATCTGTTTATTCTGTCAAACTCATGCAACCTCATAGCAGTTCCTTGTTTAATTCAACATGGCTGAGAGACAAAGAGCATTACAAATGGCAAGTTTCAGTGGTTTATATTTAAAAGATGTTGGGCTCAAAAGAGTCCCCAATGGCCAGGAAAAGGAGCGAGAACATTTCCCTTCAAATGGATGGCTGCTGTTCATCTACATCATCCACATCCACTCCAAGTCCGGAGTCACAGGTAAAGGGTCATGGAGGGGCCTGAGTGCATCCCGCACGGGTGGTGGTGTGCACCTGCCCTACGGAGGATGCAGAAAGGCCAGGGAGATGAGGAAGCGGGTGCCTGAGAACCAGGGCTGCGGCACCCTGGTTAAGATCTGGGAATTCAGTTCCGAGCTGCCTCTTGGAGCAGATGCCCCAATTCAGCAGTTACCCAAGGCTGATGAGGAAGCGGCACTGACCCCACACCATACAGAGAGAGTCATGTGACCTGGTGATCCCAAATTCACTCTTGTCTTAATGTAGAATTTTAAATAAGTTGTATAAGCTTTCTGTGCCTAAACTGCCTAACTTATAAAGAAGAGGATAATACCTACCTCCAAATACTTTTATAGAAATTAAAGAGGATGAGGTAGTATTTCACCCTCCCAGAGCCTAGCACAGAGTAAGCACCTGATAAACAGTAGTCCTCTAGGCATTTTGATGGTTTTAAAGAATCACATGCACCTGTATACATCTGTCTCTCCAGTTCTCACAACCTGGATGGATGGATGGATGGATGCATGGATGGATGGGTGGATGGATCTATCTATCTCTCTAGGCCTCCTAGGTGGCACTGGTGGTAAAGAACCTGCCTGCCGATGCAGGAGACATAAAAGACTCGGGTTCAATCCCTAGGTTGCGAAGATCCCATGGAGAAGGGCATGGCAATCCACTCCAGTATTCTTTCTTGCCTGGAGTATACCATGGACAGAGGAGTCTGGCAGGCTATAGTCCATAAGGTCACACAGAGTGGGAAACAAGTGAAGTGACTTAGCACATGCACATCCCCACCCCCACCCCCCTACCCACACACACACATATTCCCTGAATATAAACCAAAAGCATGAAGGTACATGGGCCCTAAACACATTAGAGATAAAACATTTTTCACAGAAATTCATGGTAGGAAAAGGGAATACCATCAGAGCCATCAACAATCAGCATGATTCCCATTAGCCTTATCTGAGCAGCACTGACTACTCCACATGTATTACTTCACTGAACAGGCACAACTCTTAGGGAACAGTGACCACTGTTGCTCCCATTCCTCAGAGGAAGAAGCTGAAGCTTAGAGTCTGCCATTTCTAGAACCGGTATTCTCACCCCTCGGTAATGTCTTCACTCTTCGGAAATCCTCCAGAAACTACTGCCAGCACAAAACTGCCACCAGAATCATAACTTAAGCCTGAGTCAGTTACGCACTGATAGACCATGCTGAATCCATACATTTGTTTGTGCACCGATTTTTCTACAAAATTAGGTGAGCATTCATTATGCACTGGGTGGTTTGCTAAAGGCAAGGGCTATGAAGATGGACACACACAGTCTCTGAATCCAGGTGGCTCAGGCAAACCAAGAGAGCAACCAAGCAGAAGGATGTGGGAGGTTGGCGGGGGACATCCACCCTTGTCCCATCCGTGCTCACCACCGTGGGTGTTTATCTAGGTTTAAGCTCTCTGAGCTCAGGGACCACTTCTGAGGGGAGGGGCACTTCATATCCAGCCCCTACCTGCATCACAGCAGTACCCCGTCCACAGGTCAGCCTCTTTTCACAGGCTCCTGTCTTAGCTCTGACACTCTTGTTAGGATGTTTAGGATTAATAATAACTGACAGCTTGAACTGGTCTAGAGTTAGGCAGTTGTAGGGGCTTAAAGTTAAAAAAAAAAAGAGTGAAAGATAAGTGCAATTTGCTAGTAGAACAACAAGGAAAAAACACTAACATCCCAGAATGTCATGTAAACTGCAGTTATTTATTATCAGATGGTACTGTATAGGATTATTGATTAAATAAAATATATCACCACCCAAACCCACGAAACATTATATTTAAGGGCATTCAACAGGATGTAGATTTTCCATATAAGAAGCACTACATTTTTTAAAGTTAATTTATTTATTTTAATTGGAAGCTGATTACTTTACAATATTGTGGTGATTTTTGCCATACATTGACATGAATCAGCCATGGGTGTACATGTGTTCCCCATCCTTAACCCCCTTCCCACCTCTCTCCCCATCCCACCTCTTAGGGTCATCCCAGTGCACCAGTCCTGAGCACCCTGTCTCATGCATCAAACCTGGACTGGTAATCTATTTCACGTATGTTAATTTACATGTTTCAATGCTATTCTCTCAAATCATCCTGCCCTCGCCTTCTCCCACAGAGTCCAAAAGTCTGTTCTTTATCTCTGTGTCTCTTTTGCTGTCTCGCATATAGGGTCATCGTTATTATCTTTCTAAATTCCATATATATGTGTTAACATACTGTATTGGTGTTTTTCTTTCTGACTTACTTCACTCTGTATAATAGGCTTCAGTTTCATCCACCTCATTAGAACTGATTCAAATGCATTCTTTTTAATGGCTGAGTAATACTCCATTGTGTATATGTACAACAGCTTTCTTATCCATTCATCTGCTGATGGACATCTAGGTTGCTTCCATGTCCTAGCTATTGTAAACAGTGCTGCGATGAACATTGGGGCACAGGTGTCTCTTTCAATTCTGGTTTCCTTGGTGTGTATGCCCAGCAGTGGGATTGCTGGGTCATATGGAAGTTCTATTTCCATTTTTTTTAAGGAATCTCCACACTGTTCTCCATAGTGGCTATACTAGTTTGCATTCCCATCAACAGTGTAAGAGGATTCCTTTTTCTCCACACCCCCTCCAGCATTTATTGTTTGTAGACTTTTTGATAGCAGCCATTCTGACTGGCATGAGATGGTACCTCATTATAGTCTTGACTTGCATTTCTCTGATAATGAGTGATGTTGAGCATCTTTTCATGTGTTTGTTTGCCATCTGTATGTCTTCTTTGAGGAAATGTCTGTTTAGTTCTTTGGCCCACTTTTAGACTGGGTTGTTTATTTTTCTGGTATTGAGCTGCATGAGCTGCTTGTATATTTTTTGAGATTAATTCTTTGTCAGTTGAAGAAGCACTACATTTAAGTGGTATTCCTTGCGATGAAATTGTACCTGTGTTCTGACCCTGCCTGCCCCCTCCATGGTCACATGAAAGTCACAGCCATTCTCTTTCATCCCTGCAAGGTGATGCTCTGGTGCAGAGGAAGGACGGTGAGCAGTGGAGGTGGCCTGCAGGGGTGGCAGGTGTGCCCCTTCTGAACGTTCATGATCACACGCTGAGAACACATCTTTCTTGTTTTACCAAACTCACAAATACCCGCCAATTTGTTCCCTTCAACAGCTTCAATGTGTTTCTTGTTAAAGAACATTTCTTTGTGAAAGCCTTTGACAAAATTCCCAAACACAAAGGAGTGAGTGGGACATGGCACAGCCGAGTTTCCCCAAAGTGGTGAGTCAGCAGGGGGTGGAAAAAATGTTATCACTGCCACTCCTTGTGGGAAAATTAAGGGCCCTTCCTTTACATCAAAATTTCCCTTTGTTCTTAATGAGATGACTGTCTGGAACACTCAGCCCACTGCTGAGAGAGTGACTTCTTGCTGGGCTTGGATTATTTGAGAGCTCAGCATCCGTTCTCAGAAGGCCATCAGGGGTTTCAAGGAGAGCCAGGCAGAAAGAGCCCACAGTGGACATGGGGGTCGCCATACAAGGAAATGATGACTTGTTGATATGCATGGCCACCTGCTCCATCTTATTCTAGCCAAAGACCAGACACAAATCAGCACCTTTCCCTGTAGCAGCTATGTGAACCAGAAGGATGGGGAGTTAAAAGGAGGAGGTGATCTAAGAGCAAACTGGAAAGGTTGGCCAGCCCCTGGGCTCTGGGAGGATGTGGAGAGTGACATAAGTGTGCAGGCTTGGGCATCAGAGCAGGTGAGGGGGTATCCAGGGGAATGAGGATCAGCCCCCCGACCAAGCCCCACATTATGTCCTCAGCATCTCTCCCCCCACCTCCCCTGTCTCACTAAGCTGAAAGGTCGGTTTTGTCATCATGGGAGGACCTTATGTTCTTTCTCTTGCAGAAAGGGGGTTCAGGAGACAATGTTTTAGCAGAAACTTTTTTTTTAATTGATCAATAGAAATTCTTCTTAGCCTTTATAGAGCTCCTCAAGGGAGTCACTAAGCCAGGAGCTGAAGAGATGGTCTTCTTCCTTCTACAGGGAGAATCAGCCCTGTTGCCTAAAAAAAACCACCACTTTCCTACTTGGAGGCCCTCTCCACCCTGGGAATGCTCAGTCATTTGAGGAGGAAACAGTCCCACTGCAAGCTAATTTCTCAGCCTAAATGGATGCTTTCACTACATGGAAATCTCAGGAGTGAGAGAAATTGCAGGGCCTGGGGTGAGAGCTGCAGTCATGTGGCTCTAGTAATTGCCACTTCAGAAGCCATGTGGCATGTCCTTCTAGAGCATATGATACTACTGCAGCATAACATTACCTGTTATACAGCACATGCACAAATGTATATACGAGCACATTTACATATACACATCACACACATAAGCCCTCTTGGAGGAGGTCACCATTAACCCCACCAAGAGACACCAGAACTTACACAGGACTGGGGAAACAGACTCCTGGAGGGCACAAACAAAACTTTGTGTGCACTAGGACCCAGGAAAAGGAACAGTGACCCCACAAGAGACTGACCTAGACTTGCCCATGAGTGTCCAGGACTCCCTGGCAGAGGCATGGGTCGGCGGTGGCCTGTGGCAGGGTTGGGGGCACTGAGTGCAGCAGTGTGTGCATGGGACCTTTTGAAGGAGGTTACCATTATCTTCATTACCTCCACCATAGTTTGGCCTCAGGTCAAACAACAGGGAGGGAACACAGCCCCACCCATCAACAGAAAATTGGATTAAAGATTTACTGATCATAAATAGCTAATAGCTGAGAAAAGAGGAGAAAGGCAAAGGAGAAAAGGAAAGATACACCCATTTGAATGCAGAGTTACAAAGAGTAGCAAGAGACAAGAAAGACTTCCACAGTGATCAATGCAAAGAAATAGAGGAAAACAATAGAATGGGAAAGATTAGAGATCTCTTCAAGAACATTACAGATACCAAGGGAACATTTCATGCAAAGATGGGCTCGATAAAGTACAGAAATTGTAGGGACCTAATAGAAGCAGAAGACATTAAGAAGAGGTGGCAACAATATACAGAAGAACTATACAAAAAAGATCTTCATGACCCAGATAACCACGATGGTGTGATCACTCACCTAGAGTCAGACATACTAGAATGTGAAGTCAAGTGGGCCTTAGGAAGGATCACAACAAACAAAGCTAGTGGAGGTGATGGAATTCCAGTTGAGCTATTTCAAATCCTAAAAAATAATGCTATGAAAGTGCTGCACTCAATATGCCAGCAAATTTGGAAAACTCAGCAGTGGTCACAGGACTGGAAAAGGTCAGTTTTCACTCCAATCCCTAAGAAAGGCAACATCAAAAAATGTTCAAACTACCACACAATTGCACTCATCTCACACACTAGCAAAGTAATGCTCAAAGTTCTCCAAGCCTGACTTAAACAGTATGTGAACTGTGAACTTCCAGATGTTCAAGCTGGATTTAGAAAAGGCAGAGGAACCAGAGATCTAATTGGCAACATCCGTTGGATCATCAAAAGAGCAAGAGAGCTCCAGAAAAACATTTATTTCTGCTTTATTGACTATGCCAAAGCCTTTGACTATGTGGATCACAACAAACTGTGGAAAATTCTTCAAGAGATGGGAATACCTGACCATCTTACCTGCCTCCTGAGAAATTTGTATGCAGGTCAAGAAGCAACAGTTAGAACTGGACATGGAATGACAGACTGGTTCCAAATTGGGAAAGAAAAATGTCAAGGCTGTATATTGTCACCCTGCTTATTTAACTTATATACAGAGTACATCGTGTGAAATGCTGGGCTGGATGAAGCACAAGCTAGAATCAAGATTGCCTGGAGAAATATCAATAACCTCAGATATGCAGAGAAGGCAATGTTAACCCACTCCAGTGGTCTTGCCTGGAGAGTCCCAGTGATGGGGGAGTCTGGTGGGCTGCCATCTACGGGGTCACACAGAGTCAGACAACACTGAAGCAACTTAGCAGCAGCAGCAGATATGCAGATGACACCACCCTTATGGCAGAAAGTGAAGAACCAAAGAGCCTCTTGATGAAAGTGAAAGAGGAGAATGAAAGAGTTGGCTTAAAACTCAACACTCAGAAAACTAAGATCATGGCATCTGGTCCCATCACTTCATGGCAAATAGATGGGGAAACAATGGAAACAGTGAGTGACTTTACGGGCTCCAAAATCACTGCAGATGGTGACTGCAGCCATGAAATTAAAAGACATTTGCCCCTTGGAAGAATAGCTATGACCAACATAGACAGTATATTAAAAAGCAGAGACATTACTTAGCCAACAAGGTCTGTCTAGTCAAACCTATGGTTTTTCCAGTAGTCATTTATGGATGTGAAAGTTGGACTATAAAGAAAGTTGAATGCCAAAGAATTGATGTTTGTCATCTGTGGTGTTGGAGAAGACTCTTAAGAATCCCTTGGACTGCAAGGAGATCCAACCAGTCCATCCTAAAGGAAATCAATACTGAATATTCATTGGAAGGGCTCATGCTGAAGACAAAAGTCCAATACTTTGGCCACCTGATAGGAATAACTGACTCATTGGAAAAGACCCTGATGCTGGGAAAGATTGAAGATGGGAGGAGAAGGGGATGGCAGAGGATGAGATGGTTGGATGGCATCACTGACTCGATGGACATGAGTTTGAGTAAGGTCCAGGAGTTGGTGATGGACAGGGAAGCCTAGTGTGCTGCAGTCCATGGGGTAGCAAAGAGTCGGACACGAGTGAGCAACTGAACTGAAATTGAAATCACCCACATCCACATATAGTGCTGCCTGCCAGTGAAAGAGCCCACTTCTCTGCTCACTGTCTGTCATGCCCACAGCCAAGTCCTAACTGGTGGCAGTTCTAAGAATCGTTAATTCCCACATGTTCATACTGAACACCTTTTCTGGGTTGAATCGTGTTACACAAAGTGGTGTTGGATCCCCACCCCCAGGACCTCAGAAGGGAACCTGCTTTGGCTACAAGATCGTGGCAGAAAGAGGTGGTTAAGGTGAGATCCTATAGGAGGTCCTTCATCCACACACCTGGTGTCCTTGTAAGAAAGAGAGGTGATGCAGGAGGTCAGGAGGGAAGAAGACACTGGGCCATGCAGGTGGGGGTGGAGTGGGTCACCTATGAGCCGAGGAACACCAATGATTCTCCATGAAGCACCAGGCACCAGGAACAGGCAGAAGGAGTTCCTTCTGTGGGCTCCGAAAGCAGATGGCCCTGCCAACACTCTGATCCTGGATTTCTAGCCTCCAGAATCATGAGACAACACAACTGTGGCATTTTTTAGAACAGCCCAAGGAAACGAACCAGGCATTGAAATGCCAGATTGGGAAGTGAAAGTGTGAATGTGTCAGTTGCTCAGTCGTGTCAGAGTCTTTGCGACCCCATGGACTGTAGCCCATAGACTACATCTATGGAATTCTCCAGGCAAGAGTACTGGAGTGGGCAGCCCTTCCCTTCCCCAGGGGATGTTCCTGACCCAGGGATCGAACCCAGGTCTCCCACCTTGCAGGTGGATTCTTTGCCATCTGAGCCACCAGGGAAGCCCAGATTGGGGAGGGGGTATGATTCATGTGATTACACTCCCCCACCCTCTTTTCAGAAGCTCAGAGTCCAGCCAACAGCGGCCTCTACGTTGCCACCCCACGTGGAGTCACCAAGCTTTTTTAAAGATGAATTTGTCCAGTTTAACCCCAAGGTTCCCTTTTCCCTTGGAATTTCCACTTCAAATACTACAAAAGAGAGAGAGATAAAGGGAAAATGTAATTGGGATGGAAAGGGAGCGACCTTCTCTTTCCCAGAAGCCCTGCATGTCATTTATTTTAATTTGTCCTGGGACATTTAGCTTAGATTGTGTCTCTCAAACTTATGTCTCCCACCCTCAGAGTCAGAAAGACAGCCATGATTTCAGATGCCTCAAGGACATTTCTGGGCTGGTCCACAATCAGCAATTAGGCTGATTTACTGACAAAGATCCTTCAGGTCCTAGTGAGCCTGCCTGGCAAGATCCACACTATCCAGGCAAGATTGGGGGGTGGTGGGGGCACTGGGTAAACATTGGGTAAATTGGATCAATTGTCAAGAGCCACCCTGGATTTTGCCAACTGAGAATTTTCTTTGCCAACCGAGAATATGCATTTTTCATGAGAAAAAACAAATACATATTTGTTGCATAACCTAGATAATTTTGGACAAAAATCCCCAGACTTGTGGCTCTCATAGACTAGTAAAATTTTTTTAAGAATTTTTTTTTAAATCAAAAATTAGGCGAAAACTCACTTTGCCAAATAAAATGTCTATTATCACTTATCATTAATTTTTTTTAAATAAGGAGGGGGCATTTTTATTCCACAAAGACAGGGGGTTTAGTTTTCCTTCCTCCATGGGCTGGGGGCTTTGTCACAGACCAGCGTCAGCTCAGGGGTCAGCACTTAGAGACCACTGGGCTCAGGAAGGTCATCACTCCCCACCTTGCTCTGCATCACAACCCAGATATGGGCCCTAGTCCAGCTCCCAGCCAGAGAAGGACCATCTGAGACCTTCTGATGGACACAGAGAATGTTGGGAGGTGAACATCTGTCCATCCCCACAAGTACAGCCCAGCACAGGGGAGTTTAGTAATGCTTGCTGATGAAAGCAGCAGCAACCACAGTAACTGGCTCTACAGGCATTTTTCCCTGACATTCTGGTCATTAAAATACCCAAACTGTTGTCTTTGTCATCTCTAGGGCATATTTTTTAAATTCCTGAGATAGCCCCACTATGATGATCAGATAGAAAATAGAAATGGGGAGGGTGGTCAGAGAAGGAGTAGTGTTAACATCTCAAAGAGAAATGTAATCCCAGGTTTCAGGACAAAGAATGACTCCCTAGACGTCAGAAACAGTTTGTGGAAAAACACAAAGCATGGAATCAAGACTACAGCTCTGTCACACCAAGTGTGTTATGAATAGCAATGATGACTTTAGAAAACTCACCCAGAAATGCCCACATGGTTAGGAGCCTGTTTTAATAAGATACAAGCAGTGCCTTCCACATTCTGAAGTGCAACCCTGAGAAGCAAACTCCCCGGCCAGTCCAGCCCACTGCACGTGTCAAGTACAGAGAACAGTGAAGGTAGCTAAGCAGCGGCGAAGTCCCTGCATTTCCACCATCAACTGAGCCCTTGATATTAATTTAGGTATTTGTCACTTCTAGATAAAGTTACATAATATCATGCAGAAAGAACATGCATCATAAATGGGGTCTAGCCACATGAATGTGGAAACAACCTGTGCTAAGATGCTCTCAAACCCCCTCCTTCAAGTTACGTGGGGTCAGCTGGGGAGGCAGGGAAGGGTGGCGGCAGAGTGAGGAACAGATTGGATGGTTCCTTGTGACATGTTTTTCCTTCCGGATCCAGCATCTATGCATCTGAAAACCTAGCGTTGTCAAGTCCTCCAATGTAATCGCCTTCTTGGAAAGGGTTGAGAACTCTACAGAATAGAATTTACTGTCTCCATTTTATCCACAGGGAAAATGAGACTGAGAGAGAGGAAGTGACAAATGGGCTAAGCTCACTTAGTCCAGTCATGGTACAGCTGGGAGTCAGGTCCCATCCTGAATCCAGGTGTAAGGCTCTTTCCAGGTATAAACTCTGTTAAATCCTGTGGTTTACTGAGGGTGAGTCCGTGGGCCCTGGACTCTGAGGGTAAGCCCACCACACCCTGGCCTTCACACCCACTGCCCCGCAGTAGTCACACCCAGCCTCCACCGTGACCAGTCTAAAAGCCTGCTTAAATCTCAGGCTGGGATCTCTCATACAGAACATACCCAATGCCATGACTACAGAGATGGAAACCATGGATATCAATTTTCCCTTCAGATCCCTATGAAAACTCACACAAAGACCACAGGAATTGAGGGGGGCACGTAGGACTAGGTTTTGCTGCTATTGCTTGGTTTCACTTTTCCTTAAAAAAAGTGTTTATGAATCCATTGCTTTAGAGACACAGAAAGGTGAAAAGAAATCAGTAAAATTAAACCACAAACATGGGGATTGGTAGGTACTGACTCACCTTTGTTATTGTGAACCGGTAGCCCCTCTTGTACTGTTCCCATGAAGGAATCCCTGCTCCCTGAGGGAGAGAACCTGGAGGATGTGTGTGTGTGTGTGTGTGTGTGTACATCAAAGGGATGTGTGTGCGTGTGTGTGTACAACAGAAGGGAGGGAATGTATAGGTGTGTGTACAGCAGAGGGTGTATGTGGGGGTAGGGCACAGAGAGAGGGGGGTATGTGTGTGTATGTGTGTGTGTGTGTGTGTGTGTGTATACAGCAGGGGGGAGGGATGTGTATATGTGTCTCTGTGTGTGTGCGTGTACAGCAGAGGGGAGGGGGTGTGTGTCTGTGTGTGTGCATACAGCAGAGGGGAGGCTGGAGAGAGAAGGCTGTGATTCCAGCCACATCAGTTTCTTTCTAAAGGTATAAGGAAGCCCATTTGTAGCTGTAGACCCAAGCTATGTTCTCTAAGGTAACACTAACAGCAAGAAAACTAATCTTTTTGTTTGTCCAATTCTTTAAACATCTATCTTCTACTTGGCTGGCTCCAAATTCAGTGTGGAGGAATCAAACGTTATGTTCACTGTGAAGTCCCACACCCAACTCCCAGCAATCCCCTGAAGTCTACATTATCTTCATGTTACAGAGGAGAAAACAGAGGTTTAAGCCCTTAAGTAACTTATTCACTTCTATGCACCCGATGGCAGATCAGGAATTAAACCCCAGTCTGTTGAAGCCCGAAATCTGTGCATCCACCCACTGAATCCCCAGGCTAGCACACTGAATCCCCGGGTGACTTCACAGACTCAGGTGCAGTTTTTCTGACTTTGTACGTGGGGTCCACAGGAGAAGCTGAAGCAGAAACCTCAGCAGTTCAACCCTGCCTCAGTCATGGGACGATAAGTGAACAGCAGCCTACCCCACTCCCCAAATCCATGCACACAGAGAGTCAAGCGAGTCACAAATCTCTCTCCTCGATGGAAGTGGGCATTGCATGATGACCGAACTACCCCGAGGCTCTGACACACTCAGGACAGGCCACCTCTCTCCCAGGTCCAAACTCTTGCTCCAAAAAAGCCTGGTGCAGCCCCTGTAAGCCCAGAGGCATGGTCTTCCCCAAGCAGCCCTGGGCTGAGCGCCAAGGTCCTGTCCAGCCTTCATCCTCTGCCTACTTCACTGAGGGCTCCTGAGAAGCAACCATCAGGCTAAAGAGCCAGAAGAGAAGCAGAGTCTGGTCCCAGCAAGTCACTGCTTTGTTGCCCTGCCCAGCCCTTCCACCCAGCTGCTGTTGCCTGGAGCTCAGGGCCACTCCCAGGGCGGTGTCCACTCAGAAGTCCCCTGTTTCCCACCCCACCTGCCCCTGCTCCAGAGTCGGCTGCTTCTACCCTGCACTTGCCAGCCTGACCACACGCCACCTCAGAGAACCAAAGGTCCATCTAGTCAAAGCTATGGTTTTTCCAGCAGTCACATATGGATGTGAGAATTGGACCATAAAGAAGGCTGAGCACCGAAGAATCGATGCTTTTGAACTGTGGTGCTGGAGAAGATTCTTGAGAGTCCCTTGGACAGCAAGGAGATCCAACCAGTCCCTCCTAAAGGAAATCAGTCCTGAATGTTCATTGGAAGGACTGAAGCTGAAGCTGAAGCTCCAGTACTGTAGCCACCTGATTCAAAGAACTGACTCATCAGAAAAGATCCTGATGCTGGGAAAGATTGAATGCAGGAGGAGAAGGGGATGACAGAGGATGAGATGGTTGGATGGCATCACTGATTCAATAGAGATGAGTTTGAGCAAGCTCCAGGAGTTGGTGATGGACAGGAAGGCCTGGTGTGCTGCAGTCCATGGGGTCGCAAAGAGTCGGACACAACTGAGCAACTGAACTGAACATCAGACAGAGAAATGAAAGTGTTTCCCTATTTCAATTATTCCTCTTTTTCAAGCAAAGAAAAGAACTCTGCTCATAACAATTTTTTTAAAGTCCAGATTTTTATTTTGAATGTATCACAGAAGCTGAACTTACTTGTGTACATGGGGTGCACAATGAGTTAATTGCTTATTCTGGAGAAAACAGGAGTCTATCTGTCTCTGTCCTCCAGCCACCCTCCCATCCCTCAACCCAGATGAAAACAGCAGGCATAACAGGGGGAGACCAGAATAAGAGGTAGGTTCCAATAGTAAAGAGATACTTATTGAACCCGAACAGCTGAGTTGTGTGCAGGCACTGGAGGGCAGGGTAAAGACAGACAGGGTCTCAGTTCTAAATGAGTTTATGCTCGTCAGACAAGAGTTGCACCTTCCTATGTCTGCATGTGAGAGCACCCTGTCAGTTTCATCATATCCTTTCATTTGCTTAAGTCTTGCAAAAGCCTGTCATTTTCCCTCCCTAGAAAGAGCATCTTCAGGACTGTGCCTCATGTTAGAAGCATCCACGGCACTGATTTAAGAATATAAACACCATCTGACGCTCCAGTAGAAAGTTCTTTGAGCAGAAACTGAACTGAACATCCTTCACCCGGGGAAAGGGAAAAGATAGCCTGAGTGGATGAGGGGGTCTTGTCACCTGAGCTAAAACATCAGTTAGCACATGGCTTTGCAAGAGCAGCACTTCACCAAGGCAGCTGCTGCCACTTCCCCTGCTACATTCAAGACAAAGTCAGGCCCCTGGCACCCCCCACTCACCTCTACATCCTCACCTTAGAGATGCTCTGTTGGGCAACAGCTCCCGGAGGGCGGGTCCATGCTGAGTAACTGCCTTCTCCATCTCTCGCTCTCTGTTAAGTGACTGATACATGTATCAGGAAGGAGGGCGGGGTACAAAGGATGCTGGTGCACAAGGGAGGCACGTCTGTTGACGTAAGTTGTTACTCTCATTACCCGAAAATAAGGAGGTGTTTCAGATCTTTCATGATCCTCTCCCCCCACCAGCGATGTGGTTCAGAGAGTAAATATTTCAAGATTCAGGACTCCTTGTGGCTTGGAATCAGCCAGTAATCTGAGCTCTCAGCATGGGCAAGTGGGCAGGTGCTGCCCCTTGGGAACTCCACTTCCTAAGCATCTTGAGTGTTGCAGTGACACATGAGGGAAGTCCTCCCAGCCTGGCAGCTGATGAGTTACTGGAGACACCAGACCAACTGTCTGAGCAAGACCATGCCCAGTCTGCGGAATGACTGTCCTGCAGACCCTGCCCGGCTTTCAGTTGCTCCTGACTCTGCAGATCTCAGCAGAAGGCTTGGGATGGGAGACCTGGAGAGAAAGGCCACCCTGGGTACATTTTGTGTGGTCATCACAACAGCTAAATTCCAACCGTTCTTGGAACCAGATGGCGTTGCCCTTGAGCCCAGGTCTAAGGAGAGAACTGAGTCTCACACTCAGGGTAACCCTGCCCATAAATTCTGAAATAGAAGTTGGAGGAATACACCTGACCACCGTGGATGAGGTTCATTTTGCTAGAGCAGCGGTTTGGCCCAGCGCTCTGGGTGCTGCTCCATGCCTCAGGAAGTCCAATTCCTGATCTGAGCTCAGCTATGAATACCCGTGTGGCTTGGGAAAACTCTCCAGCTTTAAGAAGCACCTTTTCCTTGGCCCTAAACTGAGGAGTCGGGCCTGACCCTTGGACGGAGCCTTCCATCTCTCACACCCAAAGCTAAGTCCAAAAGAACCTCCCTGTTCCCTGACCTCCTGCCATCAGTGACCAGCAAAGCGCTTTTACCAAAATGGAATCGCTGAAAATATGAAACAGGAGAGGTCAATATATTGAGCTGCGTGGCCTTTTCCTATTCTGAGAGTATTTCACATCTTTATGTTCTTACACTCAGAAAACTCTGGTCTGTGCCAATCTACATCAAATGGCGAGGGAGCAGGGGGGAGGAGGGACCCATGTAAAACCTGCAATCTAGGTCTTTCAAATGGCAAACTCATTACCTCCCCGGGTCCTGACGGGCTCAGTGATGGCATGACTGGTTGAGGCCCTTCTGGCGGCTCAAGCCCACACACAGGACTGCATGTCACGTGGATCACAGCAGGGCTTGGCAGCAGACACTGAAAATGTCAGGAATCAAGAGGGATGTTTGGGAGTTGTCACTGAGGACTGGACTGGGAAGCGGCTGTGTGGTTTGCAGTAAAAACAAACAACGACCAACTAGAAAATGGCCTTTGCGATTAGCAAGATGGAAAGGATGGCAGGGAGGAAGAAAGGACCAGGAGACAGAGTAGAGGCATTTGTAAAGAGAATGGACATAAAGCATGCTAAACCCGTGAAAGAAAGGGGCCATTTAATTTTAAAAGAGCTGCATAAAAGCACACTGGATGACTCAGGATAAGTAATAATTGTATGAATGAGTGCACCATAGTTCTTTGTTGAGCACCTCGCCTATTGTTGGCAATGGGAGTGGAGGGGGGTCACACAAAGTGACTTCACCTCCCTGAGAACCACAGGGTGAGAGGGTGGCTTATTCTTCTGTTATCTCCACTCACCGCCTCAAGGGGGAGACAGGGGATGGGGATGGAGGGAAGACAAGCTACAAACAGAAACATTGTGAAGAAAAATATCCCACCCTTGGTGTTACACTACAGACCAGAGCAACCCAACAGAAATACAACATGAGCCACAAATGTTATATTTTTGCCACAAATGTAATTTTCGATATTCTAGTAATGGCAACCCACTCCACTGCTCTTGCCTGGAGAATCCCATGGACGGAGGAGCCTGGAAGGCTGCAGTCCATGGGGTCGCTAAGAGTCGGACATGACTGAGCAACTTCCCTTTCACTTCTCACTTTCATGCATTGGAGAAGGAAATGGCAACCCACTCCAGTGTTCTTGCTTGGAGAACCCCAGGGACTGGGGAGCCTGGTGGGCTGCCGTCTATGGGGTCGCACAGAGTCGGACATGACTGAAGTGACTTAGCAGCAGTAGCCACATTGTTAAAAAAAATTTTTTTTAAGCTACAGTGAAGTTATTTTAACATATTTCCTTCAACTCAATATATTGAAAATACTGTCATCTCATCATGTGGGTCAGCCACGTTTCAAGTGTGGAGCCACGCAGGGCGAGTGGTCTCAGTGACAGACACAATAAAGACATTGGCTGGTTTCTTCTGTCAAAATGTTGAGTCGAAAGTACCAACAAAGGGGCTTCCCCGGTGGCTCAGTGGCTAAGAATCAGCCTGCCCGTGCAGGAGGCATGGGTTCGATCCCTGATTCTGGAAAATTCCACATGTCTCGGAGCAACTAAGCCCATGCACCACAACTCCTGAGCCTGTGCTCTGGAGCCCAAGAGTCGCACCTGCTGAGCTCACCCAACACAACTACTGAAGCCCCCGTGCCTAGAGCCCACGCTTCACAACAAGAGGGGCCACTGCAATGAGAAGCCCGCACACCACAACTAGAAAGCACCCCCCCGCCCCCGACTCACCACAACTAGAGAAAAGCCTGTGTGCAGCAACAGAGACCCAGCACAGTCAAAATAAGAAGAAATAAAACTATTATTTTTAAAAAAGCCAACAAATTAATGGGCCAAGTGGGAGTGGCATCTTTTAGGAGAGAGGGGAGTGGGGTTGCCATGGGAACTGGGTGTAGCTTCTGGTCCACCTAAAGGAAATGCCTCGGTGCCTCTGGTCCCAGGAGATAACCACAGAGAAAGAAGAGGAAACAGTCACCCTGAAGAGGGCTACCCAGGCGAGTTCAGGGGATGACCACAGAGACCAGCCTAGAAGAGAAGGGGCTCCCTGATGCCAGGGGGCCTCCCTGAATTTGGAGAGCATCCTGCAAGCGGCAAAGAGATTGGGATCTGAGATGTAAGGGGCTTTGTCACCACGAGCCTGCTGCCTCCCTAAGAGGGATGGACTTTGGACTTGTCTTTCTGCCCACTGACCTCTCTTTCCAGTCCTGTTCCCTCTTCTGGGTAAATTCTGAGCACCTTCCGTGCAGCAGCGATGGGAATGTATCTCCCTATGTAAATGGGGGGACAGGGGTTAAAGAAGCAGAGATCAGTGAGGGAGCCTGCTCTCCTTAAACTTGTTCTTCCAGGGCTAAGTTGGCAGAGGAAGAAGAGCTACGAGAAGGAGCTGGTCAGGCACCCAGCCCAGCACCTCAAGCTCGCCCTGCATCTGTATCCTGCTTCCCCAAGACCAGAGAGTCTGCACTGACCTGGAGGTATTCCTGCTGGACACTGTGACTCCGCCTCCATGAGACAGCTCAGGGCCCTGTGGCCTGAGCCGCTCCTGAGCAGCAGGCAAATCCTAAAGGCCACTAGGCTGACTGCACTCAGTATCCAGCTACCAAAGGGGTCACTGCCTCTCAAGTCAAGTGCTTAAAAGAGAGATAGAAAGACAAGAGGGACCAGACACAGGGGCCAGCCTAGAGAAATGGGAAATAAAGACCACTGGGATCTAAATGAGGCCACAGCCCAAGCACAAGACCCCCTGACTACGTGGTGCTTAACCCACCTGGAAATTAAATCCTTTAGGAACATCTAAAACATCCACATCCAGATGCTCAGACTCTACTGCAGGCCAACTAAATCACAGTCTCAGGGGAAGGGGCCCTGAGAGCCATGGTTTTTCCTTGATTCTGATTTTTCGAATGCCTCCCGTGATCCTTGTGAACAGCCAGAGTTGAGACTTCTGCTCTAGACCATCTGGCCGGCTCACAGGAGACTGACTGCAGCAGGGTGCAGGCCAGAGACTCACGGAATGAAGAGTGTGGGGACTTCCTTGGTGGTTCAGTGCTCAAGACTCTGAGCTTCCACTGCAGGAAGCGCAGGTTCGATCCCTGTTTCAGAAGCTAAGATCCAGCATAGCACGAGGTACAGCCAGAAATAAACAAAGACATGCATCATGAATACTAAGATTATTTCTTTAAAAAAGAGTGTGCATTTTCCTGACTGACTGTGCCTTCTCCCCCAGACTACTTCTCTTGGGAATGTTAAGGGGGCGGAAGAGCAGTAACAGCCTTGGGGAGCTCTGAACTTGGAAGACTTGGCTAACACCATCCCACACACAGGCAGACACAGGCTGAGCCTGTCATGGCTTACCCAGTTTTTACTGAAATCTTCAAAGGACACCATCAGAGGCATGTGGGAAGTGTACCCATGGCTAGGACACTGGGACAGTTATCTGGGTAAGAAATAACAAGGGCAGGGCTATCCTGGATGGTGGTGGTGGCTTTTGCTGAAATGGGGGTGGTTTAGTTACTAAGACTCGTGTCTGACTCTTGTAATCCCATGGACTGTAGCCCACCAGGCTTCTCTGTCCATGGGATTCTCCAGGCAAGAATACTGGAGTGGGTTGCCACTTCCTTCTCCAGGGGATCTTCCTGACCCAGGGATTGAACCTGGGTCTCCTGATTGCAAGCAAATTCTTTACTGAATGAGCCACCAGAGATGAGGGTTATATAACAAATAGAGGATTGGGTTGATGCTGTTTGCTTGTTTCCAATACACAATACTGATTTAAGAAACTTTCACGAATGATCAGACAGATATCTATGGCTGTGGTATCCTCGCCTTTATATTTCAATAGCCAAATTGACTTGAAATGATATGTATTTACACATTTTTACCACCAATTCTACCGAACCTGGGTCTCCTGCTTTGCAGGCAGATTCTTTACCATCTGGAACCACTAGGGAAGCCCTTGGCTGGTCCCAAATTCTGGGGCCCACAAAGGCCTATTGGTCACTGGGCATGCTGGGTCTCCAAGGGCTTGGGCAGGGAGGGGGTACCAACTCACTCTGTGCTGTTCTGACCAGGTTGCCTGGCAGCTGTGCAGGTGCAGAAGGCACCTGGGAAGAGTGGCCACAAGCAGACCCCAGGGACCCCCTTTCCTGGTGCTCCAGCTCCCTCCTGACCCACCGAGGTGACTGCTTTCCTCTCCTGTGACAGTGGCAGGAGCCCTTGGGGAAGCCTGCCTGCCGCAGCATCGCGGCCCTCCACCGTCATGCCCAGGTGCGTGGGGGCACCTAGGGAGACCTGCAGGGGCAGCACCCGACAGATGGAAGGTGAGCACTCCCACAGCTGAGTTCAGAGGCAGTGAGTGGTGAATGCTGGGTTAGAGAGTTTGGAGCCTTACCTGACTGCAATAAATCAACACGCAAAAACTACACGAGCTGGTTCACTGTGCCCCGTGCACACTGCCAAGGGGAAGAGACCAGCCTCTTAGCAAGCTGCGGGCATGACTGGATGCTGAGTGATGGGCAATGAGGGTAGGAGCCAAGCAGGAAGCAAGTCCCACCCCGGGCAGCAGGGCCGCCCTCCACATTGCTCCCCGGCTTCCCTGGGGCAGCTGCAGGGACAGCACAGACACTGGGCAGGCTCCTGCAGCTGGTCTGGGGCTGGAGGCCAGGGCCTGGGACCAGGGCTGACAGAGGAGCAGAATGGTTAGCAGACACCTGCCAGAGGCCACAGAGCCTACCCCACGGGGGCACGTGTGACACGCCTGGGTTCCCAGAACTCCCTGGAGGGGCTCCCACTCTCACCAGGTGTGGGGGCGAGGCTGGAGAGAGACAGGTCTCAACTACTGCTGTGACTGAGGAACAGAATTCTCAAAATAAACAGCTGCTTCTGTTGTTCCCTCTTGGGGACACCTGAATTTTCATAAGTTTCAAAACCTCAAATTAGAGGTGTTTTCAGCCGTCATCTGAAGTGCTCAGGTGTTTGGAGCTTGGGGATCTGGGGCAAGGGTATTGCACACCAAGTTTTAAAAATCACGTCTCATCAGCAATTGCCTCCTGAGCTGGAATACCAGACCACGTCACATGTACCACGCAGAGCACCACACACAGGGCCCTGTGGTCAGACAGAGCCAGGGCTCGGCACTATACCAGCTACACCTTTGCAAAGCAAGTTTTCGGATTTTACTGTTATTTTTTCTCTCTTGTATTTTTGTGCGTTCTGAAAACCTCTCTGATGCTACGTTGTTACCCACAAAAGGTGACAATATGTCAGCTTTAAAGAAGGGATAATAGATGCTGCACAGAGAGCTGCTGGCAGGGCTGTGGGCTCAGCACAGATGCTCCCAAGGTCAGGGGTGAGGTATGATCCACCCAGCCCCCAGAGCCAACCTCCCCACCCCCAGGTCTGTGCTCATCAATTGTCTCGCTATCCTCACCCCATCCATCCTCAGCCATCAGGATGCTTCCTCAGGGTTTTGCTAACCTTTCCCAGAATGCCAGCATCCTGTGCCCTCCTCACCCCAGGCCCCCTGCCCACGAGGCTCCCTGCTCTCCATCACCACCCACCACCTCTGCCCGGCAGCTGTCATTCACCACCATCCCACATCTCCCAGCTTCCTCTTGATCACAGCGACTTCCACCGCCCTGGGAGGGTTTGTCCCCACTCTCCTGAGCCCCAGCCCTCCCAGTGGCCACAACATCTGAGCGCAGACTGAACAACGTGGATGAAACGCCCAGTCTCAGCATTTCACTCCCGCCGCGCTTCTGAAATGTTCACAGGAAAGTTCCGGAGGCTCTTTTGAAGACCCACGAGCTCACAGAGCCCCGGACCTCCTCCCCGTGGCCTGTGGCCGCTGTGGATGTGCGGTTCAGTCGGGGTAGGCTCAGTGGTGCATCGGCCGAGAGAATGGCCTGGCGGTTCTAGAAGCTATTTATCAGGCCCGTCCTGGAGAGCCACATCAATATGGCCGTCGGTGAAGCAAAGCAGAGGCTATAAAAATACCATCTTTCCCAAACAAGGCTCCTAATCAAACAAAGCCCCGTGCTGGCTGGGACAGGCTTGTGTTCTGACACATAAGGGCCCTTTCCGTCTTTAAAACAGACCATTAAAACATGGAGCACTTGGCTCACAGAAGTCTAAATCAAAAGGGAGGGGAAAAAAGCAAGTGGTCTTTTTTTCCAGGAGTAATAATGCCGCTCCCAGCTCCTAGAAAAGCTCATTGCGGTAGAGATGCAGTAATACTTTTTTTTTTCCTTCCCCCCTTTTTTTTTCCTTCCCCATTGTGGTTTCCCCATTCCTTTCCAAATCCCTGAAAAATCTCCTAGACATTCACACTTGCCCCTTCCTCCGGGAATCCCTGCCTTTTATGTCCGTGCATAACATAGCGATTATGCTGTGATCCTCTCAATATTATTTTGATGTTTTGCCAGTAAATAAAGATACAGTTTGATACACATGCCAGAAGGGAAACCAGCATCATCATTACCTCCTGAGCTGGAATGACAGCGCCCGGCACCCTCGCCAGTTCCCCAGGGCAGGACCTGGCACAGCACCGCCACGGTCACTGCGATGCTCGCTCCCACCGGGGCCTCTCTGACCTGCTCCAAAATGCGACTTCATAAAGCATGTTCCAGACACCCTGGGTGATTTCCATCTTGCAGCGCCTGCGGGATGGAGGGAACATGTGGACGCAAGGAAAAGGTCGGTGAAGGAGCCACAGAGGGTTACAGTGGACGCTCCATCTCACTCTCCATCACCTGTCAGGCTGCAAGGGGCCTTGCATCACGGCTGCAGAAACCCACATGCGGCTGAGACTGCACACAGGGCTGTTTTTCTCTGGACTGCAGGCCAGAGAGGAGGGTATGAGGCAATACCAAGAGGGCAGAGGGACAGGAAGGCAGGCCATGGGGCCAGGTGCACAGGAGAGGGGCTGTGAGGATCATGTCCATGTCCATGTCCATGTCCATGTCGCCACGACTGAGGCTGCAGGTAGGATGGCTTCACACACAGCAGCCACCTTGGCGAGCCTGCATCTCAGTCCAGAAGTCTGCTCTAAAACTCAGCTGCTTTAGGTCTGGACAGAGTGTGGTGTCAGAAAGGAAGGACACAGCATGACTGACTCGGCCCAGAAAACAGGCACAAACGACAATCACAGAATATGCTCTGTGCTTCTCTCCTCTGCCCCCTATTTTCAATCCTCTCTTCCCTATCACCCTGGAGACACACACCCTCTAGGCCCCAGGTGGGTACATGGTAGAGAGGGAAAAGGCAGTATCTGTGACTTTCTTTTATTTATTTTTTTATTTACACAATGTACTTGTTGTTTAGGGGCTTTCTGGTGGCTCAGTGGTAAAGAACTTGCCTGCCAATACAGGAGACCTGTGTTTGAGCCATGGATCAAAAAGATCTCCTGGAGAAGGGAATGGCTACCCACGCCAGTATTCTTGCCTGGAGAACTCCACGGACAGAAGAGCTTGGTGGGCTAGAGTCCATAGGGTTGCAGAGTCAGACACTACTGAGCGAACTAAACAACACCAACTTGATATTTATAAGTGAAAGCCAGAAAGCTGATTATCTCAGAACTCCATGAGCCCTTAGGAAAGTGAACAGATTTCGGCTGACAAGTTCTCATCCTGAGGATGTCTGATAGGTAATTCTTTGGGATCCAGGGCCCATCATGCAACTGCAGTAAAAACAACTACTAAACAACTAACATTCTACCTTTCATGCCCCATGTGTCATGGAGAATCAACAGAGTAAACAGACCTCAGTCCAAGGGCACCAATGACTGTCTTGATCATCCTGCTGCTGCTGCTGCTAAGTCACTTCAGTCGTGTCTGACTCTGTGCAACCCCAGAGATGACAGCCCACCAGGCTCCCCCGTCCCTGGGATTCTCCAGGCAAGAACACTGGAGTGGGTTGCCATTTCCTTCTCCAATGCATGAAAGTGAAAAGTGAAAGTGAAGTCGCTCAGTCCTGTCCGACTCCTAGCCACCCCATTGACTGCAGCCCACCAGGCTCCTCCGTCCATGGGATTTTCCAGGCAAGAGTACTGGAGTGGGGTGCCATTGCCTTCTCCGCTTGATCATCCTAATCAAGTATTAATTAATTAAACCTTGCGGTTCCAATTGACCAGAAGAAGTAAAGCCCAAGGCTGAAGTCGATGTCACGGTGGGTCTCCAGCCCTCCACGAGAAGCCCACGTGGCCCATCCTGCGGCACACAGGTGCCCATCAGGGTGGATGCTGGTGGGCTGTCTTACCTGAGGAGTCTGCTCTATTTAGAACTTCCTCATTACACCCTCAGAAAACAAACCCCAGAAAGAAAAAAAGAATCCAGATGGTTTGTGAGCAAGGAAAATATTGGAACAGATCTTTTCCTTTCAAAGTTCTCTCAGGAGCACAGCTGGATCCTGTGTGTGAGAGGAGTTGGGGAACTCTCAGTGAGTGCTGCCAACAGCGAAAATGATGTGATTTTCTGGGAATTAGTGGGCAGAGGCACCGCCTCTCCTGAAAAAGCCATCACTGTGGGGCCACATGGGGCCACAGCTCTGGACCGCCGAGCAGGGTTCTCATCAGCAACAGCAGCATGAGGCAGAGGCACCAGAGGCAAAGAGGCTCACAGGGAAAAATGCTCATGAGTCTGCGGGAGGCGATCCCACCCATGGACGGGAGAGGACCACCCGACTCCCCTGGTGCCCGTGACTGGGGCTGAAGCCAGTGCGCCCCACAGAGCAGGCACCCCACCCACCCGACCTGGCCTGGCTGATGCCTGCCCTCTGCTCCCCATCAGATCAGACCAAGCACTCCTCCCCTCTGGTCTCTGCTCACTTTAGGAGGGGCCTCCAAGTTGGTAAAAGACACCCTGAAGAGCCCACATTTGGAAAAAGCATCACCAAGCTAAGAAGATGTGTGGTGACCACACCATACTCCATTGACACGAACACTGCTTGAGAGCCACTGGGTGGGACCTGCTTAGGAGATGAGTTATCATGGACAAAAGCTGTCTCAAGGGCAAAGGGACAGCAGATGGGGAGTTCCAAATCTGACCCCTCCCACTGGAGGGGACCCTGAGAACATCCCTTAGTAAATAACCAAAGGATAAACAACATATAGCTAATGCACAGCTTTAAAGATCTTATTCATAGGACAAATGCTGCTTTAGAATTGCTACTTTCTTCAGAGAAATACTACAAGCTTCTTTTAGAGCAATGGTAAAACTAGGCATTACAGGGAAGTCACAGAAGATGAAGGCAGGCATGCTTCCAAAATCAAAGGCATCTGAAGTCTCAGCATTGACAACAGAGCTGAACTTTAATAAAGAGCAACATGGAGAGTCAGGATCTGAAAACAGGGTAGATGATGATGACTTCCTATTTTAAAATCCACGCTCTTGAGTATGTGAGGAAATGAGAAATAAGCGGAAAAGATCACCGGTGTCTCTAATGGAAAACAGTGCATTGTTTCCAGCACACCCCACTGGGCCATCTCGTCTCAGCCTTTCATTGCCTGTGAGCTATTTTACAACTCTGTAAATTGTAGATAATTGATAGCAAAGCAAAATAATCCATCTATATACATGGAAATAAATTGCTGCAGTTTCAGTCAACGTCCCCCTTCCAACTCAGAAAAACCCAGTTCCCGGTCCATTTGGAAACTGATTTCAACATCCCTTTATCCCATATACATTTGTATGTCTTTGCCTTCTTTCAAGACGTATATAACATCTGCCTGGTTTCCTTATGAATAATGAGTTAAATGAAATATTGTTCACTTTTATGTATAAGTGAACCATCATTTTACCTTTTCTGAAAATTGTCTTTTAACAAGTAGCCAGGGGTGCTCCATATAAAGATAAAAACAGACCATCAAGAATGTAAAAAATATATATATATATCAGCAAATGTTCGAGGATTAGGGTGACGAAGACAGAGTATGTCTTCTTGAATAAGCATGAGAAATCTCCTTTAGCCACATCTAATGTTTCCATCTGTTTAGCAGACCAGGGGGATTTCTAGTCGAAATGCTCAGAATACATGGCAATTACATCTGTACTTTATGTCGGTTGTGGTCAATAGGTTAGCATTTGCGATACCATCACGGTTCCTCCTGGTCCAGAGCGAGACACTGCCATCAGCCCATGTTTGACCCTCACAACCTGAACAGAAGACCCTTCCAGGTGCTCTGGGCTGAGGTGCCCGAGTCCCATGCCCTCTTGACAGCTGCGCTAAAGATTCTGAGCCTGTAGTTGACAGGACAGCTCCACGGTACATTTTATGAGACCGTGACTCGATGCACCAAAAGTTACAGACACAAGGAATATGTATAATGTTGGTCCTCAGAATTGCATCTAGCAGTACCCCTCTGTACTTTTATTTCCCTAGAATTTTATACGATATTTCAAGTGTGTGTGTTCAGCATGCCAAGTGTCATCATCTGGGAATGAGGACTGGACCGACTTTTCTCAGACCCAGTCATGTACTCAACTGGCATATTGACAAAATATATTTCAACCCTGTGTTCTTCTTTTAGTAAAAGGCAAAAATTATTTGTGAAGCCCTTAGTAGAAATGGAATTGTTATGATTCACTTATTTTATGAAGTCCATTTTTAGTAAATAGATTAACATAGAATTCACGAGCACCCATAAAACGAGATGACTTGCTGAGGTGAAACGACCATCTTTTGGCATTCGGTCCCCAGTAATTTCTTTTAATTGCATCATTGACACTGATCCAACACTCACATTTTCTTCACCATGAGCAGACGCAAACCCAGCAACAGGGAACAGCCATACCTCCATGTGCCCCACACACCGCAGGAGCCACCAAGCAGGGTGGCCAGAGACTGGCCAAAGACTTCCTTCCAAGGGACCGAGAACTGGGTCAGCCTTGAGCTCTCTCTCTCTCTCATGAAGATGCTCAAAACAATAATCAAACAGCACTTACCTAGGGAGAGAGAAAAGGGAGCAGGCAGAGAGAAAGGAGTGTTAGTGTTGACAACAACCACTCTGTGTTCCGTAGAGTTGATCTATTTTAAGCAAAGAGATGTTTCATGCAACTCAAGCTCCCCACAAGCTCTAAGTCAGACTTGGGTTTCAAATGCACACAGGTAAAGGTCAGGAAGTGGGGAAATAGGGCATATTTTTGCAAAGGCCACACAGCTAGCTGTTTGTTCTCTTTTAGAATCCAGCATCCTTATCCAGGTGCATTTAGCGGCCAGAACCTGGGACTCCTAACAAGAGACTGGCTGGGGAGTCCATCATGTGCCAGAAAGCAGGGAAAATACATGCAACCCAGCTGCCTTAATGATTATGGAGGTTCTGGAGCTATGTGGTTCAGATGCTGAGAAGATTGAACTAATAAAAAAAAATGAGAGAACTGTCATCGCAGATTACATGGTATTTATTCCAAAATCTGTTCATTATAGAAATTTGCAAGACAAATGGCTTTTTAGCAAGGAATGGCAGCATTTTCTTCCTGGTTAGTGCAGAACGAGAAACCCAATTTGTCTAGAGTGTGGCCTCTGTTTTCTTCAAACGTGCCTGGCTCTAAATCCTAGTAAAATTCCTGAAAATATTAATCAAGATGCTAGCGAAAACATGTGACATTTGTAGAGTTCTACACCATCTGCAGAGGCTTCCATAGACACGGTCTCTTGAAAGTCTCAGGGTTACACTGTATCATGAGTGGGACAGGTATGACCATCTCTGCTCCTTCCCTCTCCTGCCCCCCACCCCCCCCCCCCCGCCTTCATATATCCCTACTTCCCCTTCTCCCTCTCTTTCTTCCTTTCATTTTACAGAAAAGCAACCTGGGGCCCAATTAATTTACTCAGCTTGCCCAAATCACACTCAAGGAGAATGACCATGAAGAAGCTCCCGGACTGGACTTCGGTTCCCCAGTTTCCTATTGTTTGCTCTTGATTGAATCTCAGACACTACAGAGAGCTAAGACGAAATGCAGAGGAAAGAAAAAAAAAGGAGGCAGAAGGAAGGAATGAGCAAACCGAGGAAGACGGAGAGAGTAAAAGAATAGGGAAGTAAGGCAGACCACAATTCTGCAGCAAGTTCCTTGTTAAACACATTTGCAAAAGAACACATACTCTCAAGAAACTCCATAAAAGAAGTCACTATTATTCAAATATCATTCATTCCTTTACATCTATTGATCCAGGGGAGACTTGATTAGAATGGAAGACATAACTCCTATGGCGGCTACTGTTGAACCATCTGCCTTAATAGCCAAATAATATCGGTCAAGGGAATAACTGTGTCCAAGAAATGTCATTTTACAGAAAAAAAAAAAAACACCTCTAAAAGGAATATGTTCTGGTGACGTGTAATATTTTAATCCCCTGGCATTGAAGAATGGTTAATTCCTGGCTGACTCACCAACAAGGAAGTGCCCAGCATTCTGCTGCACCTCCAAACTTTTAATGACACTCTGCCTCTCTCCACAGATAATTCCTACGGTCTGAAGCTTCCCCAACATCTGCATCGCATGGCTGACTCCTCGTGTGATAAAAAATGCAGCCGTGATAAATGGCACGAAACGAGCTTTGCAGTGGAGGTTCAGAAAGACCATGACATCTTAGAAAGCAGCAGCTGTCTACTTCCATGCAGACCTGCACACATCTCAGGCCTTGGCTGGCATCTGACCAGGAGAGGAAGTGCTCTGACCCACAGCCGCAGGAAAAAAAAAAAAAGCAGAAGGAGACTTTGGGGTCGTATCCTGGGACCGTCTTGTTTATAGCTCTTTATTGGAAGATAATTACAGCCTTATTCAATTTATGATCCAGAATGCACCTAATCCCCTCACAAATGCTTCTTTTCCACCACCCAGCACTTTCCAAAGCTGCTGGCCAAATAAATGGTGGCTGTTTCTACCTGGGTGATGGCAAGGCTGTTAATTGTAACACTCCATGAAACTTAATTATGCAAAGCAGAGCAGCAACTCTACAGCTATTAATCAGAGGTTTGATTCAGAGGTAATTTATTGTTGGGACCCAAGGAGCTGTCTCTCTGGTTCCTTCTGCGGAGCTGCGCCAGCGGTTAATCCCCTGCTTAATGGAAAACTGCTGGGGTTGGATCAGGGTGCTTGATGGAGACAACACAGCTTATGAGCATCACCTTGTTTATTAATGGGCAGACACCTCGTTTCTTCTCCTAAGTCACCTTTAATTTCAGCAACCGGAAACCAATATCACTTGTAGGCCATCGAGAACAAGTAGCCGATAACTTATTTCCCAACTGCCCGAAGGCAGAACAAGAAAAAACGGGTAGATTATGAAAGTGGGTTAATATTCAGGAAGAAGTGAGGAAAATACACTTGAAACTGATAGAGAGAAAATCATCAACATCACCTCTGGATATCTTTAGGAAGAACAGAGTGTCTATAGCTTTTACTAAGGATGATTTCAGTATTTGCTCCTAAGTAGACTGAGGAGTAGGCTTCCCTGGTGGCTCAGATGGTAAATAATTTGCCCACAATGCAGAAGACCTGGGTTTGTCTCTGGGGCAGGAAGATTCCCTAGAGAAGGGAATTGCTACCCACATCAGTATTCTTGCCTGGGAAATCCCGTGGATAGAGAAGCCTGGCAGGCTACCATCCATGGGATTGAAAAGATTCGGACACAACTGAGCAATTAACACTTTCACTTTTCAGACTGAGGGGTAAAATTATTAGGACGGCCCGATGAGGCCTAAGGAGTTCAAAACTCGTCTCTGATAGATGAAAAGGGATCACCAGCTGTCAAAAAAGGAATACCACCACTGCCATGACAATCACCAACGCCTTTGATGGCATCTGATCCCCATAGTATAAATCCATATGTCTGTTCACTCAGAATGCACATCCTATAGGTCACTCCCTGTGCTCGTGAGGTGCTAGAGACACAGATGCACGTCAGGGCCCCTTCTTCCAAGAGTTCATGGTACAACACACAAGACCCACAGAGTGAATCTAGTAAGAACGGTCATGCAGAGATGCAGGCATCGTCCCAGCAGGGCTGGATGAGCAGGAACCAGAAAGGATGCAGAAGCAAAGTTGCAAAACTGATCGAAAAGGAGCAAAAAGATGGAGATTTAAAGAGGATGAAATGAGAGGATGAAGAAAAAGAGCTTCAGGATGAATAGAGAGGGGAGTATGGAGAGCGGGGCACAAGGAGGGAATCCCCCTGCATCCTTACATCAGCCTACTCCAAACAGGGCCCCACTGCTCCTGATACACACCAGCTTCTCTTTCATCTCCTTTGTGTCTCCCAGACATCTCAGCTCATCCCCTCCCCAGAACCTCTGCTCAGGCTGTGTCTGTTGGGAATGCTTTCTCCCACTGCTTTCCAAATTCCATTCATTCTCTAGCAGCAAGATTGCCCCAGGCTTTGGTGTTCTCTGTCCCTTCCACACAGCACTGCCCACGCACGCCATGGCACCAAGCCATGAGTACTTCCTGGTGTGGTTCTACTTCCTCCAGTGTGTGGTTTTACTCTTACTGATATCACGGGTGCTGTAAGGGCACAGATGGTGAGTAGACAAAATAATGCCCTCCAAAGATATCAGGTCCTAATGTTTGGAATTTGTAAATGTCCTTTTATATGAGGAAAAAGGGTTTCTGCAGGTGTGATTAAGGTAAAATTTTGAGATGGAGAGATTATCTTAGATTTTCCTGGGAGCCCTAAATGCCCTCACAAGTTTCCTTTGTAAGAGGAAGGCAGAGGGAGATTTCATAAAGAGGAAAAGGAAGAAGCCTGTGACCACAGATGCAGGGACCAGAGTGATGAAGCCCCAAGCCCAAGGATGCTGGAGCTCATTGGAAGCTGAACGAGGCAAGAGACAGCCCCTCCCCTCCTGTCTCCGGAGACCACAGCCCTATATCACTGACCTTCTTGCCCTTGGAATTATAGAAGACGTTTCTGAAGCTTCAAGCCATCAGGTTGATGGTACTTTGTTACAGCGGCGGGAAGAAACTAACACAAATGTGTAGGGTGACCATACACCCAGTCTATACCTAGCATCCTGGCATAATGACAAAAGCTCCCCTTTCACTCTCAAAGCTTCTAGTTTGGCAATAAGCTATGCAGTCATCCTTGACTGGACGGTATTTAATCTCTGGATTCATCCTTAGCAGAGTTAATCCAATGCCACATCTATAGCAGGCAAGCAGTATAGAGTACGTGAAGTCAAGAAGATGTCCTTTCAGAGATAATTTGCTTTCAGTGTTTCATCTAAATTTGGGAAATAAGGAAGGGCTTCCATTGGCTGGGGCAGAGAACTTGTGCGGACACATGTGTTGTTTGAAGATGAGGTTTTCAATCTGGTCTCACACAAAAAACATGGGTTAAGGGTTTGTCTTGAAATCAACAAAGACCTCCATTCCCAGTCCAGATTTCCAAAATCTGGAGTAACAAAATCTCAGTAACACTGAGAACTTCTGCTCAGTCTGAGCGGTGTGTTTCAAACGTGCAGGTAAATGTGGTCTGACATCTTTCTTGGTTTTATTTCAGGGGAAAAGTCTACATGAACTTATTTGATGAGATCGGAAGAAGGAAGGTGGAGGCCCATTTGAAATAATCTCTTGACACACAGCTTAATGTCCATGGGCTCCTTTAGAGAAAATAACTGCTTGTTTGTGCATATCTATGGGGGAGAAGCAATTCAATCTAGGTGCTGAGTATAAATAGAATAGCCTGAAGATGTATTTTTAAAAAACGGGTTACTTATTCCAGCCAACAATGTCCTTAGGATCCACAGCCAGCAATTATAGGACTCAAAGAGCTAATGTGCATGAGTACAGAAAGTACTACAAGGCAGGTGGAACATCATACAGTAGGAGATCTCTTCCTCAGGTGGAATTTCACTGGGAAGACAGAGGACTTGGAAAGCTACAGAAGACTTCAACCAATCAAGGCTTGGTTGAAACAAAACAAGGTTTTATTGTGATGAATTGTGTGATGTTGATTCTAAGTACCAGAACCATTAAGAGAAGGGACAGTCCACTGTGAGCTATGATCATTGTTAACAGCCTCACAAAGAGATATGATTTGAGCTGGAGTTGAACCCAAAAGGGGCACCAAAAGGGGCAGGGTGGGAGAATGCCCAGGGGTAACCCAGGTGAGCTGGATAAGACAGGAGTATTCCCATTTCAGGTGGAAGGACTACCATGTCTCACTTCTCTCTTACTCCACATTAATTGCTAAATTTGGTGTAAAATATGCATTAGAGTATTTCTGAAATCCCATGGAACTTAGAACTCCTCTCTATTCCTTGGGCTAATATGAAAACATCCAGCTCTCCTCTGCATCTAAGTTCTGGTGAGTTGAGCGGACTAGATGAGATTCTCACAAGTTAAAGGGATGTGAGTTTACACACTGGAATAGAGCAGTGGAAAGTCATTTAAATAAACTTAATTAGGAAAGATCACCCAAAGCCCTTTCTTTCCCTTTTATTACTGAGCTGTGAACAGTATAGGAACGATGAGACAGTCTGTGAGCATACAGGAATTCCCAGCTCCTCCACTGAGTAACACTCCTTTTTGAGAAAGGAGTGTGAGTGGATACTGATCACTGTTCAAGATGCTCAAACATTGGATGAGCCATCCTGATCTTGGTTATGATGTATTCGTAAATAACTGAACATTTGGAAGTAAGCAAAAAGCAAAAATAAAGAAAATGTGACCCCAAAGTAGATACACTGATGTCTGGTTTTGGATAATGAAGTTGGAGCAAAGAAGGGAAAATGAAACCCTCCAGTCACAGGAAAGGCAATTAAGAAGCAAAAATGGAAACTGGTGTAAGAAGTGTCTCTTGGAAAGTATTTAGACAAGTACAACCGATGGCCTTACCAGCAGGCAACTGCACACACACACGAGAAATTAACAGAAACGTGCCTTGCACGTGGGCTGTGTCTCCATGAACTACCGCACGTGCCCAGTCGCAGAGAGTGAGCCGGATGGTTTCCTGACTGCCCATCACCTGCGTCATCGCAGGTGGCCTGTTGGTTCTTCAGTTTCACTAAATCAAAGAGCCACATTATCTAACAAGAAAACAAAAAACATCTGGGTCCTATTAATAACCACCTCACTATCATATCATTTTACTAACAATTTCTCAACAATCAAGACTTTTCTCAGGCATCCCTGGTGACTCAGCTGGTAAAGAATCTGCCTGCAATGCCAGAGACCTGGGTTTGACTCCTGAGTGGGGAAGATCCCCTGGAGAAGGGAATGGCTACCCACTCCAGTATTCTGGCCTGGAGAATTCCATGGGTTCTATGCTTGCTCCTTGGAAGAAAAGCTATGACCAACATATACAGCATATTAAAAAGCAGAGACATTACTTTGCTGACAAAGGTCCATCTAGTCAGAGCTATGGTTTTTCCGGTAGTCATGTATGGATGTGAGAATTGGACTATAAAGAAAGTTGAGCACCAAAGAATTGATGCTTTTGAACTGTGGTGTTGGAGAAGACTCTTGAGAGTCCCTTGGACTGCAAGGAGATCCAACCAGTCCATCCTAAAGGAGATCAGTCCTGGGTGTTCATTGGAAGGACTTATGCTGAAGCTGAAATTCCAATACTTTGGCCATCTGATGCGAAGAACTGACTTACTGGAAAAGACCCTGATGTTGGGGAAGATTGAAGGCAGGAGGAAAAGGGGATGACAGAGGATGAGATGGTTGGATGGCATCACTGACTCAATGGGCATGAGTTTGGGCAAGCTCCAAGAGTTGGTGATGGACAGGGAGGCATGGCATGCTGCAGTCCACAGGGTTGCAAAAGGCTGGACACGACTGAGAGACTGAAGTGAAGAACTTCTTTCACCAGAAACACTTTGACCCACATACTTTTAATAACGATTTCAAGTGTGAATGGAGATGTAAGGCATTTTTCTGTTTGAACCCTTGAAAAATTATTAAGAAGAATATATAACATAAAGAAGATATTTTTATGATAGAAATTTTCCCAACAAAGAAAAAAATCACTGACAAGGAAGTTTTATGATAGAAGTTTTCCCAACAAAGAAAAAAAAAATCACTGACAAGGAAGTTCAGTTTTCTTTAATCTCCATGAATCATTAAGGTGAAAATGCCATTAGTGCTAAATCCAGGGAATACGTATTTCCCTGTAATTTCTTCTATGGACTCTGTTTACATCTTTGGGCTCATGTATGTTTGTGCTTGCTTTGTCTAAAATGGCAAACAATTATTAGCAAATAAACCATTTCTTATATTAAAAAGCTAATTGCATCACCATAGATGTATGAATCCTGCAGAATTCTGAATGAGGTTTCCAGAAAACATGTTACCATTTGTTGGACTATAAAGAAGGCTGAAGAATTAATGCTTTCAAATTGTGGGACTGGAGAAGACTATTGAGAGCCCCTTGGACTGTAAGATCAAACCAATTAATCATAAAGAAAATCAACCCTGAATATTCATTGGGAGGACTGATGCTAAAGCTCCAATACTTTGGCTACCTGATGCAAAGAGCCAAATCACTGGAAAAGACCCTGATGCTAGGAAAGACTGAGGGCAGGAGGAGAAGGGGGCATCACAGGATGAGATGGCTAGACAGCATCACTAAGTCAATTTGAGCAAATTCCGGGTGATAGTGAAGGACAGGGGGAGCCAGGCCCAATGCAGTCCATGAGGTTGCAAAGGGTCAGACATGACTTAGTGACTGAACAACAACAAGCTACCCTTTGTGTTCTGAGATTGACCTTGACCTGATATTGATGAGCTGTATCAGTCATGTACAGTTCAGCATTAATTATTGATTGGAGAGCCGCTTGGAATTTGGAAAAGAGGAGAACTCTAGAATATATTCAGAAACAAAAAAGAAAGAAGGCACTGTGGAGTAGAAGAAAAGTTGCAAAACCACGTCTCCAAAGAAAATAATGCCTGTGGCAAGTTTCTCTTTGTCAAGCCTGGAGTCAAAGTGAACAATGGGAGACAGGAAATGTTATTATCATCATCCTCATAACCACCGGGACAATGAGCAAGTGGATGAGTTCTTCTCAGTAAGGTTTACATGTAAAATTTTAACTAATAGAGGTGACAGATGTGAGGACTGTCATTTCCAGCTTATAAAGCTCTTTGAAAATTAGAGACATTCACACACGGAAGCACAGCGTGTGGACGGCTGAATCCACACGTGAGATTTGGCCGTGCAGCCCATGGAGATGACTCATTTTACTCAGAAAATGCAGCAGACGGACGCTATTGGGAGAGGAAGCTCATCTTTGCTGTAATCTAACCCCTTCATCATTCAGATCAGAAATGGGCAGCAAACTATCTGAAAATGAACGTGCTGGAATTTATGGAACTCAGTTTCCTGGCCCCTTTCCCTGTAGAATGCCAAAGACCTGACAAGGCACAAAATCCACAGAATACACTCAGCACACAGCTGACACCACACAGAGCACTTCACAGTGGGCTGGGAACCGCAACGGGTAAGATTTCCATCTTCCAGAAGCAGCAGCAGCGCCCAGAGAGAGTGTGTAACCGAGTCCACAACTTGCACTTGGATCCCAGAACCGTCTGCTTAGCCATTAAATGCCAGGCTTCCTGGAAAGAAACACAGCCTCAAATCCCTGAACCCACTGCTACAGTAGAACCCAATACAGGCACAGACATGGCCATGAAAGTGAACAACGGATGCCCTGGAAGCACCTTCCTGAACCCCCATCCAACTCCAGCCCCAGGAAAATACTCACGAGGAGTCTTTCCTAATAAAAATGAATATCGAATTGTGTAATGGGAACTGACAGAAGAATAGGATTCACTTCTCTCAGTTAGCTTTATAAACAAATTTCCTGATCTCTGTCTTAAGCAGAAGGAGATTCCCTGCATTGGGACCTGGCTAGGGACCGTCAGCCAGTCATGGCCTGGAGGCCCCGGAGCTCCAATGGACTCACACCCTCTCCATCTAAAGCTTTTCCTACAGAGGGCCATAACGCTGATCCTCTAATACAGGTACCAGAGCTATATACTCAGCTCTCCCTCCTTAACTCTCTATCTTTCTTCTGTTCCCATCAAGACAGAAAATTTTCCCTCTTTAGAATTCACTAAAGTAAGAGACACAGAGCAAAAGGCACAGTGACTGTCTTAGAGGGACTCGGGGACAATGACTACCGTCTCATTCTCCGGACCTGTGGGCCCGCCCGACAGAGGACCACATGGCCCAAGGATGCCCACTGTGGTAAGGACGACAAGCTCAGGAACAATTTTCTTATATGTGAAATGGGCAAAGCCCTCCAGGAGATGAAGAATCTTCCCTTCCCTTCCCTTCAGCAGAGAAAGCAGAGAACATAAACAGAAACACCACAAGGTACAGAAGCTGACTGCAAGAAGCATTTAAGTGCCTTGCACATGGACATGCAGTTAGCTTTAATTAAATCAATCATTTAAGTGATCATCTGTTACACAGCCCTGGTCTTCCCTCATCTCTCCTCTAAGACCGAATTTCACCACTCTCTGCACTCAGATTTCCTGATGTGTAGACTGACCTCATGGTCTCCCCCATCTCCTTGCTATGTGCACCAGTGTCCGCCTCTCCTGTCTCCTGGTAATTAATACCCTCTCATTCCCAGGGCATCCGGAGGACTCCTACAGGTATGCACCTCACAGCTGCAGTCTTTTTCTGTTGATCATAAACAGCTCCTCTTAGAATTACACGAGCAAGAGCCAAGATCAATGGCAACCTGATTTACAGCAGCTCTTACCAACAGCTTGTGGAAATTAGAAATAAATACGGGGTCAAACAGCTCACCAGTAATTTGACATTGGTAAATCTGGCTTATTTAGAAGCCTTAAATAATAAGAACTTTCACATTTTGGTTTCAGTGACAAGAACATCAGCGCATTGCCTAAAGAGCCTTTTAGAGCTGAAAAGGTGCTTTAAAGTTTATCACTCTTATGGTATTTTTCTGCTCTCTCATATATTGCAACATAACTGAATAGCAGCACAATAGTGTAACACTCACCACCTTAACTGGCAGAGCCACTAGAAAGAGCTATTGGAGAACTCCTCTTGGCCCTGAAATCACATCTGCAGGTTACATTACAACCTGTCAATAGAACAGCATCTGTCTATCTGAGTAGGCTAGACATGATAGTGAATTCCTTGTGAATGCTACAAGGAAATGATTCGGACGCCTCTTGGATCTAAATGAAATAGAAGCAATGCAAAACATCAAAAATAAGGACAACTCCTAAACACAACTATTTTTTTTTCAATGACAATGGTGTCTAAGTTTAATGATGATTTGATTCAGCCAGTCCAAAGCTGACTTTGATGTCAATTTATAATGAAAATTTTCTTATGGAATTGCTATTGTTTCCCTCATGGCTCAGATGGTAAAGAATCTGCCTGCAGTGCAGGAGACCCATGTTCAGGCCCTGAGTCAGGAAGATCCACTGGAGAAGGAAATGGCAACCCACTCCAGTATTCCTGCCTAGAGAAACCCATGGACAGAGGAGCCTGGTGGACTACAGTCCATGGGGTCACAAAGAGTCAAACACGCCTAAGCGACTCACACTTTCACTTTCATAAGCTCTGGACATACAGAACAGCTTAGAAGAGGCAGTAGTAAATACACACACACTACGGTCTACATTTCTCTGAGACCTTAGGACACAAAATGGCAAAAATATGAACATTACATACTTGTTGAAAAATCTGATCTAATAAAGTGTGATAACAGGCCTAAGGGGGGGTGACACAGTCCATCTTGCCTCCTAGCAATTCAGTTAGTTAAATGATGAAAGGGAAAAAGAGGAGGACATTCCACGATTTGAGGCTGTTTCATGATTTGCCTGACATCAGAGTTTCTCCCCATGACCAGCACAGATTTTTCATGCCACAATTTCATTCTAGTCCTTCTGGTTTTATCCTTAATAGAGACTCATACAGGTAGCCACACAATAGACTGTCCTAATTGAAAGTTGTCTGGTCAACCTCAGGGCAATACCTGTGTGGTCAGCAGAGAAGCTGTACTGGGGTCAACTGGGATTTCTTTCAAACCACTCAGAGGCTTAAGGAAGATACAGACTTGAAGCTGGGGCAGGTGGTCATGGTCACCAGTGGCCACAGTTCCGACCTCCTCTATCTCACTCCACTGTCTTTCAACCCCTCCAACTCCAAGTCGGTTCAGCATCCCATAGCATTTAAGTCCAATTTGAAACTAAAAATAAACAAGCATCAGAGGCAGCAGTGTAGGACGAGCAGAAGTAGGTGAGGCTGGAGGACGTGTATAATGGTTCTCCAAGCAAAGAGAAGGAAGTGGGATGAGATCATCAAACTCTGCTGCTAGGCTTTGGGGTGGGAAGAATCAGATTCAAGGTGATGAAATGGCATGACCAAGATTACACATCTGGTCAGGGATACAGCCGAGATCAGAATAAAATTTTCAAGTCTGATTTCAATACCTTTCTGCTACGTTATGTGCAAAGGCTCTTTCCACAGTGTACAGGTACATGACATACATGTACAAAATAGCCAGGGGAAAGACTGGAATACAGAGTTCACTTCATAGGTCATCCCCTGCCCTTTTCTGAACATTTCTTTCAGCTGTCGACGTGTCCACAGTGGAGGCTTCGTTATCCTTCTTGACTCAGGTCAAACACCATCTTCTCTGACCCGCCATTTCTGCCCCTTCCAAGGGAAGTAGTGTAGCACCAACTTTGGTTTCAGATGTAATTAGCAAGTGGCCAACTGGGATTGAAGTCAGATCTGTTTGAATTCCAGTATCTGCATCGTGAACTATGCTACCTTCAGAGTGATCAGGAAGACTGAGGAGATGGCCTTCAGGAAGTACTGAGACCACGGCAGACAATCAACCTCGTTTTTCTTTTCTCTCATTTCCAAGTTCCGTTTTCTGTTTCATCTCCCAGGAAAATGATCAAGGATTTAGTGCTCTCAGAGCATTTTCTAAACCAGTAGTCTACACTTCTACTTTCAGTCAATGAACACACAGGGAATTTGGAGTCAGATTCAGTGTTAGAGAACAAATAACCAGATGACAAGATAAGAGCCATATTGGGAAGGATTTATATGCAATACCAAAATCTTCAGCCTTATCTTATGGGCTAAAGGGAGATATTGAAGAATTTTAAACAGCAGCGAACTATGATTTTTATTTTAGGTGAATCTGTCTGACTATCTTGTGAAGAATGGATCAGAGGTGGGAAAAAAATCACTAGGAATTCCAGTTTCAGTGGTCTAGCCAGAGAAATAAGGAAGCCATAATTTAGGTAGTAGACTATTGTAAGAAAAAAATCAGAAGAACTATATCCAGATACTACAGTCTAGTTGGTACTATTTTCCTCATAGGGGGATAAATTAACAGTTCTGAAATAAATGTATTTGCATAATAGGATTAAACAAATAAGTTAACATATTGTAAGTAATAAGAGGCAGGTTTCTCAGTGCTGGCAGAAGAGGTTTAAAACAAATAAAAAAGAGAGAGAGGTGGTGTTGTGGTGTTGGCTAGAATCAGAGGTATCGATATGGACTTATGGAATCTTAAAACATTTATATAGACATAAAGAGAGATGGATGGGAGACAGGTAGATGTGCCCATACAGGAGTTAGCACATGCCCACATTCCGTAGCCCCTCCCACTGAACATAACCAGATGCAGTCACCCCACATCAGCAATGAGCACTCTGAGCCCTGCGACTTGGTTTCTAAACACCATTATCCAATAAGAACAATCTGGGTTCCTCAGAGAATGGATAGGTTCTGGAGACCGGGAAGGGCAAAAATGAGTATGAAGCATTTTCTGGCACCAGAAACTAAGAAAGTGCTTAAAAAGAGAGAGAGGAATGTGTGTGTATTAAAAACTTAGAGGGGCTGATTTGGCTCCCATCAATAACCAGTGACTAAAGTTGGAAAACTTGAGAAAAAATAAGAATACAGATTAAAAGAAAGAGCTATGAGTTCATATTGATATAAATAAATAACTGACTACATCCACAAATGGAGGAGGAGACCTCTCTACCTTTGAGAGTAATCCTAATTAACAAAAGTAGGAAAAAATGAGTCAAACAGAAAAATCACTGTCAGAACTCTACAGTAATAATTCCTTCCACAAAAATTGCTAATTGTAGCCTGCCACGCTTCTCGGTCCATGGAATTCTCCAGGCAAGAACACTGGAGTGGGTTGCCATTCCCTTCTCCAGGGGATCTTCCCAATCCTGGGATGGAACTTGGGTCTCCCACATCGTAGGCAGACTCTTTACCATCTGAGCCACCAGGGAAGCCCAATGGATGCTAAAATTAACAGGCAAAACTTTAAGCAGAAACAGAATATGCTTCTCCTTTCAAAACCTTAGAAGGGGAAAATAGTAACTTTACAATGGGGATTTCTGGCAGATACTCCATGAATCACCATTGATCACATCATCAGTTACTGATAGTGAGAAGCACATAACTTCTATGGCATCTGACCCAGGATATTCTCATATTAGTCATGAGAAAACATCAGTAAAGCCTAGACTGTGGGATATTTACAATAATGAGAAATGCTTTATCAAAGGGTCAAGGTTACAAAAGCAAGGAAAGATGGAGGAACTGTCACAGATTGGAGGGGACTAAGAAGACACTAAAAGCAGCAGAGGATGCTGGATTGGACCCTGGAGCAGAAACACCAGACTAATAGAAAAATTGGTGAAATCTGAGTATGCTCTGAACATTAATAGGATTGTACCAAGGTAAATTTCCAAGTCTGGATCATGGCCTAATGATGATACAGGATGCTGGTGTGAGGGGAAGCTGAGTAAGGGTGTTTGGAACCCTTTGTACTTCTTTGGTAACCTTTCTAAATTTCTTTCTAAAAGAAATGGTAAACAAGACTGTAGATGGTGGAGTGGAGAAGGCAGGAGGAAAGGGAGCAAGCTACAAGGCCAGCATACATGAGAAACAGGGCATCAGGGAGAGGCTAGACTCAGTGGGCATCCACCCCTCAGATGGGGCCATGAGTTGAGCACACAGGCTTGGAGGGCAGCGAGGACTTCACCTGGGACCCACTGAGTGTGAGGTGCTTCTGGGACATCCAGATGGACACAGTGTGGGCAGCTTGATGCATGTGTCTTGGGTCTGAGAGAGAGAGAGAGAGAGAGAGAGAGAGAAGAATTGGGAGCATAAACTGCGAAGCAGGAGGTATCCAGAGGTTTGTGAAGAGGACTAAGTCAGAGAAAGGACACGAATGAAGAGAAAGGGTCGGGAGGATGGAGATCAAAGTCAACTCTTGTTTGCAATAGCCTTATTTTTACACCCTTTTGTGTTTGGGGGATATGCTTGTTTCTGTGTTCTCACCACTTCAGAGTCATGCTGGGTAAATAATACCAGCCCAGAGATGGGTAGGGAACCATGTTTCACATAAAGCATGGAGGAGAAAATAACTCGTCTTCTTTAATACCAGGAGTCCACAGAGATTTATGTCTCTTGTTACATGTATTTCACTCGCCATCCCTGTATCTCACATTTTATTGAAAAAGTATTTCCTGTAGCTTAAAAATTGAGGTAACTGATAGAAGTGATGTCGCAAATCTAGTATGTACACATGTGCGGGCATGCTCAGTTGCTTCAGTCATGTCCAACTCTGACCTCATGGACTACAGCCTGCCAGGTTCCTCTGTCCATGGGATTTTCCAGGCGAAAATACTGGAATCAGTTGCCATGCCTTCCTCCGGGGAATGTTCCTGACCCAGGGATCGAACCCATGTCCCCTGAAGTTCCTGCACTACAGGCGGGTTCTTTACTGCAGAGCCCCCAGGGAAGCCAAGATATGGTATAGCACAGGTTATATCTGACCTATTTATTCCCCTCACCACTTCTGAGAGAATAACACAACAGTCAACAAACAGTCTTAGAGTTAAAAAAATCAGTAGGAGATGCACCGCTTTGGGGACCTCATCCAGAACAAAGAGAAGCTCGCTCCTTGCCTACTGCCCTTGCTGAATGCGTGGCATTCTTCACTGAGAGGACTGTTCCCAGCCAGGGTCCAGGTGGAAGGACTCAACCCAGGTCACACGAGAATGCCCAGCCTGACCTCCAGGCTCCAGCGGAAAGCAGAACCTCCCACCCGCCCGTGCATCCTCTGCCTGCGGCTTTCCTGCCTCCCGCTACCCAGCACCTGCAGTGGAACCCCCCGTGTGTTATGCAAACCTCCTGTGAACACAGTTTGTTCTGGAAAACAGTAGAATACAATGATATTTAAAAAGAGAAGTGGCTGCTGAAATCCCCATAACCTCCTACTATTTGGGCAAATAGAGTTTACCTGAATATTTTAGGCTTTACAATTGCCGACCAGATGGCAGGCAGCAATACTACAGGCAGGAAAGGTATTACCGGGCTTCAGCTCCTCCTCTGTGTGGCTGAGTGCGACACTGTGCTCAGAACCCTGCTGTCACTGGTGGGCTTCTCCCTCCCTCTTTCAGTTGTATTTTCTCATGCTAACACTCAAGGGAGAAAAATCATTTCAAAGTGTTGCTGTGGATTATTCACTGATAATCTTTGCACTCACTGACATTTTCCTTGAAGCCCTTCCATGGATGGACATTGGGAGAGAAGGGTTAGCTGGAAGGAGAAAGACACAAAACCAGAGGATAGGATATTTGCTTCTTCTTGCTATATGATGCGCTGCCTTCCCTTCGGTCTGTTGGAAGAGCTGAGAACTTGGCCCAGACCTTTAGAGGTTATGAATAAGAACTCTGCATCATTAGATGTGGAGTCAGGATTCTAAAAGCAAAGAGTTCAGCTGGTGTTCAGAGGAAACTCAAGGACAGCGAGATGGGGTGTTTGGGTCAAACTCAGCAACAGGAGGCGAGATGTACTCTAATGAGGAACAGAGGTCACAGTGTCCATCACCAGGTGTAAGAGGCGTCCAGAGAGAGCTAAGGGCATAGGCTGGGATGGGAGTGCAGCCTGGCAGCAGACGGGTGGAGGGGTCCACACCATGTGACGGGAGTCCAGTGTCTGGGGGCACGTGGGGCACTAAAGCAGGCATCCAAGTCGAGACAGCAGGCAGGGCAGAGGGGTCAGTACTACAGCTGGACACTTGCGACAAACGTCCCAGGGCTTCTCCACCAAGCCTGGTGAGGACAGAAGTTAAAGGGCTGACACAGGAGCAGAACTGCGACAGCCTCACGTTATTCACTCTGGGTTCATCAGCTCCCTGCTGCAGAGTCTACCCAGGTGCTCAGGATGTGGGCTGGCAGAGTGACCTCTGAGATACAGACACCAGATTCCAGGAGCAGGGAGCTCAGAAGAGGAGGCCAACTGGACACTCACCTACTAAGCATCTTTAGCTTTCCTTGTAGAGATGGAGAACGCATTTATATCCAAATTCTCTCCCAAGTAGGCTACGGCAAGTGTGTTCCAGCAATAAGTGTGCATACTTAATGAGGCGCATGTAATTAACCTAGAGAAGGACCCCCACCGCCACCACCACAAGCATGCCTGTCCCACCACCAGTAATACCAACAGCCAAAAACACCTAGTGGAAAGACTCTGGTTTTGCAAGGATTCTCTAGTCTCTCCCATCGCTCGTTTCACCCAAGCTGTGTATGCTCAGCAGCTGTATCTAAGCAGAGAGAATGGAATAATAGAGGACGAGCAGGCCCTGAATAGGCTGTTTAAATTAGTTCCAAGGCTCAGATAATTGTCTAGATCTTCCCTTTGCTCGGCCTGTGTAAACACAGATTTAAATGATTGATCAAAGATAGAATAGAAACACAATGATCACAAGAAAATGAGGGGAAGCACAAAGAAATTACATTATCTCAGGTTTGGAGGAAAAGAGTGTTTCACATCCAAGCCCGGGCTCTCCTATCCCATCTACAATCTACAACAGGCGGGGGGCATTGACTGCTCAGGCAGAAAATTAAGAGAATTAAACAAACAAACTTCAAGACTGATAACGTCCTAGGACTCTGAGTCCCCTTTATCACTCAGCCACATGATAAGTCATTTTAGCTTGATTCTATATTTTCTCATCAACAAGCCAGAAAACACAACCCCTCAGGCTTATATTGACAATGAATGGGTCAGATGTGTACTCAAACTCTTTTTACAATGCTTTATACACATTAAGTGTTCCACTTACAAGTCTGACATTGACAGAAGTGAATGAATGATTGAATACATGTCTATGGCCACTGAATAACTCCTATACATATATAGCATAAGTCTTTGCAGGGCCATTTATCTTTATAGTGGACTTCCCCAGAGACTAAGCAGTAAAAGAATCCACCTGCAATCCAGGAGACTTGGGCTTGATTCCTGGGTCGGGAAGATCCTCTGGAAAAGTAAATGGCAACCTACTGGTATTCTTTCTTGGAGAATTCCATGGACAGAGGAGCCTTGCGGGCTACAGTCCATGGGGTCTCAAAGAGTCAGACATGACTGAGCGACCGAACAGCAACAGAGCAGCTATCTTTATGGTGTTTGTCACTATCTGCCATGACATATTTCTTTATGTACATACTATCTGCTTCCTCTATCAAAATATAAATGTCTCATGGGCAGCAAATTGGCCTTACTCACTGCTGTTTCCCCAGTGACCAGAGCAAACTTAGCACTTATCAGACATTCAGTAAATAGGTGTTACATGAATAAATGAATGAAGGAATGAATGAATGAGGCAGCCAGGTATTGAACCCAGAACTGCCTGAGTCTAAAGCCTGTGCCATTAACAACAAATCTCAACCAACTGCTCATGAATGAATCAATGAATCCAAAAATGATGGAGGCACATTTCACTCAACACCATGCTGGGTCTTTTTAACCTGACTTTGGTAGGCAGAATAATGTCCCCAAGCATGTCCACATCCTCATTACCAGAATCTGCGATTATGTTTCTTTATAACAAAAAAGGTTACTGTATATGTGATTAAGTTTAGAATAGAAATGTGGAGAGGTTATCCTGGATTACACAGTGGGCCAAATTCATGCACACGGGTCCTCAAAAGCAGAGAATCTTGGAGACAGTGATCAGAAAAAGAGACATGAGACTGAGGCGGGTCAGGGAGATGCCACGATGCTGGCTCTGAAAACGGAGGAAGGGGACTACAGGCCCCTCTAAAAGTTGGAAAAAGCATAGAAATGGGTTTTCTCCTAAAATTCCAGGAAGGAACTCAGCCCTGCCAACACCCGGATTTCCGCCAGAGACCCAAGCCAGACTTCTGACCTACAGAACCACAGAAATGCAAATCTGTGTGGTTTTAAGTCACTGAATCTGTGGAAAGTGCTTCAGCAGCAATAGAAAACTGCCGGTCTAAAGAAATCCATTGTTCACTTCCTACCAGAACTGGACTGTAGACATCCAAAGAATCTTTCACTCAAATTAAGAAACAATTAATTGGATTCAATAACCTATCTTCTAAAAAGCCCCTCCCCCCACCAACTTAAGGCCAAGATTAGACAATTTAAAACTTGGGGCCAACTGTAAAAGTTTCTTCTCTCAATATTAGCTTGTAAGAAAAAGCTTGAAACCTCAATTGATTTTCTTTGTTCCAGAAATGTGGGCTGGCTTCGACGTATTATTCATTAAGCAGTGGGGAGTGCTATTTTTCTGGAGCCAAAAACCTTCCTCAGCTACTGCTTCCTATGCTGTCTTTCATAATAAGCAGAGAAGGGGAGAGAAGGTTGTACTGCCACTGTTCCACGTGATTCTCGCCTCCCTGAACCTCTGATTGTCACAGCCTGCCTAGCCAAGGGCCCTGGAAGCATTCAGTCCTTCCAACAACCCCTGAGTCTCCTGTCCCCACTGCAGAGCCATCCACCGGGTAGCTCCAACGCTGGAGTCCTGGAGCCCTCAGACCCGGAATAACTGGCATCGCCACGGAAAATCAGCGCGCATCAGTTCATCCCCACAGACCGCAGAGTGGGCTGTAACTGTGGCTCCTATCCTTCAAAGAATGTTTGCTGTCGTGGTGTCATCTTGGCAATCCATGGAACAGATGAACATACCTGAAATATTTGTTAAACACAATAGGACCTTGAAAACTACACCTCAGCGTGCATGCGTGTGTGTGCGTGTGTGTGTGTGTGTGTAGTGATCCTGTTGGTCTATGGAATTAAAAATTGAGTCAAGTAGAAACTAGCTGAATAAGGTAAAATGGGGAGTCTCACAGGTTCATTAAAAATAAATTAGGTACCTGTCTCCTAAACCTCTTGTTAGCAGTATTTCACTTAGTATTTATTTAACCTGAAAAAATGAAGGCTTCAGATGAATTCAGAAAAGCCATGCGTCTGCCTTTCCTGGTTTAAAATATGAGACTTACTGCATGTGCAGTTCCTAAAGTGGAATCTAAGGGCAATAAGAGTTGATGGGCTCAGCGAGCTCTGGACCCATTACTCTTGTGTTATTATATTAACCTGAGTGCCGCTGAATTCATTTTCTTATGAAATAGACCTGACCACTGAAAGGACTCATTTTCAGAGTGCACCCACTGATTCAGAGGCCAGACTGACACTCAGGCAAACCCCTACCTACATCAAGCCAAGAAACCTCCTTCTTGCCAAAGTCACCCCAAGGTGATGCTCACATCTGAGGCCACTAGAGCAGAGACTTCAAAACCATTTCCTCTCTCTCCTCAGCTTCCTCTGGACTGAAAGTAGCCACAGAACCAATGTCTAGAATCGGTCAACAAAGTCATTCAACAAATATGGATTGAGCTTCTCCTGCATGGCAGGTACTGCCATAGGTTTGGGGAAAAGAGTAAGAACAAAGTTTTTGACATTTCTTGCTTTCATTTGAGCTCTCATCTAATCAGTGACACTGATGATGTTCCTGTTGGCAATAAATGCTAAATGGAGAAAATAAAGTGGATAGTTGGGGTGGGAGTGGGGATGAGGGTGATGGAAAATGTGGGGAGGGAATGAAAACTGGATTGAAGAGAGTGTTCCAGGCAGAGGGAATAAGTGCAAGGTTGGTGAGGCTGGGCATGTTCTGTGGGCATAAACAGGAGGCTAGGTGTGGTGGGGGAGGAGGCGGGGGTGGGGGGACACCATCAGCTGCAAGAGCAAACCTCCACGTGCAGAGCCAAGCCTTCATCATGGACAGCACACATGTCAGTGAGAGATTCTGGCATCAGACTTTCTTATTTTGATCAGGGGGTAATAGAATAGGAATTAGCAACTGAATGTTACTAATTTTACCATTAGTAACAGGTCGATTTTAAGGTCGAAAATAAGGTTGATTCTACCATTGACCTTAAACACCTAACTTTTTGTTTTCATTTACATTAATATGTATGAGATATATATGTCTATCCCACATATATACCCATGTGGGTTATAGCACAAGTGTAGCCATGTATATCTCAGATATGAGGATTCAATACTAGGAAAACAAGAGAAATTAGAGACTCAAGGACTCACCACCAAGCCCCAAGAGAACATTTTTTTTCAATATTCAGTAGCTATTTTCTCTTAAAGTCAAGTCAATTACTATATTTAATTGAATCAACATGCCATTGTTTATTAATATACCACAATTTACAATCCTCTAAGAAACAACAAAAATTTCCAATTAACTTACAACATGCTATCAAAGACATATCATAATTTCAGAGACGTTTTCAATTTGAAAACTTGCATATTGTAGAATGAATAAGATATAGTACATTCGCCCCTCTCCTGACCTACAAATTTCATGAATTATGACTCATTTTGATGGACCATTTTTTTACAAAGCTTGACTGTTAACTTTGACTCAAAGCAAGGAATTGCATTTGTACTTCCTTTTCTTTGGACCGGCCAGCTGAGAGACAAAACGCTTTTAATCTCAAGTACTGTTCAGCCTCAGATGTCTTTATTATTATTAGCTAGAGTAGTAATTAATTGTAGTAGTGGCAGCGGAGCTAGAGATGAGTAGCACATTATAGTGATGGTATCTGTCGAATATTTATGGAGTATTTATGACTCTCTGCCTGACCACACTCCACTTGAACATTTAAAAGTGGGTGAAGAAGGTCAGTGACAGAGGCAAGCAATTGTACCCACAGTGTCTACTTCATTTCATATCCACATTAGTAGTTTCTAGCGGAATACCCAGACTCTGTGTCTTAAGCTTCTGTTGGCTGTGCAAAGCATCACTGTGTCAATGCGAGAGTGCTTCTCTAAAATCGCAAGCTTGTGGTGAGAGCAGTTGCACGTAACTTTCTGTTATAAAAATAATTGCTGTGTCAGTTTACATTCCCAACAGCAGTGCAGGAGGGTTCGCTTCTCTCCACACCCTCTCCAGCATTTATTGTTTGTAAGCTTTTTCATGATGGCCATTCTGACTGGTGTGAGGTGATACCTCCACACCAGTTCTTTATTTTTTAATTTATTTTTAATTGGAGGATAAAGTGAAGTCACTCAGTCGTGTCCAACTCTTTGCGACCCCATGGACTGTAGCCCACCGGGCTCCTCCCTCCGTGGGATTCTCCAGGCAAGAGTACTGTAGTGGGTTGCCATTTCCATCTCCAGGGGACCTTCCTGACCCAGGGATTGAAGCCGGGTCTCCCACATTCCAGGCAGACGCTTTAACCTCTGAGCCACCAGGGAAGCCCTACAAAATTGGAGGATAACTGCTCTACAATATTGTGTTGTTTTCTGCCATACCTGTTGTAATTGTGATTTGCATTTCTCTAAATGCAAATAAGGAGAAGGCAATGGCACCCCACTCCAGTACTCTTGCCTGGAAAATCCCATGGACGGAGGAGCCTGGTAGGCTGCAGTCTATGGGGTAGCTGGGTGTCAGACACGACTGAGCGACTTCACTTTCACTTTTCACTTTCATGCATTGGAGAAGGAAATGGCAACCCACTCCAATGTTCTTGCCTAGAGAATCCCAGGGATGGGGGAGTCTGGTGGGCTTCAGTCTATGGGGTCGCACAGAGTCGGACACAACTGAAGCGACTTAGCAGCAGCAGCAGCAGCAGCAGCAAATGCAAATAAATAGTGATGTGGAGCATCTTTTCATGTGCCTCTTGGCCATGTGTATGTCTTCTCTGGAGAAATGTCTATGTAGGTCTCCTGCCCATTTTTTGATTGGGTTGTTTGTCTTTTATATTGATCTGCATATAGCTGATTCACTTTGCTGTACAATAGAAAACAACACAACACTGTAAAACTATATTCCAATAATAATAATAATTTCTGATATTATAGGCCTGTTTCTAAGCACTTCAAGTGCATTTAAACTTCAGGATTTACCTGTGAGTTAGAGTCTATGGTTATTATTCCCATTTACAGATGATAAAACTGAAGCACAGACAGGTTGGGTTATTTATCATTGGACAAAAAAACCATGGAAGCAGCCTGTCTGTCCCAGGGGTCCACAGCACCACATTTTCTATCAGACGCTCCATTCCAGCTGTTCTATGAGATCACACTGTTGTACCAGCATACACACACACGCTTTCTGCCAGGCCGGCGTGCCTCACGCAGCACACACTTTGTCCCCCAGCCCCTCCCATGAGCCTGCAGGCTCACAGACTAGACTGCCGAGCTGACTCTGATGCAAGTTTGCAGACCTGCTTTGTTCATCGTCTCAGTGATCCCGCTGGTCTAAATTACTGAGGCTTCTTTATCTCAGATCTGATCACTTTAACCTAGAACAGTAATCAGAGTCTGTCCTCTGAGGAGCCTTCTCTTTAAAATTCAGGGCACATCGTGTTGACAAGCCAAGACATTCAGACAGTCGATCTGGTCGAGCACCAGGTGAGAGGCGTGTGAATGGAACTTGGGGCGCCCTTCTCACTAGCCCCACCTCGAAACTGACCCATGGTCCCGTTCATGGCCACCCAGCTGTTCCTCACCCGCCCTGACAACAGTAAAAGTTTCTTTTGAGCTCCTGACGGGGTGAAAATTTTTTGCTCAAACCCACTTGGAATCTGTTGCACTTAGTGGCAACCCTGCTGTGATCTCCCAAAAGGGAAGATTACCCCTGAATTGCAGCATCGCTGGCAACCAGCACCATTCCAACACTTATTTTCTGGATCCTCTAATCACCGAAGCAAAAAAAAAAAAAAGGAGGAGAAAGAAAGAAAACAAGTCATTTTGCTTTCACTCAGGACTCGTCTCCACCAGTTTCCACTGCTCTAAGTCTGAGCCTGCCCGAGTGTCAAATGCCACCATCCAGGGAGTTGAAAATAAAGGTACCCAGCAAGAAGCACACAGATGCCAGCATCACAAGCAACCCTGACCAGAGGGCTCAGCCCTGGAGGAGGGGCCAGGACAAAAGGATCTTGTGACCAAAAAGCATGTATTTAATTGAGCAGTTCAGAGAAAACTGCATTTTCGGAAATCCAAAGACATTTGCATTATGTGGTGCAAACACACTCTTTTTTTTTTTTTTTTTTTTTTTTTTTTTTTTTTTTTTTCAAACACACTCTTATAGTCAAAGCTTTCCAGGAAACACTTCACAGAGACTGGTTTTGAACCCGCTTTGTCCTTGAGCTGAAAGAATGATTCCAGGATGGGGGGCACTCTGCACACTGAACACATGTGCCCTTCACTTCCCATGTTCCCACTGCAGCTGGTCATTTTAGATGCATGTCTAACAATATTCAAACCTGACTCTCCCCTGATAGATGCCCAAACTTGCTGAATGACACAATATTTATAACTTCACTAAATATGCAGTTAATTTAATCGATAGAGACAACCTACTTGAAAAGAGACTTTGCATGCAAGTAAGCTGAGCCCATGGTCAACAGATATGAATGCTAGTTCTCAAAGGCATCTTCCTCCTCCATAAGCTAAACAGTTTTGTACTTTCACCAGTTCCAGAAAGCTAGCATCTTATCAATATCTGTCTGTTTAGAAAGTATCTATTTAATAGCTTTGAATATAAACCCTTAAAATTGTGCTCTTCTCTGGAAAACAATCCGCTAACTGTGCCAATGTGTAAAGCAGCAGCATTGGTCAGCCCACAGGTTAGAACTGGATGCTGTCTCTGGCCTATGCTTTCTGCAAAGGGAACTGTTTTATGGGGGCCATCAGTCTGCCCAGGTACAAAGAGCACAGAGCAGCCACTCGAGCTGGCTCAGGACTAGGGAGGAGGAAATATGGTGTGAAAGACAAAACCTACAATCTGTTCACTTTCGGCCCCTCCCCTCACTCCTCTGTGGCTCCCTGAAGGAAGGTGCCACATTCCCGGGAATGTGAAACAGTCCACAGGTTTCCAGGGCCATCAAGAGCTCAGTAAGTGCCGCATCTACGGAAGGTAGGCAGCTTCAAAGGTTTCACTTCCACTTAGACTTTAAGCAGCTCTACAAAAGAGCATCAATTTTGGTTAAATTGATTTTATTCCTAGTCGGTTTGGATGGTGATTGTATCAGGCTGTCAGCATACAGAGGCTGGAGAGCAGATCCCTCTGTGTGTGTGTGTTCCTAAACATTTTCTTTATTTATAGTTTGGTGAGATGTAGCCTTTAAGGCGACTGAAAAGGCATTTTCACAGCATGGGCCACTCAGGACGGCAGTAGTATACTGCAATTTTGGTTACGTCAAAAACATAAAACCAGGCTTCTCCACACTGCTTCTGATTTCCTGCAGGAATATCTGTATGTCTCATTACCTTATATTCATGCAGGTTAGCTACTGACACTAATTTAGCTGAAATATATAATAATAGACATATGGACTAAGTGTCTGCTGCCTATTAGGGACTCCAATCTGATTCTGCAGATCAGGGTGGTGATGACTGTGGAACATGCCTGCCTGTGTGTTTCAAACACACGCGTCGGTGTGAGTGTTCATGATTGCAGCATGTGAGTGCAAACTGAGCAGGATGCCTCTCAGAAACCACGTAGTCTCAAAAACTATAGCACCAAACAGAAGCCTTCTGCTGAAAAATACTCGAATTACAGTCCGATTTTGTATTAACAGATATCAACTTTCAGTTATTTACTTGCATGAAAGGTACCTGCTAATTTAGAAAATAAGAGAGAAAGAGAAAATACATCCAAATTATTTTAAGACGGCTGAAGGCTAGCCAGGTACAGCCTGTGTTCTCTCTCTCTCAGTATGTCCCTCACTTATTTATGTCTGCTCAGACCAATATTGAAATCAGCTTTCATTCTCTAAACAGCCTCTGATGGATGGTAATTGGGCAGAGATTAATTAAAGACAGGTATTTGCAGAACTCAGAGTGGGATTTAAAACATACCATGGTTGAATTTATACAGATACACATGCGCATCCCATAGACAAGCACATAATACCCACATCTGTTGATGGGGATGCTTTTCAGGAGTTTTTTTAACCAGGGATATGTAAAAAGTCATCTAGGGGTCTTTTTCAAACACAGATGCTTAGTTCTCACCATCCAAATAATCTGATACAGTAAGACAGGGGTGGGTCCCATGTAATTGCCTTTTAAAATGTATGTTTTAACCTTATCAGTTAATTCTTATAGGCACTAGCTACTGCATTAAAGATCAAATGTTTTTTAAATGTCAGCTGTTTAGGAACTTGAGAAGACTCCTGTCTTTCCCAAGACCCACTGTGTCTGTCAGTGGGGACCACAACAGCCTGGACTGCTAATGCCAACAAGACAGGAACCATCCTGGGCTCCCTACTTTCTGCATCTGCCCAGCACCCAGTGCCCCTATCTCTGTCTCCAGACATGTATCAGATGCCTCCATGTTTTTTCTACTTTCTCTGCCACCAACTCAGTCCATTCTGTCACCTCCCCAGCCACCCGCTGCTTTATCCCCTGAGACCAGCACAGTGCCGGGCACCGAATGCCTGCTCTATAAATACTTGTTGAAGGAATACAATTGAGCAATTTTAAATGGTATATTTTTCAGCAACTGCTTGTACAAGACCTGGAGTACACAAAACTGAATTAATATTAACAGACATTGAATTAAAAAGAAGGCTGTGAAACATGAAAAAGATACTTAACATCCCTAATTATCAGAAAAATGCAAATCAAGACTACAATAAGGTACCACCTCACACTGATCAGAATGGCCATGATCTAAAAGTCTACAAATAATAAAAGCTGGAGAGGGTGTGGAGAAAAGGGAACCCTCCTACACTGTGGGTGGGAACGTAAGTTGATGAAGCCACCATGGAAAACAGCACAAAGGTTCCTTTAAAAGCTAAAAAGAGAGTTACCATACAGTCCAGCAATCCCACACTTAGGCATACATCATAGGAAAACTATAATTTGAAAACATACAGGCACCCCAATGTTCATAGCAGCACTATTTACAATAGATAGCCAAGACATGGAAGCAACCTAAGTGTCCATTGGCAGATGAATGGATAAAGAAGATTTGGTACATACATACAGTGGACTATCAGCCATAAAAAAAGAATGAAATAATGTCATTTGCAGCAATATGCACGGATCTAGAGATTATCGTACAAAGTACAATTACACAAAGGCAAATATATATCACAAATATGTGGAATCTAAAAAATGATACAAATGAACTTGTTTACAAAACAGAAGTAGACTAACAGACATAGAAAACAAGCTTTGGTTACCAAAGGGGAAAGGGGAAGGACTAAATAAGGAGTTTGAGACCAGCAGATACATGCTACTATATACAGAATAGATATAAAGGTCCTTTAGTTTAGCACAGGGAACTATATCTGATATATAGATATATGAAAAATAATATGTCTGTATGAAACCGAATCACTTTTCTGTACATTAGAAATTAACACAACATTGTAAATCAATTACACTTCCATTTTTAAAAAGCTGATGATATGTCTAATGATAAGAAATACAGCATGGGTTGGACTAAACAGCAGGGATGAGATCTAGTCCAGGGGCACCTTGGCCATCTGAGCACCCAGAGACATGACTTCCTGTGGTCCACGCCCAGCAGCCTCCTGTTTCTCTTAGCCGGGCAACTGCACGTGGGGGTCCTGTACGGGCTTGCCCATCCACACAGGGCTATCTGGTGGTGAAACATCAATTCTCACCTCCTTATCTAAGAAGCAGAAGATTGGACTTCCACAGGGTCTCCACGGCCTCTTGTGTTTTGCTCAACTCTAGAGCTTATGCAAACACCCTTGTCTCTCACAAAGGACAAAGGTGATGAAATCACTGCTTGAAGGGAAATAAATCTGAATGTAAGTGGAAAGATACTATGGTCTGAAAGGCAGGCACTGCATGAAAAGGCATCTCAAGTTCACAGGCACCCAGAAAGAAGCCAAGAACAGCAACTGCTGTGACCACTAAGAGGAAAAAAACACTGCAGGACTGAGGACATCCTTCTGGGTGATGCGACTTGAGACCTGCAGCAGCGCCACGGGTCGGGAGATGAGCTGAACAGGGTCAGCCTCCTCTCCAAGTGGGCAGGACACCCACCAAGCCGCCAGGCACAGAATTGGAGGTTACGTTCCAGACACCCGCTTATTTTGGAAGGATGCTTCCCACACCCAAGGTCCACGCTTGTTGTTCTGAAACCCCTAAAGAGAGGATGACAGCAGCTAAAGAGGGAGACAGCAGCAAGGATGGAGGGGCCCCGAGGGGTGGTCCTGGGACAGCAGACAGTGGTTCCAGCTTTTGGCTCCCCACTGACTGACTTCCCCACCCCAACAGGAACACACTCTTGAGGCCAAACAGGCTTGGATCTCTCCAATTCAGTTAACAGGAGTCCTGTTTGTTGTCCAGGATTCTAAATCACTCAGAAGGGAGTGCCTGTATTCTCTCAGACTCTCCATCCCACTGTGGGGGCTGGGGGGAGCGCTTTGAACCCAGAAGCAGCCTTGGCAGTAATTAAACACCAAAGGCCTCCCTATGCCGACCTCGTGCTGGTGTTTGGCAGCCTGCTCCAGCAGAGCAGAAGGGGGGAGATTTGATTTTAATCGCGCAGATTTCATACTTTATTTTGCTCACTAACATTCCTAATAAGGATTTACTTCACCATTTTGCGGTTCTCCCTGAATAGTTGAAAAGGCTCCTTGTTTTCCCCCATTTTACTGATAATGCTGTCTGACCCCTGCCTTGTCCACAGTCTGAAGAGACTGCCTCCACACTGCTCAAATCCAAGCTGGGAGCCGTTTCTAGGAGAATTAAAAAAATAAAAATAAAAGGAGTTTAGGGATGGCATGCCACCACTCTTGTAATTACCACCAGGCTGCCCCTGCTTACCCAAAGGGAAAAAATCAATTATCTAAGAACGCAGGGCTGGAATCAAGATGAAGAAAAACCTTGTTGCCTGAAGTTCTGCAGAACTTCTAAGAAAATGAGGAATTGTGGGTCTGCACAAAACACTATTTTTCCAGAAAAGAAGGAAGTCACTTTCAGAAGGAACTGCTCGAGGCCCCCACAGTCTGTCCACACCCCAGCCGGCCAGCCTCTGGGCCTGCCCCAGGTTCCAGGCACAGCTCCACTGCTGCAGACTCACACCTGCCTCTGCAGGTCAAATGCTCACCAGCCAACCCCCAAACAGAGCAAATCACATCCTGCTTTATGCTTCAACAGGGCACTCAATGCCCCTTTCTTGCTCACACAATATCAAATTTTAGCTTAGATATATATATTTACACATTTTAAAAATATACATAAGTATGTATGTTCAATATATATGCAGAATTATATCTATGTATTATAGATACATATAGAACAGTATATGTCGTGGCTGCTCAGTTGCTCAGTCGTGTCCAACTCTTTGTGACCCCATGGACTACAGCATGCCAAGCTTCGCTGTCCTTCACTATCTCCTAGAGTTTGCTCAAATTCATGTCCATTGAGTCAATGATGCCATCCAACCATTTCATCCTCTGTTGCCCCCTTCTCCTCCTGCCCGCAATCTTTCCCAGCATCAGGGTCTTTTCCAATGTATTATGGATATTAATGTATGTACATATTCTACATATAGTATTACATATACTTTCCATTTACACCTCTATGCATCCTAGAATTTCGAGTATTAAAAGCACCAGCTTCGGATGCACTGTGTTCTGGTGGGGGATACTAGACGTTCTGATTTGGCATAAATATATGTCAAGGCATCATTTGTTTTGCCCTCTATGTTAGCCTATCCAAATATCAGATTGTTAGACTGTATTATCTGTGGGTGAGGGGTCATTCCCAGCCCCACCTATCTTTCAACAGACCAAGTCTGCTCACACAAACATAATTACAGTCATCCCTCACTATCTGCAGAGGGCCGGTTGCAGGATCGCACAGGATATCAAAACCCACAGACGCTCAAGCCCCACAGTCAGGCCCCCATACTTCTAGATTCCTAACCCACAGATCAACCAGACACAGATCTTAAACAGAACACAGATCCACTACAGCTTGAATCTGTAGATGTGGAACCTGAGGACACTTGGGGCAAACTGTACTCCATCTGTTAGTTTATTAACTTGAACTAAGCGGAGACAATTTACCTTTGCCTTTTTACTCCAAACTCCATTCCCACTGAAGTACCTTAACAGCTATCAAAATGCAGAAAGAACCAGAAATAGTGAGATTATATATATACATATATATATGCCCATATATATATATTTATAGATATATATGTATATACATATATTTCCACTTTTTGGCATATTAGAATATATATGTATTTATATATTTTTAAAATTATGTTAATAGGTAATAAATGGTAATGAAGCTTTTAAGATGTCACAGAAACCCATGATCAGGAAATCTGATCAAGTTAGAGATGAGAAAGATGGGAGACCCTGCCAATATCCACAGCATCTTTCTCATGTTCAAAGTGCTCATATGGAAGAAAAATCTGAATTACCGAGAGAGAGAAAGGCATGTCCTTAGCCAACCTCCCCAAAGCTTGTCTGGGAAGAAGGCGGGTCCCCTTCTGCCTGCACCACAGACTTCTGCTCTGTGCTCTGCATCCAGCATGCTGTCTTTTAGGCTTTTGAGTGCTGAGGCTGCTTCCTAAGGGATCAAGGCGTGTTCCTCACAATGGAATGCAAGGCCCTCTCCTCGGAAGCTCGTGCACCCCCACTTCCTGCCTTCTCTCCACTCAGCAGCAAATTTCCCTTCATTAAAATTAAGCCTCATTTCTCTCTCATCTTTTCCTGTTTTCCTCAGCAGAACTGAGTGCAATCCTGAGCCTGTCTTTCTCACAGCTTTAGTTTCTTGTCATTTCACAACTAAATTTTCTTTCCCTCAAAAAAAACAAAAACAAAAACTAAGATTGTTTATTTCACCGATTTTGCCCCTCCTTTCTGGAGGAAACAGAAGAGAAGATGGTGTGTCTGTGTGTGTCTATGTGTGTGTGTGTGTGTGTGCGCGCGTGTGCTCATTGCCAACATGGAGGCTGACACACCCTGTCTTACTTTACTAAGTCCCAATCTGTACTAGAAGGTCCATTTGGTGCAGTTGGCATGAGGATCTTGCCGAGACACTCAGATTTGTGCTTATGCTCCAATTCATGCCAACTGCAGGGATAAATGCCCTTATACTTCCATCTGAGTGCTGGAGCCAATGCAGCTCTCTGGGGTCAGATCCCCAGACCCAGGGCAGGAGAGAAGTCCTGTGTGGTCAGCACTGGAGTCCCTAAGGCAGGAGCTCCCAGCTCTGATAAATCTGCCCCCACACTACTGTCCACATCCCCTCATGCTCCTGACTCCCTCAGGCAGTTCAGCCCTTTAGCCTCTCTACTGGGGCCGAGTGGACCTGGGATTCTGTGGACCTAGAGTCATTGGTCTAGGCTCCCCAGGCAGCACAAACGTTCCATTTCCTTTGCACAGACAGGGACTGGCCACTCAGTACTGGTCAGAGGGGGTCAGAGGATAAGGTGCAGTGGACAGTCTGAGATCCTTGGGGACAGCTCCCACGCTGAGACCTGAGACTGGGGTAATGTGTGTCTGGGTCCTGATCAACCAGCTTGGGGCTCACTGAGATGCTGCCCCTCAGGGGCTTAAATCATGGGTGTTGAGAAGACACTTTGGTGCTGGGTACCAGGCTCCAGAGAACACTGCGGACACTAAGGGTGTGCTGGCTCGTCTAGCCGTCATTCAGTGCCTGCTTACCCAACCTTAAATCCATGCTCGCTGAAAATCTGAACACTCATTAAGTTATGGTTAAAAATCAAAACTAGGTGGGTGGCCTTGGGCAAATTATTTAACTTCTAAGCCCTGTGTGCAAAACAGGATAGTCACAAACTTGTGTGCCTGAGAGTGTGATATAAAGATTAATTGATTTAATCAGAGTAAAGTGCACAGCACAGTTCCTGGCATAGAGCAATTCATTGTTTTAAAAAATTAGCTTTTAGGATGAGAACAAGATGGTGGAGGAGTAGGTGGACGTGGAGTACATCTCTCTCCACGGATACATCAGGAACATACCTTCAGACACAGAAGTGCATGCAGGATACCAGCTGGGAGTAGACAGGACTACATGACCAGCAGAAAAGAATATATAGAACCATGCAAAACTTGGTACAACAAAGGATCAGGGGGGAAAAACAGGAGTGTTAGTACGATTGGACCTGCCCTCGGCAGGTGGGGGGACTGAAGCAGGGGTCCAATCCCCACATTGGGGAAATTGTCTGAATCAGAGGAGAAACATTTAAGGCAAAGAGTGAAACAGCTGATCTGTGGCAGCCTTAATGGTATGAGAATCAGACAATCCTTGCCGCAGCCATACATACCCTGGCCAGGAATGCTGGTGCCCCAGAAGGCGCAGAGGCTCGGAGCTGGAGTTTTGGGATTGTGGAGCAATCTCAGGGCAAGGGCTGCTGTTGACTGCGGAGAGACGGATCGAGGGGATGGGAGGGAGGAGACTGAGGATGGAAATGCCTGTGGAGGAAAGCCATGGAAGCAAGGCGATACTGCTGAGTCATGCGTAGGGGGTGGAGCCATCACCAGGCCTCTCTCTCCCCACTTGCCAGCATCAGCAGCTGAACAAGAGAGAGGCTCGCCCATCAAAAGCCTGACCCACTGAACTACAGAGCAGGAGCCCACCCAGGGTGCCTCTTTAAGTGCCTGATGCACCGATTACAGAGTAGGACCCCAGCCAAGGGAGCCCCTCTATGTGCCTGACATGTGGAGCAACAGAGATGGACCCCAGGTAAGGGAGCCCTCTAAGCACCTGAACAGGTGGAGCTATGAAGAAAGACCGGCCAAAGAGGTCTCTGATCGCCAGCTACAAGAAGCTCAAAAAAAGACTCTGATATGGCCATAACTCCTGCAGTGGAGGCAGTCCATGTCCCTGCACACTTTGCACCTCCAGGGTCCCCGCAAGCCAAGCAGCTGCCCCACCGTCGTGCTCAACTCTCACTGAGACAGAGCTGCCATAGGCAAAAAAAAGTCTTGCATCTGTACACGCAGGGTCGCTTCGGTAGTGTCCGACTCTTGGCGACCCTGTAGACTGTGGCCTGCCAGGCTTCTCTGTCAGGGAGGGAGGTTCTCCAGACAAAAATAGTGGAGCATGTTGGCTAATACTGGTTGTCATATCCTTCTAGAACATTATCACCAACTCCCCTGAGTACCTGGTGCTGCCAGAACCACTGCGACTCAAACAGCTGCACCACCTCCATACCTGTGGCCCTCACAGGAGCAAACCCAACACCTTCAGGATAGCCTCAGGAACAAATCCTAGTGGACAACCCACATGCAGAGGTGTAAATAAAACCACAATTGAAACCCAGGGGCAGTGTGGCTAAGGAAGAAGACCCAAAACCTTCCCACCAGCTGTACAAGCTGCAGATTAAATCCACACAATCAACTAAGCAGAATCTGTGTCTATGGAATATATAAAAGGTCATTGAGAGCTCCCACAAAAGAAAACGCACTAGTTCTGATAGCTGTGGACATTGGAGGCAAGAACACAGAGAAGTAGGACCAGATTAGAATCAGAGCTGCCCCCACAGCAGGTCCAGAGATCAGCACGGTGTTGGAGGGCATCCTAGGGAGGTGAAGTGGACTGTGACTCCAGCGAGGGAAAGGACTCTGCACAGCTGTGACTCCAGAAAAACATTTATTATTCTTATGTTTTGACTTACTATGTAGATTCTTTGGATTTTTTTCCTTTTTTTCCTCCTCTCTTGGAGTTGTCATTTTATTGGCACTATGAAATCGAGTTAAGATTTTGAGCTCTTTTTTTTTTAAGTCATATTTTTTACTGCTGTTATAAACCTCTGCCTCTACATTGGGCTTTTGCAGTTCTATGGAGTTTTCTTTTTTTTCTTTTTAATTTTAATGTTTTAAACCTATTATTATTTTTTTCTACATTTATTCCTTTGTTTGCTCTTCCTACTGTTCTTTTCCCCTTGCAGCTAATCTTTAATGTATACAAACCTTCTTTATCTACCTCTATTTAACTTTGCATATCTATTCTTTCTTTTGTTAGTTTTATTTTCATTGCTTTATTCCCAAATTGGCCACTTGCTTTAGCCTTGTTTTCCAGCTTGTGCTTTAATTAGTTTTGTTCTGGAAGATATAATTTTTGGTTTCCTTTTTTCACCAGGTCAATCTATTGTACTTTATTTTTGTTGGACTGTTTTGATCTTGCTTATAGGTGTATATGTGTATATTCAGTCAAACTTTTTATTGTTGTTATAAACCTCTGCATCTATGTTGGGCTTTTGCAGTTCCATGCAGTTTTCTTTTTTATTTTTTCTTTCTTCTTCTATTTTTTTCTTTTCTCTGTTATAATTTTAATTTTTAAAAACCTATTAATTTTTTTCTATATTTATTCCTTTGTTTGCCTTTCCTACTGTTCTTTTCCCCTTGCAGTTAATCTTTAATGTATATAAATCTTCTTCATTTACCTCTTTAACTTTACATATATATTCTTTCTTTCTTTCTTTCCTCTCAACATTTTGCTAGTTTTATTTTCATTGTTTTATTCCTCAATTGGCACCTTGCTTTAGTTTTGTTTTCCAGTTTGTTCTTTAGTTAGTTTTTTTCTGGTAGATATAATTTTCAAAAAAGAAAACTACAGGCCAATATCACTGATGAACATAGATGCAAAAATCCCCAACAAAATTTTAGCAAACAGAATTCAACAACACATCAAAAAGCTCATAGACCATGATCAAGTTGGGTTTATTTCAGGGGTGCAGGGATTCTTCGATATACACAAATCAATCAATGTGATATACCATATTGAAAGATGAAAACCATACAAAAATCTCAATAGATACAGAAAAAGCCTTTGACAAAATTCAGCACCCATTTATGATTAAAACTCTTCAAAAAATGGACATAGAAGGAAACTATTTCAATATAGGAAAAACCATATATGACAAGCCTACAGCAAACATTATTCTCAATGATGAAAAACTGAAAGCATTCCCCCTAAGATCAGGAACAAGACAAGAGTGTCCACTCTCACCACTATTATTCAACATTGTTCTGGAAGTCCTAGCTACAGCAATCAGAGAAGAAAAAGAAATAAAAGGAATCCAGATCAGAAAAGAACAAGTAAACCTCTCACTGTTTGTAGATGGCATGATACTGTACATAGAAAACCCTAAAGATAGTATCAGAAAATTACTAGAGCTAATCAGTGAATTTATCATAGTTGCAGGATACAAAATCAATACACAGAAATCACCTGCATTTCTACATACTAACAATGAAAAATCAGAAAGAGAAATTAAGGAATCAATCCCATTCACCATTGCAACCAAAATAATTAAATAACTAGAATAAACTTACCTAAGGAGACAAAAGAACTGTACACAGAAAATTATAAGACACTAAAGAAAGAAGTCAAAGATGACATAAACAGATGGAGAGATATTCCATGTTCCTGGGTAGGAAGAATCAATATTGTGAAAATGACTATAATGCCAAATGCAATCTACAGATTCAATGCTATTTCTATCAAATTACCAATGGCATTTTTCACAGAACTAGAAAAAAAATTTTCACAATTCATATGGAAACACAAAAGACCCTGAATAGCCAAAGCAATCTCGAGAAAGAAGAATGGAGCTGGAGGAGTCAACCTTCCTGACTTCAGATTATACTACAAAGCTACAATCATCAAGACAATATGGTACTGGCACAAAAACAGACATATAGACCAATGGAACAAGATAGAAAGCCCAGAAATAAACCCATGTACCTATGGGTACCTTATTTGTTACAAAGGAGGCAAGAATATACAATGGGGAAAAGATAGCCTCGTCAATAAAAGGTGCTGGGAATGGACAGCTACATGTAAAAGAATGAAATTAGAACATTTCCTAACACCACACACAAAGATAAACTCAAAATGGATTAAAGACCTAAAAGACCAGAAACTGTAAAACTTTCAGAGGAAAACAGGCAGAACACTTGATGATATAAATCAAAGCAAGATCCTCTATGATGCACCTCCTGGAGTAACAGAAATAAAAACAAAAGTAAACAAGTGGGACTTGATTAAACTTAAAAGCTTTTGCACAGCAAAGGAAACTATAAGTAAGGCGAAAGACAACCCTCAGAATGGGAGAAAATAATAGCAAATGCAGCAACTGACAAAAGGTTAATTTCCAAAATATACAAGTAGCTGATGCAACTCAATGCCAGAAAAACAAACAACCCAATCAAAAAGTGGGGAAAAGACCTAAACAGATATTTCTCCAAAGAAGATATACAGATGTCTAACAAACACATGAAAAGATGCTCAACATTGCTTATTATTAGAGAAATGCACATCAAAACTGCAATGAGATATCACTTCACACCAGTCAGAATGGCCTTCATCAAGAAGTCTACAGACAATAAATGCTGGAGAGGATGTGGAGAAAAGGGAACACTCTTGCACTGTTGGTAGGAATGTAAATTGATAGAGCCACTATGGAAGACAGTATGGAAATTCCTTAAAAAACTAGGAATAAAACCACCATATGACCCAGTAACACTACTCCTAGGCCTATACCCTGAGGAAACCAAAACTGAAAAAGACAAATGTATCCCATTGTTCATTCAGCACTATTTACAATAGCTAGAACATGGAAGCAACCTAGATGTCCATGGACAGATGAAAGGATAAAGAAGTTGTGGTACAGATATACAATGGAATGTTACTCAGCCATAAAAAGGAACATATTTGAGTCAGTTCTGATGAGGTGAATGAACCTAGAACCTATTATACAGAGTGAAGTGAGTTGGAAAGAGAAAGATAAGTATCATATTATGACACATATACACAGAATCTAGGAAGATGGTACTGAAGAATATACTTACAGGGCAGTGATGGAGAAACAGACATAGAGAATAGACTTTTGGACATGAGGAGAGGGGAGGAGAGGGTGAGATGTACGGAGAGAGTAACATGGAAACTTACATTACCATATGTAAAATAGACAGCCAACGGGAATTTGCTGTATAGCTCAGGAAACTCAAACAGGGGCTCTGTGTCAATCTAGAGGGGTGGGATGGGGCAGGAGATGGGAGGGAGGTTCAAATGGGAGAGGATATATGTATACCTATAGCTAAATCATATTGAGGTTTGACAGAAAACAACAAAATTCTGTAAAGCAATTATCCTTCAAAAAATAAACTAAAAAGAAAAAAAATAGTTTTTATATTATCAGACACGCATTGAACACCTTTCATGTACTGGGCATATTGAGGATACAAAGGCATATCAGAAACAGATCACCACCCTCATTAGTTTCCGACCTAGAAAAACAGTTCCTTTGCACATTTAGGAGAGCGAAAGTTGGTTGTTGTTATTGTTTAGTCACTAAGTCACGTCTGACTCTTTCGATGCCATGGACTGTAGCCTGCTAGGCCCCTCTGACCATGAGATTCTCCAGTCAAGTATACTGGAGTGGATTGCCATTTCCTTCTCCAGGGGATCTTCCCAACCCAGGGACAAAACTCCTATCTCCTGCATTGGCAGGTGGATTCTTTACCGCTGAGCTACCAGCAAAGTTTATCCTCTTCTTTTTTTCAAATGAGGCAACTGGAGTTTGAAGAAGTCGATAGGTTTGTTTACAAGTTGGTGGTGATTTAGTCACTAAGTCATGTCCGACTCTTGATACCCCATGGACTGTAGCCTTCCAGGCTCCTCTGTCTGTGGGATTTTGCAGGCAAGATTACTGGAGTGGGTTGCCATTTCCTTCTCCAGGGGATCTTCCCAACCCAGGAATTGAACCTGGGTCTCCAGAATCACAGGCAGATTCTTTAGCAACTGAGCTACAAGGGAAGTTTGTTTACAAGTTACACAGCTATTAATAGTAATGAAGAAAGCTAGGATTTGACCCCAAGTCCAAGTCATAACTGAGCATTCTGCTATCTGCTTTCCACCATGATTAGCAAAGATAAAGTGAGGATCCAGGAATGAAAATCAAAGAGAGAGGGGATCTGTTCGCTGGCAAGCCTTTCTATTACGTATTCTTACAGGAGGTTACAGATAAGCAGAACCGGGCACGTGGGGTCAGAACTCCTGAAGTTCTGTTACCTTGCTGTAGATATAGATTGTTTGTGTAGATATAGATATAATTTTTAAGATAGTAATAATAAAAATACCGAAAGATGTAAGGAGATTCTTTATAGTTGCTAAAACTTCAACTGCAAGTGAAGCAGAATTTTACAATAACAGAGCTCCAGTCACAATAGAAATATAAGTCACACAATGTTACATAAGATTTAAAGATATAGAGCTGGTAAGTTTCACAGGGAAGAGTTGGTGGTGGGGTCTGGCTTCACCCAGATGCCCAGGTTATTATCCCGCATTTCTGACCCTCACAGGCCAACCCTGATAAGGATAAATGACGAGGAGCATGGTCTGCAGGTGTGCAGGCAGGAGACTGGCCCTGGACCAATCCCCTGCAATCTCACCCAGGAGAGATGCTGGCCTTATCTCCACGGGAGAGTCAGGACCACCCTGGCCTTAGGTACAGCCTTTGCCTCATCTGCTTCCCAGGAGTTGCTTCTTTTTTCTTCTCATTCTAATTTTCAAGTACTAGCCTATTTCCTTAAAAACAAAGAAATCAAACCAAAAATCTCTTCATTTTATTTATTTATTTTTCTTTTTTTTATTATGATCTTTTTTTTTAATTTTATTTTTAAACTTTACATAATTGTATTAGTTTTGCCAAATATCAAAATGAATCCACCACAGGTATACATGTAAGTACTACAATAGTTTCTATAATTTCTTAAAATCTTATTTTTTTAGTTATTTCCTCTTTTTCATCCTATATCTTTGTTTTTTACTTTTTATGAGTTTAGCTTTTTGTCTTAACCTTTTACTCTTGTGCTATATTGGCTTGTAAAGCCTCTATATCTTTAAATCTTATGTAACATTGTGTGACTTATATTTCTATTGTGACTGGAGCTCTGTTATTTTAAAATTCTGCTTCACTTGCAGTTGAAGTTTTAGCAACTATAAAGACTCCTTACATCTTTCGGTATTTTTATTATTACTATCTTAAAAATTATATCTATATCTACACAAACATATATTATCTTCCTTTGTTTATTCACTTAGTTTTTCCTGTATTTGAACTGTGCATTTACAATACAAAAAGAAGGATGGTCATGGTGGTAATTTTTTTCACTTAAAAAACTTCATCAGGCTCTTTCCAGATGTTGGGGTCCACAGTAAACAGAGGGAGCCTCACCAGGAGGAAAGGAGAAGGGGTGAACCGGTCAGTGCTCAGGTTGCCCTAACTGCTCTCAGACTCCACCCACAGGCTCCCCACACTGGTGAAGAGCAGCCTCTACACACCCTCTGCCACACATGGAGGCCTCAGCTTCATCCTTACCAAAGCCCCACGTCTCTGCAGAGGGTACTTCTAATTCACCGGAGCAGGTGACTTCAGACAACTCACTCATTAAATAAACTGATTAGAACAAAGTGATGTAATCTACAGAGGACAACACACAGGAAGTTAGTCACGGTAATCACCGACCACCAAGATGGACTCGAGCCGACAAATAACAAGCGTCAGGGTCCCTTCTCCCATCTCATCTGCTCTGACTTTCCTCTGATAACCAGTGGGGGCCAGGACGAGGGGCTGTGCACACCCTGGGGCCTCCTGAAGTCTACTAAGGAAGAAGACCAGACGATGGTGCAAAAGAGCTGCAAAACTGGAACAGAGCCCCCAAAAGAGCTGCAAAACTGGAACAGAGCCCCTCTGTCCCTCCCCTCCTGTCCATCGGACTAGACAACCCTACCTGGGTCTTCAGGAAGGTGAGGCCAGGGGTATTGCATAAAACAATCCATTTCCAATCCTGGTTACTTGTTAGAACTACCTGGCAGGCTTCAGTGAAACAAATAACAGCCTGGGCTTGGCTGGGCCTCCAGGGAAGTCAGGTGAATAGGCATGGGCTGGGGCATCCACCTAGTAAGGCAGATTTTCAGGACTCTTATGCATAAGGGTTCAGAGTCACTGGAAATAGGGTCTCTGTCTGAGCAGATAGAAAGATGTCAGCTCATAGCACAGTGATAAAAATAACCATGTTAGAATCCCAGGGACGGGGGAGCCTGGTGGGCTGCTATCTATGGGGTCGCACAGAGTCAGACACGACTGAAGCGACTTAGCAGCAGCAGCAGCAGCATTCTAGGAATAATAATCAAACCAATGACTGCATCAACAGCTACTGCCCCTACTCAGCTCTGCTTGTGTCCAGGACCCTGCTGGACACTTATTTTCTTTTTATTTATTTATTTATTTATATTTTTGGCTGTTCTGGGTCTTTGTTGCTGTGTGTGGGCTTTCTGTAGTTGCAGCAAACGGGGGCTCCTCTTCATTGCACTATGGGGGCTTCTCACTGTAGTGCCTTCTCTTGTCACGGAGCACAGGCTCTAGAGCACTGACTCAGTAGTTGCGGCGCGTGGGCTTAGCTTCTCTGTGGTGTGTGGGATCTTCCTGGACCAAGGATCGAACCCAGTCCCCTGCACTGGCAGGCGGATTCTTACCCACTGTGCCACTAGCCAAGTCCCTGAACACTTATTTTCTGGTTTACCGTTGGAAATCTAAGGCTCAGCATCAGATAACTTGACAGTGCTCATTCAGCTGGTAAGAGGCAGAGCCAGGGCTCAGGCTCATCTCCAGGGGCCTTGAAATCTAACCCCTGCCTCCCCCAGCCCAGGCGGTGGCCTGCAGCACTTTTTCTGATCAGTCACACGTCCCACCATTTAGAGACTTGGGGCTTCGGTCAGGACCACCCAGGCCTGCCAGCCTCCGAGGCAGAGGGTCTGTAAGACTGCCCTTCCACCCTTTGGAGGTGACCATGGCATGGAGGGAGCGATGGAAATATATCTCTGGGTTAGTTGCCTTTGAACTTGCCTGCTGGGTCCGTCAGAGCAGAGTGCAGCCTGTCAGCGCTGGAACACATTAAATGAATTCACTTCTCAGTGTGAACTCCTGACGTGGGGGGCTGGAGGCTCCTCTGCTGTGGAGCAAGTCTCCCTGAGCCTGCGTTAGGCGGCAGCCCTGACTTTTACGCTCCAGATGTCGGCAGACAATGCCAGGTCTGGCTGGTGAGGACCAAGCAGGAGTCCAGACGCTGCGACACATCCCTGCAGCAAATCACCCCCGCTGAGAAGCAACAGTGTTTAATCCTTGCAGCCATCTTTCCTGAAGGGCAAGACAGCCATGAGCCTCTTCCTCTTATAAAAAAGGCAGCCGAGGCCAGGCGACTGTGGTCCGTGCAAAGTCACACTGACCTTAGAGTGGCCCAGATACCGGCTTTCCTGACCCCCAAGCCACACCTGGGTCAGTGCTTTGTGTCTGCACTGCATGCTGACAAGTGACCAGGACGTGGCCCTCAGATCAAGAAAAGGCTTTTCTTGGCAACACTCGCTCTGGGCTCCTCACCTGCCAGTACCTAGAGACACCTGAGCCTCTGCAGGGAGGCTGCGCTGGGGTGACCGGTGCAATGCACAGGCCCGGGGTGACAAGGGCAGAAGGAGGCCAGGGTCCACAGCCTCCCGCAGCATCCTCTCTGCAATGAGGGCATCTGGACTGGAGGATGGGCTGAGTTTTAATTAGAAAAGCACTGAATTGAATGACTGAAAAGCACCCTCCAAGTCTTCAACACCTCCTCTCTCTTCTCCTTAAGAGGGAGCATCGTGGACCACTGCCTGAGCCAGGCCGTAAACGGACTCTGGTGCAGACAAACCACAGGGATCCTGCTGCAGCTAAGTACCACTCCCAAGAATTGACCCAATGGACCCGCTGATGCCCAAGCAGGAAGCTGACAGCTGGCGTTGCCCAATGAAGGGGCAGGACGTGCTGTCCAGTGAAGAGCACAGTGGTGGGGAGCCCGACAGAAAGCACTCTCAGCCAAGACTCTGAAAGTAGCAGGACCCAGCAGGGAGAGATGCCAGGTCCTAGGGGAACCAGTGAAGACACTGACTCCAGGATGAAGCCAGGGACCAGCACAGAGAATGGAATCAACATTGTTAAAGAACGGATGTCAGAACAGAGGTGTATTAGTGATGGAGTCACTAAGTTGTATCAAACTCTTGCAACCCCATGGATTGTAATCTGCCAGGATCCTCTATCCATGGAATTCTTCAGGCAAGAATACTGGAGTGGGTTGCCATTCCCTTTCCCAAGGGGTCTTCCTGGCCCAAGGATCGAATCCATGTCTCCTGAATTGCTTGCGGATTCTTTACCACTGAGCCTCCAGGGAAGCCCTAATGAAAAAATGAAAGAGCAAAAGAAAGAAACTCTCACAATAGGAGCTAGTGACTCAGGGCACAGGAGATGAGATCAGACAGGTCAAGGTTCAAATAATAAATAATCCTGTGACCCCAGAGTGGTGTTTAGTGTGACTAAGACGTGCTGTCCTTGCATTTAAGATGGGAGGTGATGAAGCATCTCATTCATTGGGTCAGGAAATTTAAACGAGACGGTAGAACTAGGGGGGCCCAGAACCTAAAACAGTAAGTTCATTGAAGAGCCACTTAATAGAGAACAGTTGGCGTCCCAGCCTCACCGCAGTGTCCAGGAAGCTCGGATGGGAGGAGAGCGGGGCTGTCCTCACTGTGAGAGGTTCTAATCTTAGTTAATGTCCTTGCTCCTCCCTCCCCTCCTTCCTCTCTTCCTCACACCTCCACAGACTATTAAAAGACCTTCTCCCCACTTCGGGTGACACCAAGGATCTCCTGAGCCCAGAAAGAGCTCGCATTCTCCAGATGCTCAAGGCTGGGCTCCAACTCAACACAGCTTCACCTCGATTTGAATCTCGAGACAAACTGCTGCTTCATTATGGAACCAGTGAGAGGCATCCAATTTTTAAGGTTGTTAAACTTGCAAGGGCAACAGAGAACCAAATGAATGTATAATGAAGAATTACCTCACATGAGGCAAAGCATCTCAGAGGGGGGAAAGAAAAAAACCACACACCTCGTGCCCTGGAAGTACAGTCTATGACAGTAGAGACAGTGTTGCTAAGACTACTCTTCTGAGATAAGACAGACAAGACAGAGCGTGTCAACCCCCTGACTTTTTCTAAGGCAAAGGGTGCCTAAAGGTTGGGCACCATTAATGGACTTTCCTATCCATCTGTCACCGGCGCTCACCTCTCTGCAGGACTTGGAGGTGCAAAGACTTGCTCAGTCTCTGGACCCCACTACTGGCCCACTCCCACCACACTGCAGCTGGTAAACATCCCCTCCAAAGGTCTGGTCTCACAAGGCACCAGAAAGCACAGACCAGTTGCTGGGGAACTGTGGATCCATGCAGGACCCTGGTGGTGCCTCTAGGGCCGAACCAACAGGGGTGAAGACCAGGTGCTCTAAGCTCACAACGCCCGCTGTGGATTTCTGGGATGAGGGGAATGGGCAGCTCTCGGTGCCTTTTGGAGAAGGCAATGGCACCCCACTCCAGGACTCTTGCCTGGAAAATCCCATGGATGGAGGAGCCTGGTGGGCTGTAGTCCACGGGGTCGCTGGGAGTCGGACATGACTGAGCGACTTCACTTTCACTTTTCACTTTCATGCATTGGAGAAGGAAATGGCAACCCACCCCAGTGTTCTTGCCTGGAGAATCCCAGGGACCGGGAAGCCTCGTGGTCTGCCGTCTATGGGGTTGCACAGAGTCGGACACGACTGAAGCAACTTAGCAGCAGCAGCAGCAGCAGCAGCAGTGCCTTTATCCACTGCAGGCAGAGGCCTTGCATGTTCCACTGCAGGCTGACTTCTCAGCGAGGGAATCCAGTTACCAATTCTGCCAACTGCCACTCACTCACCAGGCCACCTTTCCCAGCCATTCTTCATCAAGAACTCCATGTCAAAGTGGCCTCCACATAGCTCTCAAAGGAACGCCACCCAGGCTAGGTGTCAACCCAGGGAAAAATGCAGCACACAGAAACCCCCAACCTCGCTTTAGAATCTTGCAAACACCAAGCCTAAACAAAAGGTGGTGGT